>NC_063339.1:72423659-72498899 GCF_021869965.1 Rhincodon typus | reverse complement strand
TCTGTAACGGGCTCTGGGTCTCTCTCTGAAACGGGCTCTGGGTCTCTCTCTGTAACGGGCTCTGGGTCTCACTCTGTAACGGGCTGTTGGTCTCTCACTGTAATGGGCTCTGGGTCTCTCTGTAACGGGCTCTGGGTCTCTCTCTCTAGGTCTGCGTCTCTCTCTGTAATGGACTCTGGGGAAATTGGTTACCTCTGCTACAATCGTGACTACTGCGTCCAAGCCATGGGGCGTGGGGATGCGTGGGTTCTGTACCTCCCGTTCCCCGTCCGATGCTCCTCCAGATGCTGCTGCTGGTCACTGGGGTCCCGCGTCGCCCCTTTCGCCAATGCCTCCGCTCCTTTAGGGCCCGGGCCTGGCCACCGTCCCGGAGCCTTGGCTCAGCCTGTGAGTTTGAGTGCAGGGTCGTCAGCCTGAGTCCTGCTCCTTGCTTGCCGGAAGACCCTAGGCTGGGTGGAGCCGTGTCCAGCTTTGTCCTGGTGTTGGGTGCCACTGCCGCTGCTACTGGAGGCCTCATCCTTCACCAACCACTCTCTAAGCGTAATTGCTGGGAGTTTCAAAACAGGGATTTTTGCTGGTGACATCCAATAAAAGAGCTAGGACAGACTGAAGTGTGCAGTCATGGCTGAGTGGCTAAGGCAGTAGGTTGGAAATCTATTGGGGTTGCCTTGGTGTTGGTTGACTATGACCTGTTGACTATGATCATCACCTTACTGAAGCATGTCCCTGCCCACCAGTTGCTGGCTGAATCAAGCATGCCAGCATTTTGTTGTGGCTTTTTTGAGGAAATTTGCAACATTCAGAAACACGGAGGAGCAAGGAAATCTAAACGGGGGCTTTAGGATGCAAGGCATATGCGGCACTGGTGTGACACCTTCTTCCTTAATCAGTCAGCAACAAGAGACATGAAGGTGAGTCAGGCACTGGGGTTTTCCATATACGTTAAAAGAGAGAGTGGTGTGCAGTGACACAGTTTTCAATTATGGGAAGATTGATGTGTTTCAATACTCTAAGGGCTGTAACTGTCAATGCACACCTCCGTTCAAAACTCCACAGAATTAGTGATGCTGCCTTAAAATCCAAGCAAGGTGTGTTGTCCCCACTTTTTGATAAAAGTGGATGGGATTTGTCATTTCACTGCTGTCCTCGTCACCAAATCTTGTAGCAAGTCTCCTTGGCAATATTTGCTGAATTACTGGCATTACAGTGGAGATCTGACTCCTGACTTATTCGCTCTGTGAGCCTCTAAAAATTTACATTCGGTTGCTCTCTGCCATGTCTTAAAATGTATGAATCAAAATCAGATGACCTCAAGTGACATGACAATTGAACAGAGAAACAGGTTTGCATTTTAATGCTCCAGACCCATGAGTAGCTCATTCAGTTACCAATGGTAGCCATGTTTGGTTTATCCCTCTCATCGAATCTTTCTTCCTTATTGGGATGTATTTTTGCTGAGAGTCATGAATTACATCCTTAAATATTTACCACTACTTGCTGACTATCAGCTAATCCATCTGCCCAGTTCTCTTTAGCTAACTCTATTGTCTATTCATTGCAATTTTCTTTATTTAAGTTAAACACAGTTGTTCCCGACCCAAGTTTCTCACTCTTGATCTAATCTTAAATTCTATCATGTTATGATCACTACTTTCAAGGGGATCTTTAACTCAGTGATCGTATATTAAATCTGCCTCATTACCCATTATCAGATCCAAGACAGCCTGCTCCCTGATTGGCTCCATGACATATTGCTTTAGGAAACTATCCCTAATGCATTCTATGAATTGTCATAGCTACACTTTGCAATTTGATTAACCCAATCAACATGAAGATTAAAGTCACCCATAATTATTGCTCTATTCTTTTTACATGTTCCTGTTATTAGTTGATTTATAATCTTTTCGATCGAGTGGCTATTGTTTGGGAATCTGTGCATTACTCCTAACACTGTCTTCTTCACCTTGATGGGTTTTTTATACCTCTGCCCAAATGGAATCTACATCATCTGAGCCTAGGTCTTCTCTCACAACTGTCCTCATTTTATTTCTTATTAACAGTGCTACTCCACTACCCTTTCCATCTCTATTATCTCTTCAAGAGGTCAAATATCCCTGAATGTTAAGTTCCCAGTTTTGATCTCCTTATAACCATGTTTCTGTAATGGCTGTGAGACCATATACATTTACCTCAATTTCCACCATCCGTTCATCTACCTTATTCCAAAATCTCAGTGCACTATGATATAAAGCCTTTAAGTTATTCTATTATCAAATTTCCTTACACTTCTTTGGTTCCTTGGTACAATATGATGTTCACACCTTCTGTCCCTTCCTTTTATTTTCTGGTAACCATCAGCCCCTTCACTAACCTGCAATCCTACCTTCTCCATTGCATTTGATTTTCTAATTTTCCATGCAACTGAACACATCCCCTAGCCACTATTTAGTTTAAAGCCCTACCCACACCCCTAGTTTTGCATTTCACCAGGACTCTGGCCCCAGCATTATTAAGGTCGAGCTGGTCCCATTGGAACAGGTCCCTTCTTCCCCAGTACTGGTATCAATTTCCCATGAATTCAAACCCATTTCTCCCACACTAAGCTTTGAGCCAGGCAGGCAACACAGTCTTTAGCGCTCTTAGTCCTGACTGTCCCTGACTATAAATGCATTTCTCTTTTCTCCCCATCTTGAATGACTTGCTGTACTATGGTCAGTTTGCTCATCCTCCCTGTAGCCCCTGCTCTCATCCACACAGAAAGCAAGAATCTCAAGCCTGTTGGACAAGCTCAAAGGCTAAAGATCCTTCAGCATTACCTACTGGATCTCTGTATCTCCTCACTCATAGTTACACCCTCCTGTCCCTGACCACTATCATTTGTAAGGCATCTAACTATTGACCCACTCATTGATAAGAACCGGTTTTGTTTCTTGCGTTCCAAGCACAGGTTGGAAGAGCGTGACTGATGGACCCAGCCTGAGAAGGGTTCATTGTTGTCATTGCTGGAGCTGTGACCTAAGGAGTGGGTGGCCACCAAGTGGCAGCTATATTGAACATCTAGGTTCCAGGCAGCCAAAGGGAGAGGGCAGATGGAGTGAGATCTCTCCATCGTCCACCCACAAGTGCATTCGGAACAAGGAATGTCGTCATTTGTGGCTGAACACAGCTCTTCATGTCATTCACCCCGTGTCGAGGTTGGTACTGTAGCCTGGGCAGGAAGATTCGGAAACGTGCCCCAATGCAGCAAAGTCTATCAAGAGAATAGGAATTCAATCCATCAGTTCTTACAGGCTACATCCTGGAGAATCTGCTGCATTTGAAGGGATAGATGCCTCACAAGGATGGGTGCTGAGGACAAGACCTACCCTCTGCAACCATGGCTGATGACCCCATTATGCAACTGAGGTCAAATGCAGATACAGTGCAGCCCATTCTTCAGCTAGGGCTGTGGTAGAGCAATCAATAGGTCTCCTGAAGACAGCTAGCCTGACCTGCTCATTCCTAAAGTTCAACCAGGTTGGAATCCAAATTTTCCACGTAATTTTCTACTCAACTCGTTTTTACAAGATCTCAAAATAATGGGAACTCCTTGCCACTATCAAAGTTTTAGCGTCGGAGGGCTGCATCTTACAATACTTATGATACGACCAGTCAGGGAGAGCTTCTCAGAGCATTCCAGGGTGCACTGCCTAAGCCTAGCTAGCTATCCTCTGCACAGCCAAAGCAAGCTAAGACGGGAACTGATGGACACTGAAGAGTGGCAGCGGTCTCCCAAGGAGGGGGAATGAGGACATTGAACAGGAGGAATAGCACCCTCTTTATGATACAGTGCTGCAGCATCAGGCCTAACAAACGAGGCAGAACTTAATTGACACCAGGTTCCAGTAGATAAGAGCTGGAATCAGTGATGACTCAGTGACTGCAAGATACTTGTAGCACAACATGCCAACAGTTTGTTTATCTGCCAGGGAACATGATTGTTTGAGTCATGTTTGTTTTTAGATCCTGCGGATAATAGTTAATATTTTTACATCACTTACAGGCTTCTCTGTTTAAGATGGACCTAGAGTGAACAATAATAAGGTGCTGGGCTACAGTGAGATCTGGGGAAAGAATATCAGCAACTTTGAGTGGTTTGTAAAATGTTGTGGTTGGTTGGCTCACCGAGCTGGTTTGTTGTCCCGCAGACGTTTCATTGCCCTGCTGGGTAACATCATCAGTGCAGCCTCCGATGAAGCTCTGTTGTGTTTTCCTGCCTGGTTTTTAAACTCTGGAGTCCGTTGAGCTGGATTGCCTCACTTCCAGTTTTCCGGAGTGTATTTGGGGTCGAGTTCTATGTGATTATTAATGGCTTTCTTCGTGGAGTGCCAGGCTTCTAGGAATTCCCGTGCCTGTCTCTGCTTAGCTTGTCCCAGGATCTTGGTGTTGTCCCAGTCGAATTGGTGGTTCTCCTTATCCATGTGGATTGAGATGAGTGAGTATTGGTCATGTCTTTTTGTAGCCAATTGGTGTTTATGTACCCTTGTTGTTAGTTTCCTTCCTGTTTGTGCGATGTAGTGTTTGTCACAGTCTCTGCAGGGAATCTTATAGATGACATTGGTCCTGTCTATGGTGGGGAGTGGGTCTTTGGTTCAGGTGAGCAGTTGTCGTAGGGATAATGTGGGTTTGTGTGCCACTCTGATGCCCAGCAGTCGTAGCAGTCTTGTGGTTAGTTCCGATGTGTTCCTGATGTAGGGTGGTGTGATGAGTGTGTCGGGGTGTGTAGTATCTTTCTGATGTTGTTCGTCTAGGCATCTTCTGACCCAGTTTTTTGGATATCCATTATCATTGAAAACCTGGAAGAGGTATTCTTCTTCCTCTCGGCGTAGTTCCATGTTGCTGCAGTGTGTTGTTGCTCTTTTAAATAGTGTTGGCACGCAGCTTCGTTTGTGTGCGTGGGGATGGTTACTGTTGAAGTTCAGTACCTGGTCTGTGTGTGTGGCTTTTCGGTGTACTTTCGTTTGCAGTTCCCCATTTGTCTTGTCCTCTACCATGACATTCAGGAATGGGAGCTGTTTGTTCTTCTCCTCCTCTCTGGTGAATCTTATTCCGGTGAGGGTGTTGTTTATAAGTTTGTGTGTCTCCTCTAGTTTGGTCCGTTTAATGATGACAAAGGTGTCATCCACGTAGTGTATCCATAGTTTTGGTTGGATTAGCGGAAGGACCATCCTTTCCAGTCTTTGCATCACTGCCTCGGCTACAAGTCCGGAGATAGGTGATCCCATGGGTGTCCCATGGTTTGTTCGTATGTTTGGCCGTTGAAGGTGAAGTGGGTCGTGAGGCATTGGTCCAGTAGTTTGAGCATGTTGTCTGTGGAGATGGTTTCACTGGGGTCTCATTCTTGTTCCAGTAGTGCTGTCATTGTTTCCCTTGCTAGTGGTATGTATATTGATGTGAGTAGGGCAGTGACATCAAATGATATCATGGTTTCCTCGTCGTCTATCCTTATGTCTTTGATGGAGTTGAGGAATTCTTGGGCTGAGTGGATGGAGTGGGGTGATTTGTTGACTAGGTGCCTGAGTCTCCTTTGTAGTTCCTTGGCTAATCTGTGCAATGGAGTGCCTGGTAGGGAGGCTATGGGTGTAAGGGGTACTTCTGGTTTGTGTACTTTCGGGAGGCCGTAGAATCGGGGTGTGTTGGTTCCTTCAGGTTTCATTCTTAAGAGTCTGCTTTGTTGATCTGTCCGGTTTGTTTGAGTCTTTTTAGCGTGTAGAGGATTTTGTTGCCTAGTTGCGGTGTCGGGTCAGTTTGTACTGGCCGGTATGTGTTCTCGTCGGCGAGCAGTGCCTGTGCCTTGGATGTGTAGTCCCTTTTATTTAGTATTACTGTTATGCGCCCTTTGTCTGCGGGTAATATTGTGATGTTCTTGTCCTGGATAATGAAATGTCTGCAGGACAACAAACCAGCTCGGTGGGCCAACCAACCACAACACCCACAACCCGAGCTACAGATCTACTCCAAAACCTTAGGTTTGTAAAATGGAATGGAGCTATGGACCAGTGAGTCATGTCACCTGATGGTTAAACAGAGATTGAGGTTGGAATATGCTGTTACAAATGCAAGCAAGTGTCAGCTTTATAAAAATTCATTCACAGGATGAGGGCATTGCTGGCCAGGCCAGCATTTATTGCCCATCCCTAATTGCCCAGAGGGCAGATAAGAGTCAACCACATTGCTGTGGGTCTGGAGTTACACCTAGGCCAGACCAGGTAAGGATGGTACTTTCCTTCCCTGAAGGACATTAGTGAACCAGGTGGGTGTTTACAACAATCGACAATGAATCCATGGCCATCATTAGACTCTTAATTCCAGATTTTTTTTTTAACTGAATTCAAATTCCACCATCTGCTCCCCTAATGCTGTGAGAGGTGCTGGTTTATGGCTGTTGTATATTGACAGAAGAAGTGTAACTCTGGATTGCCAATGATTGGCCGTCTGGACTGCTGGACATCCAAGATGGCGCCAGTGCCAGGGATGCCAGTCTATTCCAGAATATCCCAGCAGGAGTGAGATCTTCCTGCTACAGTGAGCGATGGAATCCAGCTAGCATCGGGTGGTGGTATGAGGGGTTGGGGAGTTGTGGGGGGGCGGTGCGCACTGTACCAGAGGCTGGGGTAATTAGTCAATGAGGCAGGTTTGGGATGATAGCAAGAGGAAACTCGCTTGGTCTAACAGAAACAAACCCACCAGGAAACTTTACAAAAACAACACTCAGCTGAAGTATTGCAAAATTCAGCCCTCGGAAGGCTAAAGCTTGGATGGCAGCAAGGAGTTCCATTATTTAAAGATCCTGTAAAAATGAGTTGAGTTGAAAAGCATGTGGAGAATCTGGATTTCCAACTGGTTGAGATTTAGGAACGAGCAAGTCAGGCATCTCTTGTGGAGAGGGAATCAGTCCCTCATATAGGTCTTTAGAGATAATGAGCAGAATTTGGAGTGTGTGAAAGTGGGCAGATTCACCAGTTAGAGTGCCAGTGGCAAACCCCACCAGGGCCATTTTCAGGCAGTTTTCTGGTTGTGACTGGGGCTTCTGGCGAGGGAATGTCCCAGAGGAATTCCTCCTGCAGAGATGGATGTCTGTATTCCGGGTGCTCTCCTGTCCAGACAGTGCCACCTGGAGTGCTGGGCATTGCCGGTACTGCAATAGACCCAGGTAATGAAGTTCAAGACCTGATTTAATGAGCCATTGCAGGCATGATGGGCTGAATGGTCTCCTCCTGCACCATAACGCTTCACCAATTTGTGAAGATCATGCAGGTTTTCTAGCTGTGCAATTTCTGTAAGTGGATGTGATAATCAATGAGGGAACACAAGTAAGCGATGAGATTGACTATCAGAGACTCTGCTACCTACGTGTTGGAGACCATGTTCCTAAACCAAACTTTGGTCTTCTATTTGTCCAATTACTACTTCCTTTTACCTTGTACCGTCACTCCTAATGTCACTGATGAACTCCTCCTCTGTTATCTCTCACTGACTGTGCCTGTTTGTTCGTGCCCACCCCCACTCTTCCTCCTTCGGTTCTTGCTCAAAAGTTGTTACATCTCTGATTTTTCCCAGCTCTGGTTAATCCATTCTATTTATGTTCTCCCCCACCCCCCAGGTGCAGATTCTTTTCCAGCATTTTCTGATTTCATTACAAGCTTCTTCTTATGTTAGAAATCGGAGGAACTCCCGAGTCGTAAATTTTTGATTCATTTTGCTACGGGGTGAGGACATGGAAAGTGTTGTAAAATATCTCCCAACTTGAGTTCACTCAGTTTATGGAAGAGACACGGTGCCAAATTTTATGCTTCTTTTGTTCAGTCCAAGATGTGCCAGATTTTAGGGCGGTGGTGGGGGTGCAGGGGTGAGGGGGGTGCAGTGTGGGGAGGAAGGAATTTTCACCATGAAGTCTCGCGGGTTTGTTTGCGCTATCTTACCAAGCTCACATACCACACCTCTATGGCTTTCCCCATGTCCGATTTCCACCCCATCCTTACCATTCCCAGAACAACTCGCTACTCAGCGGCTATCTGCTGAAAGAACATCATCCCTGGTGTCTCCATGCCATAATTAAACAGCCGCTGGGGGCTCCTGGGCAGACGCTGCACTGCTCAGTCATGGGCAGAGTCAGAACAATGGCCGAGGAGAGAAAAGATGGCATCGCAATTCTTAGGGACAGGGTGTGTCAGGGTGGTCCAGTGGAGAGGTGCCCTCTTCCTGGACATGAGCGGAGGAGGTTTGCCCACTGGGACACTGCCAGCCCAATCTGAGGGTGCCATCGGCGTGAGTGTTGTCTTCAGCAACGGTGTGGAGAAACATTGTGTGGCCTTCTCTCTGCCAGGGTAACAGCCACACTCGTCTCTCTGCCACCTCACCCTCACTCCATCTCTGTTACTCCCACTGAGAGCTCTTGCTGCCGTGCCTTCACTGAGTCACTCTCACCTACACACCGCATGCCCTCCACTCTGTCTCCTCACTTCCTTAGAACATCTCACCACCTTTCCCCCAATGCATCATGACTAAATAGACACCACCCACTGGCACCTCACACATTTCCCCCCCTCCCCTTTCTGTTAGCACAGGAGAAGACATCCTATAACAGGGCAAAGCAAGTCCATGCCTGGTATCCGGATCCTCACCACCACCACCCCCGCCTCCCAACCCCCCCACCCCCCCCATCACCCCCCCCCCCCCCCCTCCCCCAGCTAAAACAAGGAGGGAATCCTGGATCCTGCCAAACAAGTACTACCCCCCCATGCCATTGCCACTCTTCTGTTCACCATGCTGCAAGTGTCTGCCATGATCTTATAGAATGGTGAAGTAAGGTCAAAGGGCCGAGTGGCCTACTCTTCTTCCTTGTCATTCATCATTTCTAACTGCAAAGCTGCAATGCTGTCTGTCTCTTGCATCTTACAGCCAACACCACCTTCGCCCACACACTGTGCATTCTTCCAGCCTTGGTTTATAACATTATGTTAGAACGTAGAACGGTACAGCATTAGAACGGGCCCTTCAGCCCACAGTGTTGTGCCAACATGACACCAAATTAAACTAATCCCTTTTGCCTGCCCTTGGTCCATTTCCCTCCATTCCTTGCTTATCCATGTGCTATCTAAAAGCCCCTTAAACACCCCTACTGTATCTGCCTCAACCACCACCCCTGGCAGCGCATTCCAGACTCCTACCACTCTCCGTGTAAAAAACCTGCCCTTCACATCTCCTTTCAACTTTCCCCCTCTTACCTTGATTGCATGCTCGCTGGTATTAAACAGTTCAACTCTGGGAAAAAAAAATTCTGACTGTCAACCCTATCTATGGATCTCATAATTTAATAGAAATTCTATCAATTCTCCCCTCAGCCTCTGAGATAGCAAGAACTGCCGATGCTGGAGTCAGAGATAACAAGGTGTGGAGCTGGAGGAACGCACAGGCCAGGCATCAGCAGAGGAGCAGGGAAGTTGAAGTTTCCAGTCGGGACCCTTCCGAAACGTCAGCTTTCCTGCTCCTCTGAAGCTGCCTAGCCTGCTGTGTTCCTCCAGCTCCACGCTGCGTTATTTCCTCAGCCTCTGCTGTTTGAGAGAAAACCACCTGAGTTTTTCTAGACCCTCCTTAGAGCTCATACCTTCTAATCCAGGCAGCATCCTGGGAAACGTCTTCTGCACCCTCTCCAAAGCCTCCACATCCTTCCTGTAATGTGGTGACCAGAATTGCATGCAATACTCTGAAGTGTGGCCTAACTGAAGTCATCTAAAGCTGCAAAAAGCGTTGTGCTGACCCCTTGCCTTCCATCTGAGAGAAGGCCCCGGCCACATCCTGCACAATCAGGCCCGTCTCAATGATATACAGAAGGTGTCAATGAACAAATGAATGAATGAACCAACAGAATGAATAGAGTGAGATGTTGAACACGATCAGAGAGTGATTGAACAATACCAAGCGCTGAATCTTACTGTATTTTGAAACATTTGCTGAATTTCATGGAGAGTTTCTCCCTCTGAGGCCTAGCAGGTTTTCTCGCAAAAACTTGCCTCATGAACTACCCACCCCAAGGGCTCCCCTTCCATCCCTGTTGCGAGAATGTCTCTTCCAGTCATTGTAACCGGTAGAACTCACTACTGGCCACTTAGCGTTGAATGGACTGGCATTTCTGGCACAGGCACCAATTTTAAAATACCAAAAGAATTGCGGATGCTGTAAATCGGGAACAAAAACAAAGTTGCTGGAAAAGCTCAGCAGGTCTGGCAGCATCTGTGAAGGAGAAAACAGAGTTAACGTTTCAGGTCCGGTGACCCTACCTCAGAACTTTAAAACACAGTTGTGCGCAGAAACACATGCTGACATTCTGGAGCTGCCCTGGATGGTGGCATGCTGTGTTGGGGTGGTGCAGGCCATTCTCCCTCACCAACACTCCCACCCTCCTCCCCCAAACCAGGACCACCAGAGGAGTCTACCACCCCAGAACCTGGAAAACTGGTCTGAGCTTGCTACCTGGATCAATGCAGTCTCAACGCTCAGCAGAATGCCCAGTAATTTGGGAATTCTCTGCTCCGCCAGGCTAAGTGTCAACATCTTCTCTGCCACCACACACTCGCTGTTGCACACACCTCCCATTAAGGCTAATTTTCTATCCCTCTTACGGTTGCATCTGCTACTCGTTCTGACCCACCCCAACCTGACTAAAGCAGCGTGGTCCCTGCACTGCCGACTCACTCCCTTGGGACACCTCATCACATTTCCCCCACCTGCACCAGCCTCAAGACTTGTGCCGGTGTCTTCATCTCCATTGATCTTTCTCTTTCTCTCATTCCAGGAGCAAATCATCCCATTAACAGCCAAAAGAGCATGGATAGATGGTGGGATGCCTGACATCCATCTCCTCAACCCTTATAACGTGGTGTCCTGTCAACAGTGCAAGAAGCCACATTCCTTGCAATGTATCTCTCATCGAGTGAGTTCTGAGGAAGGGTCACCGGACCCGAAACGTTAACTCCGATTTTTTTGCTTCGCTGATGCTGCCAGACCTGCTGAGCTTCTCCAGCAACTTCTGTTTCTGTTCCTGATTTACAGCATCCACAGCGCTTTCGGTTTTTATTCAGTATTGAACTCACTGTCACATTTCTTCTAGGCA
Source organism: Rhincodon typus (assembly GCF_021869965.1). Classification (NCBI taxonomy): domain Eukaryota; kingdom Metazoa; phylum Chordata; class Chondrichthyes; order Orectolobiformes; family Rhincodontidae; genus Rhincodon; species Rhincodon typus. The sequence goes on along the minus strand of NC_063339.1, from coordinate 72,487,747 downwards.
TGCCCACCTTGAAGAAGTTCTGCTCCTCTCTCCGACGGGACTTCCGTTCCAATCTTTCTACTTGCCCACCGACATTAATGTCACTGTTGCTCCTGGTGTTTGACCAAGAATTTACTAAAACTCATTTCCACAGCCATATCACGAGTTCTGAGGGAGGGTCACTGGACCCGAAACGTTAACATGTTTGCTTCACAGATGCTGCCAGACCTGCTGAGCTTTTCCAGCAACTTCTGCTTTTTGATCGCTCGCATTAACCCCATTGTCAATCAGTTTACACCTTTCAGAACTTATAACCTTTAGCTGTGACACCTTCTCTCTTTTATAGCTTCCGCTGTCTTGCTGGGTAAAAGGGTATCACTGACGCACACCCCCTCCTCAACCCTATGGGGAAGAAGCCACAAGTTTCCTCAGAGGATGAGCTGGCAAAGGTGCCTACTGAAACCACACAGCCCACCTCACGCCCTCCACTAGTTCAGATACCGTCACCACAGTGGGTACTTTATTTAGATTAGAGGTGGGAGCATGTGCTGGTTAGCACTTCCCTGTCATGTTCCAGGGGACTGCCAGAGGCCGGGTGCCTGCTCAGGCCCGAGGCAGGAAAGGAGCCCATGCTGTCTGCAATCAGGGACCTCATCGACAGGCGCAGATAGACGCAGGAGCAGCAGGCAGGTTTGTGGAGAACAACGGCCACTGCAGTGCATCAGCTACAGGAGTGTAACCATACCCTGGAGACCCTGCGACTCAGGCATGTGAGCATCTGTCTACCTCCATGCCAGCATCTGACGCCTAGAAACATTGACGCCAGGTGTCCAAGATGCTGGTCCTGTCAAGCAAGTGCCGAGCGGTAACTTTCATGTTAGGAATTGTTAGTGTCTAGTTCCTATCCCATTTGCATGGTCCAACAGGAAGCTGCACATTAATGAGATAAAGTTCAGTGCTAATCAGGGTGAAAACATCCCATTAATAGGCATCTCACCACTCCCGAGCGAGAATCTCATCTCAATGCTTGGAGCTCCGTGGGAAAATGCAGCAGGTTGATCCTGAGATAACAAGGTGTAGAGCTGGATGAACACAGCAGGCCAAGCAGCATCAGAGGAGCAGGAAGGCTGACGTTTCGGGCCTAGACCCTTCGATGTCGGCTGGGTCTCGCTTGATTTCTCCTGCCCAGAGTTCCCGCTACATGCCACGGTAAGATGGCATTCAGGGCCCAGTAAGATTCTGCCTTGAGGCACAGAGGTCGCGTCAAATTTTAAAGGTGGATTTGGTCTTCCCAACATTTAATAGTATGATATCTTGGATCATTTTGGACTGGTTTTCGGACAAGCAGTCAGATAACGCCAAGATAGAGGAAGGCTTCAACTGAGGTGCTGGTGTGGAACAGATGAATGTCGTCACCACATCGTTGGAAGGCGATGAATATTTGAATGCAGGAGCATCTTATGATTATTTGGCTAAATTTGACATGTGTTGAGTTTTTTCGGAGGATATTTTGCTGCAAGGCTTAGTGAGTTCTCTCTTAACAAACTCCCCTCATTCATTACCTACCACACCCCTACAGTGTCTCTCATGTTTGATTTCCGCCCCATTTTACCTCACATCTTTCAAACAGCAACTCGCTGCGCAGCAGTAATCCTGGAATTATCTCTTTGTGCCCACATTATCTTTAAAAGCCCATTGTGCACTGGACAAATCCTGGTCAGTCCAGAGCTGCCCTGCACAGTTCTTGACATTTTCCCCCGACACAGGAATCTTTGTTGAGAATTATAAAATGTTTCCTTAAATGTTTGCCACTACCTATCTTACTTTTTAATCTCTTTCCCAAGTCCAATTTAACCGACTCTCTTATCCTGGCTTTTTAATTGACTTCATTTAAATTTAAGATACTAGTTCCTCATCCAAGATTCTCATCATTAAACAGATGTGCACTTTTGTCACGTTATGATCACCCTTTCCCAGAGGATCTTTTCCTACGAGAGTCTGAATAATCCTGTCTCACTACACATTACCAAATGTAAAATAGCCAATTCCCTGGTTGGTTCCACAACATAATGTTGTAAAAAACTGATTCAAACACAACATGGGAACTCATCCTGAAGACTATTTTGACAAATTTGACTTATCCAAACATACTAACTTAACATTGACCACAATTATTGTGGTTCTTGCTTACAAACCCCGACTATTACTTAATTCATACTTTGTTCTAAAGTGTAGCTATTGTTAGGGAGGATCTAAACATCCTTCGATATGCCTTATCTCTACAAACTGGAACTACATCTTGATCTTCTGAGCCAAGATCATTCTGCATGACTGTACTGAAATCATCCTTTATTAGCAGAGCTACCCCACCTCCTTTTCATTTCATCCTATGCATCTGAGATGTCAAATGCCATTGAATATTCAAGCTACAGTTTTCATAGAATCAGAATCCCTAATTGTGGAAACAGGCCATCCAGCCCATCACGTCCACACTGACTCTCTGAAAAGCATCCAACCCAGATACACCCCCTACCCTATCCCTGTAACTCTGCATTTCCAATGGCTAATTCACCTAACCTGCACATCTTTGGACTGTGGGAGGTAACCCACGCAAACACGGGGAGAACATGCAAACTCCACACAGACAGTCACCCGAGCCTGGAATCGAACCCAGGTCCCAGGTGCACTGTGCCACCGTGCCGCCCTTTTGGGCATTTTGCAGCCATATCTCAGTAATGGCATTCACATCTTAACTATTTAGTTCTATTTATGCCTTCAACACAGCACGATAGTTACAAATGACGTGTTTATTCAGATGAAGAACTTTTACTCTATCAATGTATCATTCTCCCTTAGACTGACCTTAGCTCAGCCAGAGAACTCTTATGTTTGTGTGCTTTGTCACATTCTGGTCATCACTATCTACAATATATCACCACCCTACACTATTACCTTATCCTTTTCTTTAACTTACTAAATTCCTCCCACCTGAACACTAAGTTCAACTATTTAGTTCAAAGCCCCTGCTACAGTCTTAGTTATTTGACTCACCAGGACACTGGTTCCAATATGGTTCAAGCAAAGTCCCTCTTAATGGCACAGCTATTACCTGAGTATTGGTACTAAGGCTCCATGAACTGGAAACTATTTCTCCCACGCAATTTTTAAGACCCGAGTTCAACTTTCTGATCTCATTTACCCTTTGGCAACTTGCGCTTGACTCAAGTAATAACCTAGAGATGATTACCTTTGTAATTCTGCTTTTTAACTCAGTCCTTTATTGCTCATCCTCCCCATGTTACTGGTACCCAAGTGGACCACAGCAACTGGATCATTTTCCATCCTTTGTGCCATCCCATGTCCTCTTGACTATTATTATCCCCCTCACAGTTTAAAATAACCCCAAATTTTGTGTCATCTGTGAACAGCATAAACAGGTCTAATTAAGAGAGAAAAGCACAGAAGGATTTATTCATAGCCTTTGATGAGGAGAATTAGAATTAGATTTTCTTGCCAGGCATACTCAATATAAGAATACATGAATGCAGTGAAAACTCTATAAAGTTGCTATTTTCCAGCACCGCCTTGTTTACAAAACCAGAATAAAAATAAGATACAACAGCAGAAATAAAAGAAAACCAAAAGGTAAGAGAAACATCCAGATATTAAAGTCTAAGACATTTGGGTCGATGGATGCAGACACATGGGCCTAGCCATGGCCTGAAAGCTCAGTCAGCCTGCAAGTCTCACATTGATCACTGTGAGGAAGTGCATTCTTGCTGCTGCTGATGCCTCCAACCGCTGGGCGAGGAGTGGGAGAATGTTTCCATTGGACGTAAACGTTGACCCATTGAGACACCTGATCTGCTTCCGCGATGTAGATGTTACATAATTCCGCTCACCGACTTCTGCAGTGCGCCTTAATCCTGCTCCACTCACCATAGGATTACTTTGCTTCATTAGGTGCGCAACATCGCTTTTTAACCGAGTCGGATTGCACTGAGTAGAGGAGAGGATATGGTCCATCTCACCCTCTTTGTGTCCTACTTAGAGGATACCATTGGCCAGGTTCAGGAAGCGCAAGGCTGTGCCATTTCCATCAAGGGGGACACTATCATCCCATAAAATGTTGCTCTTTTGTGGAGAATAATTCATTCAGAAGCCAGAACAAAAGATGGAATATCAGTGGAGAATTTGCATTCACACGAACACTACAGTATAAAATTAATTCTCATGAGGCCATATGCGGTCCCGCTTATGAATCCAACTGTGCTGTGTTGAATAATGGGAAAAAGCCAGTGACAAGTGTAAGTATTCAGCCAATAACGTGTCTCCACTGATCAATGAGATTACCCTTTCATTTGGATTCCGGCATTCAGACGATGAGCAGCGTACATATTTTGTGACATTTTAAAAAAGATTTATTCACAGCCTTCTGCATGCAGCTGGTATGAATGGCATATTGCACTCCCATGGTAATAACTGCGACAGATTTTCAAGCTGATAGGTTTTTTGTTAGTCACGATGGAGTGAGATATAGGTCAGCCATGATTTAATTGAAAGGCAGAATACAGTAGGCCCAAGGCAGTGGTGGTTGTGGGGGAGAGGGTGAATGGTTTACCTCCTATGTTCCTAGATCGCCAAATATAATGAGCTCTTCGTTTTTGCGCTGTACCATAAAAGGCTTGAGGAAAATAAATCTCCCAATGGCAAGCAACATTTGTGTCATATTATAGTGTGGCAGTGGGGAGAATTAGAGGGCTGCGTGCATTCTGTCACATTAAGGTAGATGTCTGTCACAGGCCCAATAAATTCTTAACAAATAATGAACAGACAGTAGCTGAAAATTGGAAATCCTATTTCTCTCCCCTGGCAGTAATCTGATTAGTTAGCACAAACTCTGCGTCTGTAAGAGATGCTTGTACAAGATAGAAAGCTGCATGTTCACGGTTATTGATTCTACACAAGGAAACGAAGCTCACCACAAGGAGTACCTGTGTTTATGCTGCTGTTCACATTGGAAGGTCAATGAAAACCATCATTTCTTTTCCTACTTGCTGGTCACAAAATTGGTCTCCAGGGCCCCGATATTTACAGGAATGGGGTCAGAAAAATCTTGGTGCAGCTCAGCTCTGTTTGTAATGTTGTGACGCACGACACCAGTTGGCGTTTCACCGGTGCTTGCAGAGTGGGCAGACTGTGTATCAGTCAGCATGCCACACTAATTTGATACAGAACAGCCAGTTGGAAATTTTGAAACTCCTGTTAAAGCCCTCTCTTAAAACATTCAAGATGTCAAGGCATCCCCAACAAAGTTTTTGTTTCTTCACTCGTGGGACATGGGCGTTGTTGGCTGGAGCAGCTTTTATTGCACGTCCCTTGTTTCCTTTGAGAAGGTAGTGGTGAGCTGCAGTCCATGTGTTGTAGGTTGACCTTCAATGCCTTTAGGGAATTCCAGGATTTTTGACTCAGTGACACTGAAGGAACTATTTCAGGTGAGATGGTTTTGATCACTGGTTTGCCAGTGCAGAAGTTAGTGGGGTGTTGTGTTGTTGGACGAATTAACCAATATTCTTCCAATCAGAAGGAAAAGCTGTTGGATCCTTGCAAGGTCTCCATTTGCTCCCAGTCGTATAGTCACGGTTCCTCTTGAACTGAGGCATGACTGATACAGAGCAAGGTGGTTTCTGTGGTCTTGATATCCCAATGTTGGAGATGTGCTCAATAAGTTCCAGCCCCTGACCATGCCTCCTTGTTGGACATGTATTGTCTAGCGCTTGTGTGGCGTGAATATTGCTCACCATTTTTCAGCCCAAGCTTAGACATAGTCCACATCTTGCTGTATATGGACCTGGGGCTGCTGCAGTGTATGAGGAGTCGCAAATGGTGCTGAGCATTACGCAATTTTCAGCCAACATCCCCACTTCTGACCCTATGATGGAGGTGAGGCCATCGATGACACAGTTAAATGGTTGGACTTAGGACACTGTCCTGATGATTTTCCACAGAGCCATCCTGGAACTGACTTCCAGCAACTGCAACCATCTTCCTTTGCACTAGGTATGACTCCCAACTCATGGAGAGTTTTCCTTCTGATTCCCAGAACCACGTTTAGCAAGATGACTGCAGAGTAGGACGCCCCTGCCGGAGCCCATCTGCTCTGCCTGTTTCTCTTTCTTTCTTTTTCCATTTCTTTTCCTCTCTTTTTATCTTCTTCTCCCTCCCTCAGCACCAGAGGTGAATAGTGGTGCAGGGACAGGTGCCGGCAGCAAGTCCCCGGAGCAATGCGTGGGCTGCGAGGTCCGCGAGCAGTGAGCCCTGGTATACACCACTTGGGCTGCAAGCCTCCAAGCAGCACAGAGAAACAGCCCCGGAGCGGCGCGCGGGCAGCGAATCCCAGGCGGAGAACGGCACGGGGGAGACAGTCCTGGCACTTACCTTGGAGCAGCGGTTTGCCAGTACAGAGTGGTCTGGAGCTTGGTGCGGAGCGGGGACGGCTGTTGGATTGCAATCTGGCACGGGTGATCAGACCGTGTATGGAGGCCCTGCGCTGAGCGGCTACATTGTAATGTCTATTTGAAATTTCCTACCTTACTGTAACGTTAACCCTTCAATGATGCCCTATTTTTAACTTATTTTTCAACTCCGTAAAGTAATACAACTACTCCTACTCCTCTGCTGTATCCAAGAATTGTACCTAGATACTTATACCTAAGATGTCGCCATAAGAAGGCAGACATTGTAAAAGCTTTTCACTGTGCTCCTATAATGGAGTACACGTGACAATAAAAAGATATCGTATTGATTCCAGTTTTACTCGGGTTCCCTCATGTCACACTTGGTCAAATGTGGCCTTGGTATCAAGGACTGTCATTCTAAATTCACCTCTTACCTCACCTGTTACCAGCTTACTGGTTCAAGAAAATGTTGTTTCAAATGACTATACCTGTATGATTCTTTATAACTATCAGTCTAAAAACTTACTACCTTCCTGATGTGTGTTGGTCTGCTTATCCCAATCTATATTGAAGTCAAAATTTCCCATTTGAAACACTCTTCCAATGCTGCCATGTTTTTCTAATCATACCACTTCACAGCAACTTCTGGGAATGTATACAGCAACCCCTTTTCAACCATTAGTCCTTTTCTATTTCATCACCGTAAGCATAAACTCTCCCTATCTCCTCTCTTATCATCGAAGTGATTTCATCCATAATCAACGAATTCACGTCCTCCCCCTACTGTATTTATCCCATTGATCCCTCTTTGTATCCCTCAATCCGATCAATTCTCCATTTCTTACACTGAAGAGAACGCAACCTATCATCATGATTTATTCCTTAGGTCACAGTATTATATGAAAGTTAGGTTACCTGATCTGATGTTTGTGTGTTTTTTTTTGGGGGGCGAGGTGTTAGGGAAGTTCAATGGAAAAGGGTGTTGAAGGGAAGTTGAATGCATTTCCATGATTATGGGCCAATGAGGTAAACATAACCAACGAATCCCCGGCTCTGATTGTCAGTCAACAACAGCTGGATTTTGGAATAATCATTTCAGACAAAATGCAGGCTCACATGAGATGCATCCTGAGACTGAATTGCCTCCAAATTTCCCTCATTATCCAAACTCTGATGAATAACTGAGTCAATTTTCAATTAATTTTTACAGTGGAGAAGAAGACCATTTTTCCCATGGTGCTGTGCATGCTCTTTGAAACAGCTATGCAATTAATCCCAGTCTGCCTTTTCATAGCTCTGCATTTTGCTTCGCTTTTCAAATATTTATTCAATTCCCTTTTGAAAGTTAATATTGAAGCTACTCCGGTTCAAGCAGTGCATTTCCGATCATACCACTATGTAAAAAATTGTCCCCATCTCCCCTTACGAACCTCAATCTCTGTCTCCTGGTTACCAACCCTCATGCCAATGGGAACAATTTTTCCTCTTCCACTCTATCTGAACCCTTCATTGTCTTGAACACTCCAGTTCAATTTCTCCATGACCTTCTCTGCAAGCCTTTCCTAGGCCTCTAGGAATTTTCTACTGTCAGTAAACAACTGCCAAGCAATTGTTTATGGGATAGAACCAGCAGCAAGATTAATTCTCCGAATCTGCTAGGATCCTTCGATTCTCTGATTTTGCTGAGAGTCTTCAATTTGAGAAACATTCTTTGAGTTTTCAGACATCAATCTCCCTCTTCCAGTTTGAGACTCCAGTGGTACAGGCCAACTTATTGCCTTGCGAATTAGAGTTAGAATTAGATTTTATTGTCACGTGTACTCAAGTACAGGAATACAGGAGTACAGTGAAAAGCGTACAAAGTTGCCATTCTACAGCGCCATATTAAAATACAAAATCAGAATTTAAAGAAAAAAGAAGAAATAAAAGAAACAGAGCCCAAAGAAAAAGAAAAATGTCCAGATCGGAGCAAAAAGAAAAATGTCCTGATCTTAAAGTCTTATCTCCCTGGGCCTAGCCCTGGCCTAGAGTTTCGGTCAGCCACCTCCTGGGTCATGCTCCACCGATTGCCTTTGTTGCTGCCATACCACTACCAATCATCAGGGGGAGCCACCTCAGTTGCCGCACATACTCGGGAGGCGGGGACCACCCTTGCCCTATTCATACGTGTATACAAACTTTTGTATCTTCTACTCAATGGAAGAGGGCAGAAGAGAGTGTAGCTGGGGTGGGAGGGGTCTTTGATTATGTTAGCTGCTTTCCCGAGGAAGCGGGAAGTATGGATGGAGTCAAAGGATGGAAGGCTGGTTTGTGTGATGGACTGGGCTGTGTTCACACCTCGCTGCAGTTTCTTGCGATCTTGGGAAGAGCAGTTGCCATACCACGCTGTGATGCATCCAGGTAGGATGCTTTCTATGGTGCATTGATAAAAGCTGGTAAGAGTCCTTGTGGAAATGTTGAATTTCCTTAGCCTCCTGACAAAGTAGAGAGGTTGTCATGCTTTCTTGACCATTGCGTCAACTGGGTGGACCAGAACAGACTGTTGGTGATCGTCACTCCCAGGAACGTGATGCTCTCAACCATCTCCACCTCAGCACCATTGATGCAGACAGGGGTGTGCCCTTCACTCCGCTTCCTGAAGTCAATGACCAACTCTTTTGTTTTGTTGACATTGATGGAAAAATTTTTACACCATAGAGAGACTTTACATCACCTCACTAAGCACATAATCTCTTTCCTGACGTAGATATCCTTGTTATCCAGATGTTCCAGGAATGATTGTGGGGCCAAGGAGTAGGCATCTATTGTGGACCTGTTGCACCAGTCAGCAAATTGCAAAAGATCAAGGCAATCTGGAAGGCTTGATATGTGCCATGACCAAACTCTCAAAGCACTTCATAATTATGGATGTCATTGCCACTGGGCAACAGTCACTGAGGCATGCCACATGATTTTTCTTTGGCACCAGGATGATGGTGGTCTTCTTGAAGCAGGTGGGGACTTCGGAGCAGAACTAGGCCATTTAGCCCATCGAGTCTGCTCTGCCGTTCAATAAGTTGATGGCTGATCTGATCATCCTCAACTCCACTTTCCTGTGTTTTCCCCATTCCCTTGATTCCCTTACTGATTAAAAACTTGTCTATCTTCGTCTTGAGTATACTGAGTCACCCAGCCTCAGCAGCCTTGTGTGGTAGAGAATTCTACAGATTCACTGCACTCTGAGAGAAGAAATTCCACCTCTTCTGTGTCTCGAAATATGCCCTCTGGTCCCAGACTGTCCCACAAGGGGAAACAACTTTTCCACATTTATCTTGGCAAGTCACCTAAGAACCCTATAACGTCTCAAGAGATTGCCTCTTATTCTGCTAAATTCCAATGAACACAGGCCCAATCTACTCAATCTCTCCTCATGAGACAATCCCTCCATACCCATTATCAGATTTGTGAACCTCCCCTGGACTGCCTCCAATGCCAGTTTCTCTTTCCTTTGGTAAGGGGCCCCAAAACTGTTCACAACATGCCAGCTGTGGTCTGACTGGTGCTTTTTACAGTTTTAGCACAACTGGTTTTATAACCAATGCAATCTGGTTGGGCCGGATAATGGACAGCATTTCATCTGCCTCCCTATTACTTGCTGATTGATGGACAAGCACTCCTAAATCCCTCAGTTCTGTAGCTTCCTGCAGTCTCCCTACATTGAAGTAATATTCAGCTCTTCTGTTCTTCCTGTCAAGGTGCATGACGTCACGTTTTCACGCGTTATATTCTATCTATCAAGTTTGTGACCACTCACTCAACCTGTCTGTGTTCCCTTATGTTGTCCTCACCTTATGCCTTCCCACCTATTCGTGTGGTTACTGACACTTTCCTGTGGTACTTTCTTCACCCAAGTCAGAGCATACACCAAGGTTTTCAGCGGATATGCTGGTGGATTGGGTATAGGGAAATGGAAAGCTAGAGGAGCCTTCTGGATAGGCATATGAGCTGGAGCAGCTAGGAACTTGAACCTGGGCTTCCTGGCTCAGAGGTAAGGATAGTACTGCTGTACCGCAAGAGCCCCCACTATTCCTGAACAAGCATCCTCCTTTTTCAGTGACCAACAGGCCATTGCAGAAGATTACAAACTAGATAGAAATTAACTGAGACAGATGCCTGCTCTTTGTGCTTCTGACTGCAGAAGTGTCGAAATGACTTTCATCATTTCGTCAAAGCTCCTTCATGGAAAAATTCAATTGTGAACTTGGGTGGCATTGACAATTTATTTTACCTTATTGACAATTCCAATGTTTGATACACAGCACCAAGGATTACAGCCTTGCTGAGAGTTCCATACTTGCTTGATAAATATTAGTTAAAAAGACATCCATTTTAGTAATGTGGCAAGAAACAGATATGTTTATAACTGAGCCAGAATTATTAGCGGAGAAATATAGCCGAGCAACTCAGGTGAACTAACTGAATGGAATCCAGATGAGCAAGGAGTGCTCCCAATGGAGCAATAGCAAAGCAATCATAAATGAAAAATTAGTGAGACTGTGAGCATAGAAATGTAGGAAATGGAGCAGCAGTAGAATATTCAGCCCCTTGAGTCTGCTCCGCCATTCAATATGGTCCTGGCTGATTATCAAGCTCAATACCCTAATCCCACCATCCCCCCATATCTCTTATTCCCTTTAGCCCCAAGAGCTATATCGACCACCTTTAATACACATAATGTTTTGGCTTCAAACACTTTTTGTGGTAGAGAATTCCATTAGCTCACAACTCTCTGGTTGAAGAAATTTCTCCTCATCTTAGCTCTAAAAGGTTTACTCCTTATCCTTAAATTATGACCTCCGGTTCTGGACTCCCCAAGCATCAGGAATGTCCTCCCTCCTTATTCTTCTAAATGCCAGGGAATACAATCCTAACTCGACTGAATCTCTCCTCCTGCATCAGACCTTCCATTCCGAGGAATCAATTTGGCAAACCTTTGATACACTCCCTCTATAGCAAGAACATCATTCCTCAGAAAAGGAATCCAAAACTGGGCACAATATTCCAGGTGTGGCCTCACCAACATATAACTGCAGTGAGACATCCTTGTTCCCGTACTTGAATCTTCTTGGTACAAAGGCCAACATACAGTTTGCCTTCTTTACTGCCTGCTGAAACTGCGCGCTTACTTTCAGCGATTGGTGCGCTAAGATACCCCGGTTTCATTGAAAACTCCCCTCCCTCAAATTTACAGCCAGTCAAATAATAATTTACCTTCCTATTCTTTCTACGCTTGCTTTGAACAGAAGGTCAGTCAAATGATGTCACATGTCCCATCAGCCTCTGGTGCAGTTGTAAGCTCGGTCTCCACCATAGACATTGGATCGGCATTCTTAAGGGTGAATCCACAGAAAGTGACTGGCCCGGATAGAGTCCCCGGCCATGCACTCAGATCCTCTGTGAAACAGTGTGCGCGAGTATTCACAGACATCTTTTACCTCTCCTTACTACGATCTGAAGTCCCCTCTTGCTTATAGAAGGCCACCATCAACCCAGTGCCAAAGAAAAATCATGCAGAATGTCTCAAGGTTCTACTGCCCAGTGCCTCTGATGCCCATAAGTATGAAGTGCTTCGAGAGGTTGGTTATGGCTCACATCAACTCCCGCCTACCTCATTGCCTTGATCCCTTACAATTCTCCTACCGGTGCAACAGGTTCATGGCAGACCCCCATCTCCCTGGCCCTACGCACATACCTGGAATATCTGGACACCAAGTATATCTACATCAGGCTTCTATTTATTGACTACAGCCTTCAACACTATAATTCAAAACAAACTCATCTCCATTCTGCTGGACCTAGATCTCTGTTCCTCCCTCTCTAACTGGATCCTCGACTTCCTGACCCATAGAACACAGTCAGTAAGAATAGGCGACAACACTTTCTCCACCATAATCCTCAACACCAGTACCCCGCAAGGCTGCGTACTCAGCCCCCGACTATAGCCCTTATACACAAAATTGGGCCAAATTCCACCCCAACTCCATTTACACATTTGCTGGAGACACCACCATTGTAGGTTGGGTCTGAAGCATCAAGATGGAGTACAGGAAGGAGATAGAGTGCTTAACGGCAAAATGTAAAGACAACAATCTCTCCATCAAGAGATAGTAGGAACTGTAGATGCTGGAGAATCTGAGATAACAAGGTGTAGAGCTGGATGAACACAGCAGGCCAAGCAGCATCAGAGGAGCAGAAAGGCTGACGTTTCAGGCCTAGACCGTTCTTCAGAAATGGAAGTGTCTAGGCCCAAAACATCAGCCTTCCTGCTCCTTGTTATCTCAATCTCTCCATCAATGCCAGCAAAACAAAGGAGCTGTCATTGACTTCAGGAAGTGGAGTGGAGGGCATGCCACAGTGCTGAAGTGGAGATAGTCAAGAGCATTCTGGGAGTGACGATCACCAACAGTCTGTCCTGGTCCACCACATTGACACTATGATCAAGAAAGCACAACAACGCCTCTACTTCTGCAGGAGGTTAAGGAAATTCAGCATGTCCATAATGACTTAATTTTTATAGATGCACCATAGAAAGCATTCTATCTGGATGCATCACAGCGTAGTACTCTTCAGAAAACTGAAAGAAACAACAGAAAGTCATGAACACAGCCCAGTCCATTGCGCATACCAGCCTCCCATCTATTGACTCCCGCTGCCTTGGGAAAGCAACCAACATAATCAAAGACCCCTCCCACCCCGGTTGTATTCTCTTCCACCCTCTTTGTTCGGGCAGAAGATATAAAAGTTTGTATACACATACAAATAGATTCAAGAATAGTTTCTTTGCTGCTGTTATCAGACATTTGAACGTACCTCTTTAATGTTAATGTTGATCTTTCTCTCCCTGCACCTCTTCAGCAGCTGTAACATTGTATCCTGCACTGTGTTCTGTTACCCTGATGCACTTGTATAGTATGATCTGCCAGTAAGGAACTCACATTTATCCACATATTACAGCATCTGTCATGCATTTATCCACTCATTCAGCCTGTCCAAATTGCACTGCAACAACTTTACACCCTCCTCACAGCTCACCCTTAATGTCATCTGTAAATTTTGAGATATTGCATGTAGTTCCCTCATCTAAGTCATTAACATGTATTGTGAATGGCTGGGGCCCTAGTACTGATCCCTGTGGTACCCCACTAGGCACTGCCTGCCATTCAGATAAAGACCCATTTATTTCCCACTTTTTATTTCCTGTCTGTGAACCAATTTTCTATCCATCTCAATACACTACCCTCAATTCCATGCAGTTTTAATCTTATACACTTACTTCTTAGGTGGGACTTTATCAAAATTCTTCTGAAAGTTCAAATAAACAATATCCATTGGCTCCCCCAATCATTTCTACTAGTTACATCCTTGATGAATTCCAGTAGATTTGTTAAGCACGATTTCCCTTTTGTAAATTCATGCTGACTGTGTCTGATTCTATCATTGTTTTCTAAATGGTCTGCTATAAAATCCCTGATAATGGAGCCCCTTCCCTCAGGCTGACTGGTCTATAATTGCTTATTTTCTCTCTACCTATTTCTTTAAATAGTGGGGTTATTAGCCACCCAACAATCTGTAGGAACTGTTCCAGAGTCTAATGAATCTTGGAAAATGACCACCAATGCATCCACTTCCTTAATTACTCTGGGATGTAGATTATCAGGCTCTGGGGATTTATCAGCCTTAAATCCCATCAATTTCTCCAACACTATTTCTCTACAAATGCAGATTTGCTTCACTTTCTCCCTCTCACTAAACTCTGTGTTCCCCATCATTCTGGGGCATCATTCGTGTCCTCCTTTGTGAAATCAGAAGTGAAGCTTAAACTCAGCTCATCAGCCATTTCTTTGTTCCCCGTTTTACTTTGCTCCATTTCTGTTTGTAAGGTACCTACACTAGTTTTCACAGATTGTTTTCTCTTTACATAAATATGGACACTTTTACAGTCAGTTCTTTGTTCCCCATAAGCTTACTGTCATACTCTATTTCTCCTTTCTTAAGTAATCCTTTGGTCCTCCTTTGCTGACTTCTAAACTGTTCCCAGTCCTCAGGTCTATTGTTTTTTTTCTTGCCAATTTGTATGCCTCTTTTTTGCATTAAATATTATTACAAACTTCCCTCATAGGCCATGGTTTGGCCACTGCTTTATTTTGCACTGTTGTGCCAGTCAATAATAAACAAGTTTTGTAGCTCACCCATTCACTCTTTGAATATTTGCCATTACCTATCCACTGACATTCTTTCAGTAACATTTCCCAATCCATCATAGCTAACTCACCCCTCATACCATCATAGTGTTCCTTATTAAGATTCAGAACACTAATCTCAGAATCAATTACCTCACTCACTATCTTGATGAAGAATTCTATCATATTGCGGTCACTGAACCCCAAGGGGTCTCTCACAACTACATATACCAATTATTCCTTTCCCATTGCATACAACCCAGTCTAAGATGGCCTGTTCTCTAATTGGTTCCTCAACATTTTGATCCACAAAACCCTCCCGTATACACTCTAGCAAATCTTCTTCTATGGTACTTTCACAAATTTGATTTGCCCAATCTATATGTAGATTACAATCATGCATATTTAAAGATATTCCTTTTTACTGCGTGCATTTTGGATTTCCTATTGAATGCCATTCCCAATATTGGTTGTCTGTGTATCATCCCACTAATTTTTTTTTGCCTCTTGGTATTTCTCAATTCTACACGCAGATTCTAGATTGTCTGAATTAAGACCTTTTCTCAGTATTGTGTGTATAATCCTCTTTAACCAGGAATGCAACTGCACTGCCTTTTCCTTCCTCTGTCCTTCCTGAATACTGAATACCCCTTCTCTATAATCATACCTGTTTACATCTATTTGCATGACTAATTTATCCACTTTATTGTGAGTGTTCCATGTCTTCAGCCGCAAAATCTTAACCCTTGCCTTTTTATTGTTCCTAGTCCCAATCCCAATTTTTAAAATTATGACCTTGTTTGATGCTGGCCTTTGATTGCTCTGCCCAATACTTCTCTTATTCGCTTTTCTGTTTTTGTTCTTGTCTTCGATTCCCCTTCCTCTGACTCCTGCATAGGCTCCCATGCCCCTGACAATTTAGCTTAAAACCTCCTCCTTCTCTGGTTACACCCCGTAGGGCATTAGGCCCAGTCTGTCCCAGGTGTAACTATATCCTTTCTGTAATGTAATGACCAGAATGGTATGCAGTTTGTCCCATGTTTAGCATTCTATCCTTCCCAAAAATAAATGTAGTGCTTGTTTTGCCTTTTTTATAGCCTTGCCAACATGTGGCACAACACTTAGTGAACACCTCCCACTCCAATCTATCTAGTGAGAAGCTGAGGAGGAGGAGGGAAAACCTAGACAGCCCCTGTTTATCCCTAAGCTACACAGAGTCAAAGAATCCATCAGGGATAGCCGTTAAAGGTCACTCAAATTCCTTGTTTAGCTACAGTGCCACACTCCTTACCTTAACTCTGTCATTGACCTCTTTCATGCCATTAAAAAAAAACAAAATCCAACATAAAATATGTATCCTGTTTCAAATGTATAAATTAAATCGTGCCAGAATTCATGCTGGAAAAACTGATCCATTTTCTGTATTCCTGGAACACTTGTTTGATGTGCATTTTACCTGTTCCATGTCTTCTCTTTGATTCTTACTGTATGCTCAGAATATATTCTGAGGTCCACTGGACGAGACTGTACATGACCTCAGAGCACACCCTTGAGGAGTTCTGGTTTAGTGAATCTTAACAAGAAGAGGCACATGTCTTCACAAGATGTAGTTTACTGCATGACAGCAAAGACACAGGTTATATCGACTAGTTTTGAACATAATTACTAAGACTGTCAGGAGCCACTGTTGACACATCTGCCTCCCTCAAGATGTCAAGCTTGATTCCATTTTCTCCTACCCAAGACTATACGACATCATCAGATTGGGTCAAGCCTAATGTGGTCTTAACTGTAGCCCTTTCAGAATCATTACAAAGATGTTACTGGCACCGGAGGGTTTGAGTAATAAGGAGAAGCTAGACAGGCTGGGACATTTTTCACTGGAGTATAGGAGGTTGAGGGGCGACATTACAGGGGTTCGTAAACCATGAGGGGCATAGATAAGGTGATTAGCAAAGGTCTTTTCTCCAGGATTGGGGAGTTCAAAACTGGAGGGCATAATTTTAAGGTGAGAGGAGAAAGGTGTGAAAAACAACCAGAGCAGCAATTTTTTCAGAGGGTGGTTTGTATGTGGAAAGAACTGCCAGAGGAAGTGGTAGATGCCGATACAGTTACAACATTTAAATGGCATTTGGACAGGTATGTGGTTAGGCAAGATTTGGAGGGATGTGGGCCAAATGCAGGTAAATGGGACTAGATCATTTTAAGTACCTAGTCAGCTTAGACAAGTTGGACAGAGGGTTCTGTTTCCCTCCTGTATGACTCTATGACTCTACAATAGCTAAATGGGCTGAATGGCCAGTTTCTGTGCTGTAGAATTCTAAACTGCATTTCTAAAGAATTAATGCAGTTTAATTCATAGTTTAATTTTCCTTAAAGCAAAATTTCAAAAGGACATAAAACATAAAAGTACTGGGAGCAGAATCTTTCCTGGGTCGGGGGTGAGGGCAGGGAGAGGGGTACCTGCTTACCCCCTCAGAATGAAAGAGGCGCCCAGCCAAGAGACTTGTAAGAACCCCGTTCTGAAACAATAACACATTGCGGGTGGGCTAATGTGGTGGTCAGTGGAACTTTGCCCCCTGATGGGCGGAGGTCCCATCCTCTGGAGCTGCCGGTCAATCTGATTGATGGCTGATTCCAACAGCTCAGGCATTACCAAGACCTTGTCAGTGGGTGCTGCCAAGACTGCGACCACTTCAAAGAAGGTGGAGGTATCACAGTGTGGAGCTGGAGGAACACAGCAGGTCAGGCAACATCAGAGGAGCAGGAGAGCTGACATTTTGGGTTGGGACCCTTCATCAGGACATAAGTACATAAAGAGCATGTCCAAAGACAGTAACCTTCTCCCTTCCTTTCCAAGATCATTTTATAAACACAGCTACCTGCTCCTGCTCACCTCCCCACGCCACTCTGAGTTGCCCTCCAACAGTAGGCTTCAGTTCACCCTTGGTTACTTGCAATTTGCCATTCTAGGCACCCAGCAGTTTTGTAAGTGTTTGGTGTTTCAACGGTGTGAGTTTGCCAAAGGTTAGCCAATAGTTCAATCCCGTCGAATGGGAGAACACAGTGTGCAACATTCAAGCACTTGCAAGCCTGAATTATGCTTCACGCATGCTTCCCACTGGTCAAGATAAATATGTCGGAATCTCTGAACTGACAAGCAGTTTGATATGAATAACGTGGTTCAATGATAAGTTAGCACACTGAAAGTTACTCAGTCAAAAGACACTTCACAGCCTTAGTGAGTGTATTAATTCCACAACCATCTCTCCAGTGATGAATGATTGTATTGAAGCATGGAATAAAGTACAAGCAGGTCAATGGGGTTGGAACTCAAAGAGGCTTGATGAGATGCCATCTATAGTATTGTGTGTTGCTTTAGACATCAAAATTCAGAAACCATGACGTTGATTTGGGAAGGGTCACTGTGCTAATTCACGCAACTGATCGCATTTTCTTATCCAGTTGCCTGCCCAAAGGCACATCTCACCGACAACCCAGCAACCTCTTTCACAAGTGAGACAAGGAGACCGCCCCCGGGTCCACCCAAGTTGAACAGTGGACACGAACCCTGTGCTGTTGACACCAATCTGATCCACAACGTGTGGATCGTGCTATTAAGAAAGTACTAGGTTCTCTCTCTCTCATTGCAGTTCTCAGGACAATGAAAAATGAGTGAGATAAACCGTCATCAGCTTGTGGAAGCAAGAAAAAAAATAAGGCTTGCCGAAAAATGTCAAGTCAACATGAGCCAAATCCATTTCTTTGGATCAATTTACTCTTCAAACATCATCAGAACCGATCCTTTCAGAATCAAAAATGTACAGAAGATGCCTACACCACAAGACAAAGGTCATTTACAAAGGTTTCTTCAGCCTCTGATGCCAATATACTCTTAATTTTGTGACCAATTTCTTCTCCGTGAGATTTGCTCCACATAAATTCACCGTATATGCAGTAGGAAGTTCACCAACATATCATTCAATCCATCAAAATGTTAAGTCTTCCAGCATGTGTATTCTCCAAAATTATGATCTCTCCAAGCTTACTGTATTGGAA
The DNA here is from genome assembly GCF_021869965.1 of Rhincodon typus. Taxonomy (NCBI): domain Eukaryota; kingdom Metazoa; phylum Chordata; class Chondrichthyes; order Orectolobiformes; family Rhincodontidae; genus Rhincodon; species Rhincodon typus. Next base: position 72,469,032 of record NC_063339.1, on the reverse strand, counting down.
ATAGATGAATCTTTAGTAAGAGCTTTAGTAAACAAAGACAAATTCATTGTGTTTAGTTCCAAAGTTCTTACCACAACCCATACAGGCAACGCATGTGTAGAAAAGGAAATCCTCATTTTTGTTTTCAGAATGTAAAGACTCCATCTGTACCAAGTCAGCGATGACTTCAATGTTTGTACTAACCACATGCTGTCGGAAATGATCTCTGAAACTCTCTCAAGAGCATCTCCATGAATACAATGTCTACTTGTGAACATTCAAAGATGCAATTTTGAAGTTGAGTACTAAGAATGCTAACAAATAACTATTCCTGATGCTCCTAGCTGACTTCTAAATCTTGCTCAAAACAGGATTTAGTCTCCTGGACTAAAAGTGGTTATTTTTGAATCTGAGATTGAAGGTAATCTCCATGCAATTTCATTCATTTTGGGCAGAGTCATGCAGATCAAATTTAGAGAGCCGAGCCTGATGATGGTCAAGCTGCAACAGTGAAAAGATCATCATCTGCTTGTAGATTTCTGAAGAAGGGTCTAGGCCCGAAACGTCAGCCTTCCTGCTCCTCTGATGCTGCTTGGCCTGCTGTGTTCATCCAGCTCTACACCTTGTTATCATCTGCTTGTAGCCTGAAAGTGTCCAACAATGAGCAGGCATGTTCTTTCTGGTCATTCAGAGACATACTAGGTCTTCCTAAAAGCATAATTTTCAAAGGCAAAGGAGTGATTATTTCACAAGTTTTGATTCTCTTGTGCAAAGTTGGCTATCTCATCCAGTTATGCAATTCATCAACAAGACCAGTTGATTTTAGCAACGTGACAACATTTTGAAGAGGATTTGTGGCACTTTTCATTTTCTGTTGCAAGTTTGCTTATCTAACTGAGGTATGCACTTTACTGACGCATACACTTGTTTCAGAAAATGTGCCACTATTTTGGAAAGGATTGCAAAAACTTTTGGTTTTCTGTGCAAAGTTGCTTAGCTCTTTGAGTTATGCTTTTTACTAACATTCACAACTGATTCTAAAAATGGGCCAGCATTTTTGAGAGGATTTTGCTGGGATGTTATATCAAAATATTTCACTGCAAGTGTCCTTCATGATTCCATTGACCTTCCCAATCCCAGCTCAGCCCCGTCCAGATTTCTTCTCTCCACCGTGACCCCACAGGAGGGTGCTGACACCCAAACTTGAGAACTTAATTTGCCAGTGAGCAGCTTGGAGAATGCCCAGGTGTGCAAAGACTTCTCCATTCTCATGCAGATATTGCCTGATTATCGGGTGTGTCTCAGATCTCCAAATTTGGGCACAAAACCCATTCCCTGCCACCATATGCGCCAGCCTGCCGCAGCATCCCGGTTTCTGAGGCTTCCTTGTGTTCACCCACTACTTGCCAGCCCTGAATGAGGTAACCAGCATCACCAGTTCTTCCTAAATTATGGCAGAGACAGCACTTCAGTGTAATTCAGAGTAAAAATGCTTTGAAGTGCCCTGCGCTTGTATGAAAAGCTTGATGTGAGTGCAAGTCCTTCTTTCCAATTTCCCCTGAGTAACCTTGCCTGCTTTCCAATCTTTTCTTCGTGTCTAACAGATTATATCCCTTCCAAATAATGCTTTATTGAGTCCCTGGATGCAAAGCTACAACCTGTATGATTGCCTTGGGCCATCTGTCCCTGCGCTTACTCAGGAAGATAAACACTGCTAGGGGATTGGCAATTCTTCAGGTTTGCATACCAAGGAGCTACTTAACTATGGATGGAATTGTTTTCGAAGAACGCTTGTGACAGGGAACAGCTCTTTATGTTGTTCGTGACAGAGGGAGCATCATGAGTGCTGACAGTCTTGTCTCAGAGCTGTTACTTTGATATAAAAAACAATTTACTGGAAAGGTAGGTTCAAATTCAGTGTTCATTCTGCATTAAATATGCATTAATTCAGGCCAGTAGACAAGTTTATAAAGATGCTTCAGCATTAAACAAAGAACATCAGCAGCTTCTATTTGTGGAATGCTTTTTATGCAAAGGCATTTTACAGGAGGAGCTCTGGGCTACCAATCACTCAGTTAAGAAACAGATTGGAGGAAATATGAACTAAAAGATGAGACAACGATGTTTGTGATGCGATACCCAGAGATTCAGCAGTACCCTGTTTTATTACTAAAGTGGCATGTTACAGATGAAAGCGTTGCGGGATCAAAATCCTAGAAGTTCCTTCCTGTGCGTCCATCTACAGCGCATGGACAGCAGCAGTTCAATAGGACAGCTCAGTGCCACTTTCTCAATGACAACTAGGGATGGTCAATAAATACTGGCCCAGCCAGCGACTCCCAGATTCTGAGACTGAATAAACAAAACAAATGGGGAAGGGTAGTGGAAACAGTAATCTAGTCACAAAAGCAAACTAAAAACAGAAAATGCTCAGTTGAGTGTGGCGAGAGAGTGTTAATGGTTTGGATTGATGATAACTCATCATCGGTATAGCCCATGTCTTGTGGTTCCCTGCCTGAAGGGAGCTCCTTAGCAATTATGGTCAAAACAGGGTAAAGATCCTTGAATTTTTTACCATTGGGCTGGGGATGCAGTGGACCCCATGTTTGTCTTAGAGAGAGTGCAAGAATTGAAAGCCCTGGTGCAGTCCTCAATCTGATCTAAAAGAGAACTATCCTGCTGACCAGTGCCCCCACTGGTTATGCTAGTGGATGAGTAATCCATATCTCTGAGCTGACAATTCAAAAACATTGGGTGGACCTTCCCATGCTCTGAGTGACGGGGGCTATGATGAGTTGTTTGGCAGGATTGGACGATAAATTTGCCCATCTCAATGCTGAGATAATCTCATCGCACATTTTAAACTTTTCTCAAATGACATGGTGAGATTTCTTAAAATTAAGAAATGGGAGGTGGGTGTCACTGGCCAGGCTAGCATTTATCGTCCGTCCCTAGGTGCCCTTGAGAAAGTGGTAGTGAGCTGTCTTCTAGAACCGCTGCAACGGGTTGACCCACAATGTCCTTAGAGAGGGAATTTTGGGTCTTTAACCCAGCAACAGTGAAGAACGGTGATATATTTTCAAGTCAGGATGGTGAGTGGAGGGGAACTTGCAGTTGGTGGTGTTCCCATGTATCTGCTGCCCTTGACCTTCTAGATGGAAGTGATCGTGGGTTTGGAAGGTGCTGTCTGAAGATCCTTGGTGAATTTCTGCAGTGCATCTTGTAGATAGTACACACCGCTGCTACTGAGCGTCGGTGCTGAAGGGTCTGAATATCTGGCATCAGTCAAGCGGGCTGCTTTGCCCTGGATGGTGTTAAGCTTTTTGAGTGTTGTTGGAGTGGGGAGCATTCCATCACAGTCCTGGGTGAGAAAAGGAACGTTGTTCTTTTCCCAAAAAAGTAGGCATTCCTCTAGACGGCTGAGGCTGCTTCAGCTTGGTCCAGGCTGGCATGGTCTGGTGCCATGGCCTTTGGTGCTGGTCCTGAGGGGACACGAGGAAGTCCTGTCTGTGTACCACACCATCCAACAGGAGCTGTCAGCAAAGATGGGGCCACTGATTTCCCCCTGTCTATCATGTCCGGGACAAATGTCAGAAACACGTGAGCTATCTCTGGACTGATAGTGTTTGTCTGGGTGCGCACCAATCTTTTAAAGATGTCAATTCCAGTCAATTCCGGGATATCCCCCCAAAGTGGCGAGTTGCTCCATGAACAGCGCATGGTAAGATGGAGCAGAATTTGCACATGATTTTTGCCACGAGGGCTAAAACACCAATTAATGCAACAAGTTTGGCCAGAGACAACGCAAAAACTGGTTTGGCTACACTCCACCAAACTCAGGCTGACTCACACATTGCGAAAGTCCAGAATTTATCTCTCGGCATTGCGATTTGCGACTTTAGATTGCATTTAAGTGGAAAGCTCATATCAGCACTGTAATTGTGAAACTGTCCAATTATAACAACCTGACTGGCACATTAATATCGTTCAAACAACAAAGCTTGTCATTATTAGTGGATGCAGGCTCACAGCATGCTCACGGGCCGTGTGGGGGCAGAGGAAACCATTCATTTCGAATGACGAATCTACCAAAGCTTCGAGAAGGAGGCTACCACCATCAATTAGGGATGGGCAGTGAAGGGAGGCTCAACCTTATCAGAAGAGAAAAAAATGTAATTATAAAAAATTGTAGGCCACTACTGCAGAACAGGAGAATCTATTTGTGCAGCCTGGACTTCTTTCAGCCCATTGTAACCCCTTGACAGGTTTTCAGTCACTTTAAGGGCTGCTTTTACATGGCGTCTGATTCTCTCATATCCCCTCTGCGCTCCAAACAGCCAAGGTGAAGCCCAAATAGGACTTGTTGGTCACCCTGGATCTTTACAACGAGGTCCTTGTGCAAATTTAACATGGTCTCCCAGACACTGGTGAACAGGTATAATCAGGCATAATCGAATTTGTAGGCATCATGTCACTGATTAAGTCTGATACCAGCGAACTCTGCTCTGCTGGTGAAAAGTTTTATTATTTTTTTTGTTCTGCGCAGGTTGGTACCTGAGGTAAAATGCTGCTGGTTAACACAAGCCCTCCCGATTGGGATCCAGCCATTGAGTTCACTGCACTGGGAGTTGTTAAGACTGAAATGTTTATCCGAAACGTTATTAATAGCTGTCCACAGGGATTAGATCAAGAGTGCCAGAATGTGGCTCTCCATTGCCAAGGAATAATAATGCACTAATATATGGTCTCAGTTGTTCTCTGCAATGCACTTTAGCATAGATGAATAAACACTAGCATTCTGTCTGCTGGCACACCCCTAGTGTTGATATTTCAGTGAAGCAAATAAATAGCAGCGTGCCTCTGTCACTCTTCCAAACTCTTTAAGCTTACTTTTGTTACCTCTAAACTTGACGTTTCCAACCTCACGATTTCCTTGACAATCAGCCTTGAAACAGCCATGAGATGTTTTGCCAGATTAAAGATGCTCTACACATATATATGAAATTTCATCTTGCGTGTTACATAGGAACCTATGGTACAGCACAGTGGCTCAGTGGTTAGCACTGCTGCCTCACAACTGCAGGGTCTTTGGTTCGATTCCACCCTCAGGTGACTGTCTGTGTAGAGTTTGCACATGCTCCTCAGGTCTGCGTGGGTTTTGTTCAGGTGCCCTAGTTTCCTCCTACAGTCCAAACATGTGTGAGTTAGGTGGATTAGCATTGCTCAATTGCCCATAAGCTTCCAGGGATGTGCAGGTTGGATGGATTAGCCTTGGAAAATGTGGGCTTATAGAGTAGCTGGGTAGGATGCTCTTCCAAGGGTTAGCATGCACTTGATGGGCTGAACATTCTGTTTCCACACTGTAGGGATTCTATGAAAGGATTAAGGATAGTACATGCCATTGGCTGAAGGACAATGACTAACACTAGCTTTTTTTGAGCATTGCTAACAATGCTATTGTGTTTGTTCTAAACTGTCTTTTCGCTCCATGTCAGGCTATAGATTGTGACAATTACCATGACTGCCAACTTATTACGATGGAATTGTTCAAGCAGCAAGCGTTGTTGAAGACGAAAAATGCTGTCAGCCGTGTTCTCAGCCTCTAGAAGAGTGACAGCCGCACTTTGGCTTGTAATATGTTTCACAGCAAGGCCCCGGAACTATGACTGGAACGAGCTGCAACATTCACCGAGAGAGACCATCCATCAGCTGTATGTATGTCAGCAGCAAAAACACCCCTACTTTCCCCCTGTCCCTTTATTGACCTGATGGGCACTCACTAAATGCTGTTAATTTACATGGCATTTTTAATATTACTAAAGCCTCAAAGATGTGCTATCAAGCAAGCAGAGAGACATCAGTGATTAAGACGGGCAATCAAAAGTTTTGTCAAAGACATAGGTTTTAAGAAGAGTCACCCTGGACGAAAACTCTGCTTTCTCTCTTTTTTCACAGATGCTGCCAGACCTGCTGAGTTTTTCTAACAATTTCCATTTTTTTTGTTGCTGTTACTCATTCTTTTTTGTTCATTCACACAATGAGGGTGTCTCTGGCCAGACTAACATTTATTGCCTATCTCTAATTGCCCAGAGGGCAGCTGAGAGTCAACCACATTGCTGTGGCGTCTGGAGTCACATGTAGGCCAGACCAGGTAAGGACAGCAAATTTCCTTGCCTAAAGAACATTAATGAGCCAGAGGGGCTTTTCTGACATTCAACAATGGTTTCATGGTCATGATTAGACCCTTAAATCCAAATCCTTTCTTGAAATCAAATTCCACCATCTGCCGCGGCAGGATTTGAACTTGGGCCCCCAAAAAATTGGCTGAGACTTTGGATTAACAATCTAGCAACAGCACCGCTAGGCCATTGTCTTCCTGAAATGGTTGGGGTGGGGGGAAGGCACAGTGTAACCTTACCAACGTGAGCAGTCTATTCATAAATGCAGTTGAAAAGTAACCGAAAAGCCTAGCGAGCTTGTCTGGTAGCACCGGTGGTGAGACCAATCGAACAACAGAGTTTTCCTCAGACAAATCTGAAGTTTCAGGCAAAGTGAGGGAAATCTCCTCTGAAGCTTTCCTGAATATGAAGATGAGTGACGTGAATGAGTTGAAGGCTGCCCCACAGTGAGATAAAGTAAGGTACACTCTGAGATAGCAGCATACCCACCCAGATCATCAATCTCGGCCTTTAACAAAGCCTCTTAATGCTATCGAAGCACTGATACAAGCACTTAGATGGGAACTGTGGGAGACATATTTCCAAAGTTACAGCATGGCATCAGGTCTCCATTCAAAGCAGCAATAGCGCTGGGTCAGTACTCTCTGATACAGTGGGCCCTATTGCCAAAGACATCCTTATCTGTTGAGGTATTGATGAAACCTCAGCAGGTTTTCAGTCAGTTCGATAGGCCTTCAACGCTTACTTCAGTCCTGACTTTAAAAAGAGAGAAAGAAAACTAGAGAAACTCGGCAGATCTGGCAGTGTGAGAGAAACACGATGAATGCTTTGAATCCATTGTGACATTTCTTCAGAAAACGGTCTGGAAAATAGATTTTTTTTTACATGCTATTGTTAGAGGGGGAGGAGGAGAAGCCAGTGGATTTGATTGTCAAGGTGCACAGAGGAAAAGACAAAACAGACACGTACGTGAGAAATAAGAGAATGACCAGAGAAAGGGGAGGGCCAATCAAGGATTGTAAAGGGAATTTGTGCACGGAGCCTAAAGAGATAGGAGAGGTCCTTAATGAATACTTTTGTTCGGTATTCACAACTGAGAGGGACCTAGTTGTAGAGGAGGACAGTGTGAAACAGGCTGGTAGGCTAGAGGAGGTTGCTGATAGTAAGGAAGATGTACCAGGAATTTTGAGGAAGTTGAAGATAGATAAGTACCCTGGGCCTGATGGGATTTATCCAAGGATTCTATGGGAAGTGAGGGAAGAGATTGTAGGGCCTTTGGCAATGATCTTTTCGTCCTCACTGTCCACGGGTATAGTGCCGGAAGATTGGAGAGAGGCAAACGTCATTCCCTTGTTCGAAAAAGGGAATAGGGATAAATCCGGAAATTACAGGCCAGTTAGTCTTACGGCAGTGGTGGGCAAATTATTGGAAAGGACTCTGAGAGATAGGATTTATGACCACTTGGAAAGGCACAGTTTGATTCGTGATAGTCAGCACGGATTTGTGAGGGGTTGATCATGCCTCACAAATCTTATTGAATTCTTTGAAGAGGTGACCAAACACGTGGATGAAGGTAGAGCAGTGGATGTGGTATACGTGGATTTAAGTAAGGCATTTGATAATGTTCCCCATGGTAGGCTTATGCAGAAAGTAAGGAGGCATGGGATAGGGGGAAATGTGGCAGATTGGATTCAGAATTGGCTGACCCTTAGAAGACAAAAGGTGGTAGTGGACGGAAAATATTCAACATGGTGCTCAGTTACGAGTCGTGTACCACAAGGATCTGTTCTGGGTCCTCTACTATTTGTGATTTTTGTAAATGATTTGGATGAAGGAGTGGAAGGGTGGATTAGTAAGTTCGCGGATGATACGAAGGTGGGTCGCATTGTGGACAGTGCAGAGGGCTATTCTAGATTACAAAGGGACATTGATAGGATGCAGAGCTGGGCTGAGAAGTGGCAGATGGAGTTTAACCCTGAAAAGTGTGAGGTGAAAAACTTGAAAGCAGAATACAGGGTTAACGGAAAGATTCTTGGAAGTGTGGAGGTGCAGAGGGATCTTGGGGTTCATGTCCACAGTTCCCTGAAAGCTGCCACCCAGGTGGATAGAGTTGTTAAGAAGACGTATGGTGTGTTAGCTTTCATTAATAGAGGGATTGGGTTCAAGAGCCATGAAGTTATGCATCAGCTATACAAAAGCCTGGTTCGGCCACTTCTGGAGTATTGTGTCCAGTTTTGATAGCCTCATTACAGGAAAGATGTGGAAGCGTTGGAAAAGACGCAGAGGAGATTTACCAGTTGTTGCCTGGAATGGAGGGAAGGTCTTATGAGGAAAGGTTGAGAGAGCTAGGGCCTTTCTCTTTAGAACGACGAAGGATGAGAGGTGACTTGATAGAGGTGTACAAAATGATCAGAGGTATAGATAAAGTAGACAGCCAGAGACTTTTTCCTAGGGTGGAGGTAGCTATTACGAGGAGGCATAGTTTTAAAGTGAGTGGAGGTAAATATAGGGGAGACATCAGAGGTAGGTTCTTTACTCAGAGTGGTAGGGGAGTGGAATGCATTGCCGGAGAGGGTAGTGGAGTCGGCCTCATTAGGGGCATTTAAGCGGCTATTAGACAGGCATATGGATAATAGTATAAGGTAGGGGTGGAGGTTAGATAGACCTTATGAGTAGGGTAAAAGGTCGGCACAACATTGTGGGCCGAAGGGTCTGTACTGTGCTGTGCTGTTCTATGTTCTATGTTCTTAGATGCTAATGGTGCTTGAGGAGAGTTAGGAATGTAAAATGTTGGATGAAGTAAAGATAAAATGGATCCATTCTGCTGAGAGCAAAGGCAGCAAGACACAATCAGGGTGGGGGGTTGTGACCAAAATCAAGGACACAGGTCATGCTCTGAAGTTGTAAAACTCAACGTTGAGTCCTAGAGTCTGTAGGGAGCAGAAAATGAGGTGTTATCCCTCTCGTTTTTTTCACTGGGATACTTTAACAGGCTCAAGGTTAGAAATGTTGACATGGGAGAAAGATGGTTCATTAGTTCTGAGAACCTCTCTATTGAACTTACCAAGTCCAACCCGCAGCTGGTGGTCTCAGTACATTCTACTGAAGATTTACATGGAGCCAGCAATTCATTTGTTGATGCAGCATTGAGGAATGAGCTCATTTAAATTCTCAACGATATGTTCCCTGATTTATTGTAGTCGGAGCAAGGCCTAACTTTACAACAAATAATCCGCAGCATGAGAAAGGCACAATACTTGGGGGATGGGAGGGTGTTCTAATTTGACGCAAGTCCAAGGTCTGGTCCAAACTCACCAGTGATCTAAGCACAAAGTTCTCCTGCTCCAGCAGAGGCCATTTGCATGTGCTGCGCAGGTTTCATTTAATGTGCTCACCATTAGAGGCTAATTCGTAGAATCCCTACAGTGTAGAAACAGGCCCTTTGGCCCAGCATGTCAACCAACTCTCAGAGCATCCCACCCAGACCCATCCCCATATAACCCACCCAATCTGCTCATTCCCTGAACACTACAGAGTAATTTAGCATGGCCAATCCACCTAGCCTGCGCATCTTTGCACTGTGGGAAAAAACCCACGCAGACACTGGAAGAATGTCCAAACTCCACACAGACAGTCGCCCGAGGGTGGGATCGAACCCGGGTCCCTCATGCTGTGAGGCAGCAGTGCTAACCACTGAGCCACTGTGCCACCCCAAATTGGCACTGCCTTTGCTGGGAACCTGATGGCCTGGGTGGAAGTGCACACGGTCACTGCCCATGTTACTGCCCACCAGCGATGCCAGTGACTGAGGTCTGGAGGAGCAAGGGCCAGACTTGGAGCTGCCAGCTAACTGCTCTGAATCTCATGTTAGGAATTGTCGCTGTCCAGTTCCTACCCTACGGGTGCGAAAATGGGAAATCACAACCAAGAATCTTGTCTCGCTGCTTTTTTTTCAAGAATTTCATGGGGCCACACGGTGGCTCAGTGGTTCGCACTGCAGCCTCACAGCGCCAGGGACCCGGGTTTGATTCCAGCCTCAGGCAGCTGCCCATGTGGAATTTGCACATTCTCCCCATGTCTGCATGGGTTTCCTCTGGGTGCTCCGGTTTCCTCCCACAGTCCAAAGGTCTGCAGGCTAGGTGGATTGGCCATGCTAAATTGCCCGTAGTGTTCAGGGGTGTGTGGGTTATAGGGGGATGGGTCTAGGTGGGATGCTCCAAGGGTTGGTTGTGGACTTATTGGGCCGAAGGGCCTATTTCCACACTGTAGAGATTCTATGAAAATAAGACCCGATGGTAGGAAACTGCTCACTGCCATTCTCACATAATTCTCCCAAATTTCTCAACTGTACAGGACATTGGTTGGGCCACTTTTGGAATACCACATTCAGTTCTGGCCTAACAGCTATTGTAAAGATTTTATGAAACTTGAAAGGGTTCAGAAAAGATTTACAAGAATGTTGCTGGGGTTGGAGGGTTTGAGGCATAGGGAGAGGTTGAATAGGCTGGGGCTGTGTTCCCTGGAGCGTCAGAGGCTGAGGGGTGACCGAATAGAGGTTTATAAAATCATGAGGGGCATGGATTGAGTGAAAAGCCAAAGTCTTTTTCCCAGGGGAATCCAGAACCAGAGGGCATAGGTTTAAGGTGAGAGGGGAAAGATTTAAAAGGGGCCGTGTGTGTATGGAATGAGCTGCCAGAGGAAGTGGTGGAGGCTGGCAAAATTACAACGTTTAAGAGGCATCTGGATGGGTTTAGAGGGATATGGGCCAAATGCTGGCAAATGGAACTAGATTAATTTAGGATAGCTGGTCCGTGTGGGCAAGTTGGACCGAATGGCCTGTTTCCATGCCATATGATTCTCTGACTCTATAACTGTGCCCATTGTTTAGAGTTTGGGAAGATGTGCCTATAGTTTTGATTGTTTTTTTGAGTGTACTTCTGGGTCGGTGCCAATGATTGCTGAGATCTGGATGAACACAGCAGGCCAAGCAGCATCATAGGAGCAGAAAGGCTGACGTTTCAGGCCTAGACCCTTCATCAGATCTGTTTTGTTTACGTATATTTTAATGAGGTTTTAAAAAAACCCTGTTCAGTGCATTAAACAAGATAAGAGAAAAAAATTTCACTGTTGCTTAATGACAGGGGTCCAAAATGAGACAGCAAGAGGCAGAATGTTCCAGAAAGTCAGTTGGAATGTGGTGTCTGCTGGAGAATGAAGAACATTGCTGGACCCAGTCTCTCAGGATTTCATTTAGCTGCTGTAAAATTAAAGCAATCATCAGTTTAACTTGCAGTTTATGTTGGAGTCACCATGATCTTTCAATTGGCCACACACAGAGTGTGCCCGATGAGATTATTCGATGGGACAGGGAACAGAAAACTCTGCAGTGAAATTCTATAGCAATGCTGAAGTGTGAAAGTGGTGTTCTGCTTTTCTATGAGAGACCAGGGGATTCCTCTTTGTGTCATTTTCCAAGCAATCTGTCAGAAACAGGATCAAAGCTCCTCTTATCTCGTACTTTCGTTGGGAATGGTTTGCTATTAGCTACAAATGCAGTCTTGATAATTCTGATTGCAAATCTTTCCAACCAGCAGCAACCTCTGAGAAGATTTGTGTTGATTCTTTGCAGTCTTTTGCAGGTCTTTTGAAGCAGTAAATCCACATCTAGCAGTCTTCCCAATGACACGTTCGACTCTTTGTCCTAAACCTGAGATAATGAGCAAGAAGCTTAAAGAGTGAAATGACTGCACAGAGGTCATTATCCCATCACTAAGTCACCCTCTATTTACTTGTGCACAGTACACTGGCTGTGGCCAGGCAGCTCAGAGTCAGTCCCCTAGACTAAGGAGATTCTAAATCTCCTGGGTTTTTTTTTTAATTACACAGCTTCATGTATATTTCCAATAAATACTTTCCATTGACAATTCCTACTTAATCTCCTGGTTATATTGGTCAGCCAAGGGCTTTCCTGATTGGCCCAAGTTAACAAGCCCAATCAAGGATCTCATATTCAACAAGATCCAGGTGTTTCTGGTCACTACATCCCTTCCTCGCCTAAGTCTGGGGATGTAGGCCTCATCTTTCTCTTGGAGCTTTTCTTGCAACATTTTTGCTGTGGGTCTGGTTCCTCTGTCACAGGCGGCATGTACCAGACTGTAGCCCATCTCTTGCATTTGGAGCATCTCAGGAGAGTTTCCTCCTCGTCTTCTGGTGGAAATGGTATCGAGGCTGCACCCATCTCAGACTTTGAGGTTTCCTCGACACTAGACGGAGTGGGAGAACCTATGGCTTGTGACAGGCCTTTTGGCTGTTCTGAGGAGCCTGGTATGTTTTGCTCCTGCCCCGTTTGGGAGGCAACAGGTCTCAGGTGATCCATGTGTTTGCTCAGGCCTGTATCACCTACCTGAACTTTGTAAGTCACGGGACCTCATCTTGCATCAACCTCACCCCGTACCCATACAGGGTCATTCCCATGGTTCCGGCACCAAACTTCTTCCCCTGAATTAAATTGTCTCTCTCACTTAGAGGAGACATGTGGCCGGCATTAGATTTCCTGCTACTGTTTCACCCTCTTCCCACCCTCCCAGGTCTGGAAATATCAGGTTTAACCTGGTGCAGAGTCTTCTCCCCATCAGCAACTCTGCTGGAGCTATCCCTGTTGTTGTGTGAGGGGTGGTCCCATTATTAAACAGGAACCGGGACAATTTGCTCTCAATCGACACTGTAGGCTGTTTCTTTAAGCCTTCAATGATTGGACCACTCTTTCCACTAGACCGCAGGACAATGGTTGGTATAGAGCTGTCCTTATGTGCTGAATGCCATTGGACTTTAGAAAATATTCAAATTCCCTACTGGTAAATGACATCCCATTTTCCGTGGCCAATACTCCTGGGAGTCTACGTAGAGCGAACAATGCTCACAGCTTCCCAATCGTCATCCCTGAGTTTGCCGAATGAACTTTATGCACTTCCACAGTAACCAGGAACACTGAGCCCATGAAAGGACCGACATAGTCAACCTGCAACAGAGTCCAGCATTTTCCCAGCCATTCCCAAGAATGTGGGGTGCTGCTGGTGGCAATTGTTGTCCCTGTTGGTAGTCTGGGCACTGCCCCACCAATGCATCCAACCCTGGCCACCAGACACATCTTCTTGCCAACATCTTCATCTTGGAAACCCCTGGATGGTGGAGTTCAGCCAGTATCTGGCGGTGACCTTTACTAGGTACAATCGCTCTTATGCCTCACAGTAATATGCCATCCTCTATGGTGACCTGGTCTCGCCAGCTCCAGAAAGGTTTCAGTCCTGGTTATGTTGGTACTTCTGTGCCCCCCCATTACCACCAGCTGCTTTAGTTTTGCTCAGGCCAGATCTTTTTGTGTCTGCAGTCGGATATTGTCAGCAGTGACTGGAAAGGTGTCCAGGAAGTTTAGAACTAAAACGGACTTTTACAGGTGGAGTAGCTGCCAGTGGGAGGCAGCTCAGGGCATCCATAATAGCCACTTGGCTTCCTGGACAGTGTTCTAACTTGTACGCGCTGAGAATAAGGGCCCAACGCCTAATGTACCGCCTTGTCTTTATTTAGTAGCCCTAGCAGGGGTTTGTGATCCGTTGCTATGACAAATTCCCACCCATAAAGGTACTGGTGGAACTTCCTCACACCAAAGATGACTGCCAAACCTACCTTCTCTATCTGGGCATATTTGTGTTCGGCATCAACCACAGTCTGGGAAGCATACGCTATCAGGCGTTCCTCTCCATTGGGTCACCAGTGAGCCATCACTGCCCCAATACCATACGGGGAGGCATCGTGTGTCAGTACCACCTCACTCTTCGGGTCATAGTCGGCCAACACATTAGATGACGACAGCTGCTTTTTCACTTCCCTAAAGGCTACTCCTTGGCTATGCGGCCATTTCCAAGGCTGACTCTTTTTCAACAGCAGGTATAAAGGTGCCAAGATGGAGGCCAAGTTATATATAAATTTTCTGTCATAATTCATTAACCCAAGGAAAGACCCAAGCTCCAGTACTGATGTGGGAGCCAGGGCTCCTCTGATCGCCCTCACCATATCTTCCAACAGGTGTAATCTGGTTTTGTCGACTGTAACCCAAGGACGTCACTTGGGGTGCTTGGAACACGCATTTTCCCCTTCTAAGGCGTATGCCCACTTGGGAGAAACGTTTAAGCACTATGTTTAAGTTCGCCAAGTTCTCTTTATTGGTCTTCCTGGTTATTAGTACATCATCCAGATAAATGGCGACCTGGGGTAATCCTTGTAAAATGTTCTTCATGGTCCGTTGGAAAAGGGCACAGGCTGATGATACCCCAAATGGCAGTCTGGTATAATGATATAAACCCTTATGGGTATCAATTGTAGCATACTTCTGGGTCTCCTCATCCAGTTACAATTGCAGGTAGGGGTAGCTCATTTCTAGCGTCGTAAAGGCTAACTTTGCGTACAAGTCCTCTATGCGGGGGAATCGGGTATTTATCCAGTCGTGAGAAGTCGTTTACCATTTACTTAATATCCCCACAAAGGTGAACTAAGCCGTGACCGTTTAACCAAACATTAATTTTAATCGGTTACGATTAGAATATCGCTGAGCAATTTAAATGTGCCAACCCGCATGTAGGGGGACAATCCAGGGTGTGCACTCTCTTGGGTATTGGCCTATAAGTTTTCTGACTGACGTCAGGCCTTGTAGGACACCTTTGCTGTCTCAAGTCCGCATACCAGCAGCAACTACAATGGCTTGCCGGCCCAGAGCCTGAAGAACTGTTTAGTCATTTGGCCGAGGCTCAGCCTTGTTGTGGGGTTCTGCTGTGGGATGGCCTAGGGTCCCTGTGCTCAGGATATGCCCTGCATGAGGCTCTGTGATTGCCTCCACTCAAATGGTGTATCTCAAGCTCAGTCAGACAGGTGAGGATGCCATTGAGATGGCCTGTAGCTCCCATGTTCCACTTGCTGTGTTTTCTAAAGACAAAGCCAGCTGTAGCGCCTGTTTGAAGTCCAGTTGGGCTTCAGCTAGTAGGCACTTCTGCATGGTTATGTCATTAATCCTACAAACCAAATGGTCTCTCAGCATCTCATTCAGGGTTAACCAAAATTACAAGGCTCTGCCAGTTATTGTAACCCCGTCAAAAATTCCGATACGGATATCACACCCCCTCCCCGGTTCTGTAACAGCCAAATAAAACCGATAGCTATCCAGAATTAGAAGAGGCTCCGGGTCATAATATTCCTTAACCAACTCCATCAACTCTCGGTTGATTTTAGGGCCTGGTGCCTCTGGGAAAGTTAAGCCCCTAATAACCAAAAATGTTGCGGGTCTGCAAGCAGTCAGAAGGATTACTCATTGTTTTTCATCTGCCCCAGTGTCATCTGCCCAGCCAAAATATAGCAATCTTTCCACGTACTGGGCTCAGTATTCGACGACAGGATCAAACGAGCTAGGCTTCCCAAATAAAGGCATGATGCCAGAAATGCTTATCCCCAACTCCAAGAAGCCTGTTGCAAGCGAATGTTCTTCAGGCATGTCCTATCCCACTGTCATCGCCACTGAAATAACTGCACAGCGGCCTAGAATCCTGTCACCTAATCACCCTTTATTTACTTGTGCACAATACACTGGCTGTGGCCAGGCAGCTCTGAGTCAGTCCCCTTGACTGGGGAAATTCTAAATCTCCTGTTAGTATTGGTCAGCCAGGGCTTTCCTGATCAGCCCAGGTTAACAACTCCAACCAGGGATCTCGTAGTCAACAAGATCCTGCTGGTTCCAATCACTATAAAGAGTCACTGTGAACATATGAAAAACATACAAACATACGAACAGGGAAAAGAAGTAGGCCACTCAGCCCTTCATCCTGTTTTACCATTTCATGAGATTAACTACTACAGCAGATGTACAGAAAGAGTTTAATGAATATGTAGATGACTATTTGACATAAGCCTTGACGTCACTGTGACCTCAAGTCCTCGTACTGTGGGAATTTGGGAAATTACAGGGCAGACCACATCTCCCTGCAGCCTTACCTTCAGTTTATTAATGAACATTGTCTAGAAGTTTGGCCTCAGCTTGATGAAGATCCGAAGAACACATAGCAGAAGATAGGCAGCTAAAAGCATGGATGCCAATGTTGGAAGGATATATAAAAAGAATTGGGATGTACAAAAGGGCAGAATTACAGGACTATAAACATGCCAGAGAGCAATAGAGCTGGAGGATATTGCAAAGATAAGGAGGGTTAAGACCATGACTCGATTTGACATTGAGGATAAAGGTTTCAAAATTGAGGCATTTTCATACTGGGAGTGAATGTAGTTCAACATCCACAGCAGCGATAGTGAATGTCAGAATGTTGTCACAATGTTAATTGGGCAAGGTGAATCATCCAGGAAAAGTTGAGATTGGTCAATGTAAAATGTCAGCTCTTTCCAAATTGTCTGATGGTTCAGAATTAGGGATGCCAGATACTTTTGCAGACATACAGCCTATGACGAGCATGCACTCGTCACTACCTAGATATCCCTATTCTGTCTGGAAATTTTGCTTATTGCCTTTGGCCTACGAATAACACCCATTTGTCAAGTTACCATGGGGCCAGTTCACTGATAAACCAACTAGGGTCATTCAGGAACCCAGGTTGATGATTGCATTTTAATCTCCAAGCCAAAAAGTGTAAATTTCAAACCTCTTTCCAAATAAGCCTTATTGACAGAAGAGACAGGGGCTCCAGGTTTAAATCTTTGTTTAATATCCAGTGCATGTGATTTGTGGGAAACCTTAATACCAGAAAGGACTGAGCCCTCCACCCAACCCCATTGACTGAAAAGAGTTAGAATACTGTGTGCAATTCTAGTCGTCCTGCTATAGGAAGGATGTTGTAAAACTTGAGAGGGTTCAGAAAGATTTACAAGGATGTTGCTGGACCTGGAGGGTTTGAGCTATAGGGAGATGGTGAATAGGCTGGGCTATTTTCCCTGGAGCATCGGAAGCCGAGGCGAGAGCTTATAGGTGCTTATAAAATTATGAGGGGCACGGATAGGGTGAATAGTCAAAGTCTTTTTCCTCGTGTGGGGGAGTCCAAAACTGGAAGGCATAGACTTAAGGTAAGAGGGGAAAGATTTAAAAGGGACCTAAGGGATAACTTTTTCACGCAGAGGCTGGTGCATGTTTGGAACGAGCTGCCAGGGGAAATGGTGGAGGCTGGTACAATTACAACATTTAAAAGGCATCTGGATGGGTAAGTGAATAGGAAGGGTTTGGAGGGATATGGGCCAAATGTTGGCAAATGGGACTAGATTGGATTGGCGCAGATGAGTTGGATCAAAGGGTCTGTTTCCATGCTGTGTAACTCTATGACTCTAAGAGTGATGCAGAACTGGAAGGAACATTCACATGGCCTGTTGCACTATGAATCGACTTCTGAATCCTTGAACCTCTATGTGATTGCAACCAAATGCAGGAATAAAAAACAGAAATTGTTGACTTAAATATTCATTCTTCTGCATCAGCATCGTGCCTAATTTGTGGACTTAGTCTTCTGATTTTAATAACCGCGGAATTAATGTGATTGGCAGCAATGTGCTTTTGGCCCTGAGACACATATAACTCACTGTCCCAGCGTTTAACTGAACACATATGGCTAATAATGATCAACTCTTCCTGATTTCATCAAAATGAAATAATTAAGGGAAAGACTTTGGAAACAGAATGGATTATGCCCTCTGTCACCAGCACTGAAATGCTTGAGTTAATATCAGCTATGGCAGAACACTGGTCAATTAATGAGTTTGCCCACCCAGGGCCAATGGGTCAGAAGGCAAGGCAAGTTGTGAGCTGGCATCAGAAAAGTCTGCCTGATTTAATAATCTGAAGAAAAATCATATCGAATCAAAAACATTTACTGCATTTCTTTTTCAGCAGATGCTGCCAGACCTGTTGAGATTTTTTCTTCTTGTACATACTGCTTTTTATATTATGTATAATGTGCCAGATTGTTGTTTTTTAAAAAAACCCTCGTTGCAAAACTCTTAAGCTTATAATGAGTCAGAACCCTCAAAAATCTCAGACTTTAAGGGACTTTTGCAGAATGTTGTGGATGCAGTGGAACTGTCCAGCAAAGTTTTCAACTTCCCAGATATTCCTTCGGAATTTAGTTACATTGGGGTTTCTGCATGGCTCCAGTGCAAAGCTCCAGTCTGCGCTGCTGCATCAATCTTCTGGCCTTTGGAGCATGGACTGATAAAAACAGAAAGCCCTGGAAAAACTCAGTAAGTTTGGAAAAGAGTTCCAAAGACTCAGCAGCCTCTGTGGGAAAAAAAATTCTCTGTCTTAAATGTGTCATCTGTTGTTTTCAAACATTGACCCCCAGTTCTAGATTCTCCCACAAGAGGAAGCATCCTCTCCACATCTAACCCTGAGGATCTTAAATATTTCAATCAGATTTCCTTTCATTCATCCAACCTTTCATTGTCGGAGGAGGGGCGACAGCCTAGTGGTATTCTCGACGGATTGTAAATCCACAGACCCAGATAATGTTCCAGGGACCTGGTTCAAATCCTGCCACAGCAGATGGTGGAATTTGAATTCAATAAAAATCTGAAATGGAGAGTCTTGTGCTGACTGTGAAATCATTGAGATAAACCCATCTGGTTCACAATGCCTTTTAGGGAAGGAAACTGCCATCCTCATCTGGTCTGGCCTACATGTGACTCCAGACCCACAGCAATGTGATTGGTTCTCAACTACCCTCTGGGCAATTAGAGATGGGCAATAAATGCTGGCCTGGCCAGTGACACCCTCATCCCGTGAATGAATTGAAAAAAGACAATCTCCCATTCCAGATTTTAAGGGAATAAACTTTCTCTGATCTGTTTCTAGCAAATTTACATCCTTCCTTAAAATGGAGACCAGTACTCTGCACAGTGTAGTACTTTTAACTAATTTTCCTGACTGACCTCTCTGTAGGACAGGAACTGGAGATTCACCACTTTCGTAAATCTGTTAAAAATTAAGAGCCCCTTTGTAACAAAAAAAATGAAATGTGGCAGGAAAGTTATAATTAAAATGTAATTGATAAAGCAATCTACTGTCCTGTTGCCTACTGGTCCTGAAAAGTACAACAGGGATCTACAAGCAGTTGCCAATGTATTAGATTATTATCAAGATAATTTTAGTCCACATGCTCACACAGCATGCCTGAAAAGTGAGGTGAAGAAAGGAAGCAAGGTTTTGCATTTTGATGAAGCATTTCAAGATCTTAGAGTATGGCAAAGCAGTTTTTAGTCAATGAAGTTCTCTTGAATTCCAGCTCCTACAAACCAAAATGTGATATTGATCAGACGTTTACTGGTGTGGATTGAAGGACAAGAATTGGCAAGATTGTTAGCAAGATGACCATCTTTAAAAAAGGCATTGAAGTTCTCACTGAAAGAGCCAAAGGAGCCTCAATTTAACCTTCCCTCAGAAAGATGCTACCTCCAGTAGCATCCCTTCAGTGATGCCCTCAGATGCCAACCTAGCTCAGATGTCTGGCATTAGGACTAGAGTCTTCTGACCTTCAGATGAGATTATAACCAAATGAGCCATGTCTAATACCTAAAGGGATAGGTTTACCTGACCAGATAATCATCGCATTCCTGTGGTCAATTCACAACTTATCCAGCACAATGCCACTGTTGACCAATCAACAACCTTCACAAATGATCTGAAATAGAAGTTGGGATCATAGGATTGATGAGTCGTATTGCATGCTATTGACTTATTCATGGATTTCAGGAATGAATCCTGGAGGGTGGGAGGTGTGGACTAGAAAATAGAAGATTAGAAAGAAATCTAATGATATCTTAAGAACTTATCAGCTGTAACAAGGAGAACTGCATCAGGAAGCACTCATATCACCGGGTACATTCGGGCCAGATTCAGTTAATTCCAATGGTTTATTCAACGATACTTCATCTCATTTAGAAGATAATTGTTCTTCAGAACTTTTTATTTTCCCTTAACATTTTCCCAAGCTTAGGGATGTTAGTGTAAGTTATGTCACACAAGACCAGCTGTAAACAGGCTGGGATTTTTTTAAAAAATCAAAGAAATAAAAGTTCTTTATTCTTTGAAGTCACCAGGAAATAACAACAACAGGGCCTGTGTTAAGACATTATAATCCCCTGACATCATAAAAAATGGTCTCCATAGCATGAGAATCTTCGAACAATTTCCTAAAACTTAGTTATATTTTGCAAATGTTTGATTTCCTGCCTCATTTCTAGCATTCAGGCCAGGCAGCAGTGTGGGCTAAAACAATTTAGAGGAATATAACTAAAGCAGATTGTCAAGTGGAACCTTCAGCAGGGATAGAATTGAGTTAAGTCAAGGAGAGAGCAAGATTTGCATTCTGTCACTTTCCTGTTAGAGATGCCGGTTCCAGGGCACAGAATGGGAGGATGTGAGAAATAAAGGTGAAACATTCTTCAGGTTGGGAATAGAAAGGAAATTGGATGGGCTAAGTTAAAATAAGGCATTTTCAGATTTTAAGAGCAATTGAGGGGGTTGCATCATCTAATAAATGGGCCAAGCATTAAAATCAGATTATCCTAATTACATTTTCTACAGACTCTGAGAAGTAGGCCCTATAAAGCAATATTTTGAGAAAAGGCACAATTTAAGATTGTCAGTTGGGCTCACAGTGTGGCACACATGTCTGTACTAGAAGTTATATACATTGATACACAGAGCCCTGTTGTTTGCAGACAGAAAGAACGTGTACACACATTATGCCCCTTTCAGCTTAACAAAATAAGTGCCATTCTCTGGTTCATTTCTCAGGACAATGCCTTGAACCAATCAGATTCAAATTGCCTGCTTTAATGTTTAAACAGAACATGGCGGTTAACTGTCAGTCACCATTATCTGGTGCATTCCTTATGGTCATGCCTATACTGATCAGAGTTTAATGGCAGCCTTTCCTCTCATAAATGTTATTTTCCCTTGACATTAGTTTTTCATCCCAATTGGCCTGGTGAGTTTAAGATGAAAAGTATCAACAAAAATATGACCCTTTTTTTAGCAATAATCAAATTCTGTGTACCAAATTAATTTTTTTTGGGAACTGTCCTCTAATTGCCTAGTGCTTCTGGAACACTGTCAAAGCTATGGTATTGGTACTGGCTGAGCCTATTGATTTATGCACATAGTCTTAATGTTCACAATAAGGAAAAACTCTAGTTCAAGGCCCCCTTGAGATGTGTATGACCCTGGATGGAAATATTGCTGCAAAAACTTGCCTCACTACAGGGGCAAGTGTGGATGTTTACGATTTCATTTGAATGATTAGTGTGTTATTGTCAGAAATATCGTTTTTCACATTGCTTACCAAGCCTTTGAGGAGCCAAGGTTGACATTGAAACCAGTTTGGAAACATCTTGAATGACTGTTTGAAAGAAGGGAATAAATTCCATTTCTGCAGGACCTTTCAGGACCTCAGGATACTAAGATGTTTCACAGTCAATGAAGTACTTTTGATATGTAGTCACTGTCATAATGTAGAAACTATGTAGGTCACACATGTAACAATGAGATAAATAACCAGATAAAGGCCGGGATCCTCCAGTTTCCAAACAGTGAGCAACAAAATACCTGCTGGAATCCCTCAGATGTTCCAATTCAATGACTTTGGAATAATTGCCTCGAAAGGTTTATCTTCCGACCAGTAATTACCCTGCATCTGGAATCCTCCAGAAAAGTCTCCAAGTTAAAGCCATATACCTCAGAGAGTTCCAACTCACTTACCTGGATAGTTAACCAGGAAATGGAAGAGAGATAAAAACCAAGTCCAGCTCCGAGATAACCATACCCCTCGCCCTTTGACTCCCTGTGAACTCTCAGTGTGCCAGGTAGATACGGTGCCAAGTGGGTAAGGAGCCAAAGTGCAAGATGAGAAGGGCAATATTAAAGTGATTGAGTGTTTGGTGTAGACTGGGGTGAGAATGTGGTCTGGCAAGGCGAGGGGTGATGTCTTGCCTGGCAAGGGGAGTAAGTGTGGTGAGTCCCAGGGAGGATAGGGTGATGTCTGGTTCTGGGGTAGATGTGTGTTGGCCGGGGCTGCAAAGGGCTGAAGCTCGAATGGAGAGACTGAAGTTACTCAAGCTGAATGAGTGGATATGCTTAACAGTCACTTACACAACTCAGACCAATCAAAGAGAAGGGAAGCAGGATTGGAGCTTTGCAACACAATGTGGATGTCTCTGATTGGATGGAAACCAATAAGAAATCAGGGTTAAAACCCAGCGTCAAGCCCTCTAGTATAACTCCCGGGCAGGGGGCAGGGGGCAGGGGGCAGGGGGCAGGGTAATTTGATGTTTGGTTATTTTTGATACTTGATACTTGACATTTGAGACTTTGAGAATAAAAGTGTGAATTGATTATATTAGATTGCTCTGTGCCTTTTAAATTCACTTTCACTAACCTGTTGGCTGAGACAGACACAGTCAACAAGCATCAGACCCAGCAGAGGGAGAGGGTTACTGGTGGATGCTGGGGGAAAAAGCCTTGTGTTTGGTCTTGGATTGGAATGTAGGTCAGATCCTGATGAGGAGGATGTTGTATCCAGTGGTGGGGGAGTTATGGGTCTCAGGGGTGGAAAGTGATGCTGTTTTGTGGATGAAGGAGTGGTGTCAGATCGAGGGGTAGAATCCCACGGGCCATCCCCTGGAGGAAGAGGGGGCTATCAGTCTGTGCTGGGGTTAGAGTTGATGTTGGTCCAGCAATGGTGTGATAGAGGTAGGGAGTTGTGATGTTGGGTCCTGGGTCCCTCAAGGCAATTTTGCCCAGAGACAGACTTCTCATTGGCTTTTTAATCAGTACCAGCCGTGGGTTCAGGAGAGCTCAGCCTAGTAACAGCCGTTTGATTAGTTCCTGGGCAGTGGCTTTAGCCTTGGGTGTAAACACTATAGAAGAAATGTCCGTTTCTCAAAAGTATCCACTTCTCGGTCTCTCTTCCATGGGGAGAAATATAAGAAAATTCATTTCAGCTAACTGCTCTGCCTCACCTTTCCTCATGAGCTACTCTCACTACAAATCTTTAGTTGAGAGGGAAAAAAGATAAAAGCTACCGTCAGAGGCACTAAAATGGAGAATCCTCCAACCACTAAATGAAAGACTGTGAATCGGTGTGTTCACGACTTCAGCAAACAGTTGGAAAGAGTCTAAAGGAGGCAAGAGAAAACAGCTTATTGATGTCTGGTGCCAGAACTATCTCTCCCAACACGAAAAAATAGAAATTGCTAGAAAAAACTCAGCATGTCTCCTGTTTTCTCTCCACAGATGCTGCCAGACCTGTTGAGTTTTTCCCATGGCTTTTGTTTTAGTGTTTCTCAGATCTTCAGCAGAAGTGACTTTTTTAAAAATTCTATTTTAGTCTGTCTCTCCCCAGGTTTCTAGCCCTCTGCATCTTCAGGAGTTGAACTCTTGTCCAGGAAACTGACGCATGCAACGTAGGTGAAATGAAAAGGGAGAGGCTGGCATTTAGCAAATGCTTTCTCAACTTGTATGACTAACTTTGCTGATTAACCAGAGAAATATTGGGGAAACGAGAAAGAAAAGCTGACAGGGAGCAATGACTCTGAAGGTGAGAGGTGATGGAACCTCCAGAAGTACGTTCTGTCAGAGTTGGTAAACGTAAAGAGACAGGAAGCAAAGACAGGTCACTGATTTTGAGGCACAAGTCAACGACGAGCCAACCCATGTCCAGAAACCAGCTAAAGAATGCTACGTCTCTGCTCTGATTTTGCTAGGGTAAATGTTGCCTGCCCCCAACTCCCCACCCCACTTCAAGTTGGGTAGATATCGCTTAATAGAGCCCATATACTAGACCCTGACATCTTTTTGGAGGCATTGGCCAACAGCTGTGTTTCATCAACTTTATTTAAATAGCACAAATTAAGACTTGCATTTTTTGCTAATGAACGGCTCCATTAGAGAAGTAATTGGGGGAATAGAATGGCTTTTGGCTCAAGTCACTAACTTAAACAAGTTCTTCAGTCTGGAACCACGAGATTGTTCCTAGTCCGTCTGTGTATTGTAGCAGCACCATTTGCTTCTTTAATGTGACAGAGCTATATTTTTCTACAAATGATGAACTAATGTCTAACTTTATACACTGCGTGAGTGTGTTACATGAGGCTGTTGTTTTTTTTACAACAGACTGTAGATTAGCGTCAAAATTTACAATCAAAATGTCAAAAAACGGCTATTAAGGCAGCGCTTGCAATTGGAAAAACAAATCTTGGAGCTTTTGTGAAACCAGTCAGAACAATTTTTAAAAAGAGAAAACTGAACTGATAGAGATTGAAAACAGCAATTAATTTTTACCCAAGAATTTTCAAAGCAGCTGAAACCAATGAGGCTGATTAGAAACCAGAAACCCATGAGCTTTCCTATCAGATTTAGTTATAGAAACATTTGATGCCTTATAATAAAAACCGAAAGAACTGCGGATGCTGTAAATCAGGAACAAAAACAAAGTTGCTAGAAAAGCTCAGCAGGTCTGGCAGCATCTGTGAAGGATAGAACAAAGTTAACGTTTCGGGTCCAGTGACCCTTCCTCAGAACAGCTTATAATGTTGCCTTTTAATGTTGCATTTGAACTGCACTCCTCTTTTTCCCAACTCGGGACAAAGTGTTTATTAACAGTGAGGCTTTTGTCCTCGTACGTTGTATGTTCACCTCCAGCACCTACCCAATGCAAGCAGATTAATAAGCACAAACCCTGTACAATTCAACATGGTCAGTTTTACTCAGTGAGAAAACAGGAGAAAATCCTGTGGGAAGTTTAAATGTCCATTGGAATCGCAGGGTTGGCTAACTGAAGCCTCTTCTGGAATACTGTGTCCAAGTTCTGGTCACCCGGTTACAGGAAGAATAGTGAGCTGGAGATGGTTCAGAAGAGATTTACCAGGATGTTGCCAAGTAAGGAAGGTTTGAGGTGTAAAGAAAGGCTGGATAGGCTGTGATGTTTTTCACTGGAGTGTAGGAGGATGAGCGGTGACTTTTTGGAAACTTTTTAAAATGAGAGGTATAGATAGAGTAAATGATAGTTGCCTTTTCCCTAGGATGGGAGATTTCAAGACTAGGGGCACATTTTTAAGGTGAGAGGAGAGAGATTTAACAAAAGTCATGAGGGGCAAATGTTTTACACAGAGGGTTCGCATGTAGAATGAACTTCCTGAGGAAGTGATGGATGTGGGTGCAATTACAATGTTTAAAATACATTTGGTTAAGTAAATGAATAGAAAAGGTTTGGAGTAATATGGGCCAGGAGCAGGAGAGGGGCTAGTTTAGTTTGGGATAATGTTCAGCATACCCCCAATGGGTATCAGGGGGAAAACTCTCTGGTGGTTGGAGTCATACCTGACACCTCGGAAGATGGTCGTGGTTGTTGGACGTCAATCATCTCAGCTCCAGGACACCTCTGTAGGAGTTCCTCAGGGTAGTGTCCTAGGCCCAAACATCTTCAGCTGCTTCATCAATGACCTTCCTACCATCATAAGGTCAGAAGTGGGGATGTTCGCCGATGATTACACAATGTTCGACAACATTCATGACTCCTCAGGTACTGAAACAGTCCATGTTCAAATCCAACAAGATCTGGACAATATCCAGGCTTGGGCTGACAAGTGGCAAGTGACGTTCGTGCCACACAAATGCCAGGCTATGACCATCACCAATAAGAGACAATCTAACCACTGCCCCTTGATATTCAATGGCATTACCATCACTGAATCCCCAACTATCAACATCGTGGGGGTTACCGTTGACCAGAAACTCAACTGGATTCACCGCATAAACACAGTGGCTACAAAAGCAGGCCAGAAACTAGGAATGCTGCAACAAGTAACTCACCTCCTGACTCCCCAAAGCCTGTCCACCATCTACAAGGCACACGGAAGAAATTTACAAGGATGTTGAGATAATACAGTGTGGAGCTGGAGGAACACAGCAGGCCAGGCAGCATCAGAGGAGCAGGAAAGCTAACGTTTCAGGTCGGGACCCTTCTTCAGAAAATTTTTTCTGCGTTCCTCCAGCTCCACACTGTGTTATCTCAGACTCCAGGATGGGCAGTTCTTACTATCTCTTTACAAGGATGTTGCTAGGTCTCAAGGGACTGAGTTATAAGGAGAGATGGACAAGCTAGGACCTTTTTTTCATAGAACGTTGGAGACTGAGGGGGGATCTAATAGAAGTGTATGAGATCATGAGAGTGATAGCTATTCTTTTACCCAGGGTTGGTAGATTGAGGACTAGAGGCCATCAGTTTAAGGTAAGAGGGGAAAGAATACATGGGAACCTGAGGGGCAACTTTTTTTACACAGAGGGTGGTACGCATATGGAATGAGCTGCCAGCTGAAGTGGTTGAGGTGGGTACTTTAATACATTTAAAAGGCATTTGGATGAATACGTGGATAGCAAAGGTTTAGAAGGATTTGGGCCAAGAGCAGGAAAATAGGGTTGGTGTGGATGGACATTTTGGTCGGCATGGACCAGTTTGGGCCGAAGGGCCTGTCTCTGTGCTGTAGGACTGTATGACTCTATGACTCCCCACTTGCCTGAATGAGTACAACCCCAACAATACTCAAGAAGCTTGACACTGTCCAGGACAAAGCAGTTCGCTTGTTTGGCACTATATCCACAAGCTCCATTCCCTCCACCACCGACCCTCAGTACCAGCAGTGTGTACTATCTATAAGATGCACTGCAGAAATTCAAAGATTCTCAGACAGCACCTTCCAAACCCATGACAACTTCCATCTTGAAGGACAAGGGCATCAGACATATGGGAACACCATCACCTTCAAGTTCCCCTCCAAGCCACTCACCATCCTGACTTGGAAATATATCTTTTCCTTCACTGTTGCTGGGGCAAAATCCTGGAATTCCCTCCCTAAGGGCATTGTTCGTTGACCCACAGCAGGTGGACTGCAGTGGTTCAAGAAGGCAGCTCACCACCACCTTCTCAAGGGCAACTGGGAATGGGCAATAAATGCTGGGCCCAGCCAGCGACGGCCACATCCCACAAATGAATGTTAAAAAGTGGACTGGTTGGACTGAAGGGTCTGCTTCCGTGCTGTATGACTCTATGATTATAAATTGCTAGCTATGGCTCAATTGATAGCAGTTCTGTCTCAGATGTTGCAAGTACAAGTCCCACTCCATGGCTTGAGCTCAAAAAACCTGAGGTTAACACTGCGGGAGTGCTGCACTGTAGACGATGCTGTCTTTTAGATGAGGCAGTAAACAGAAATCTGTCTTCCAGCTTCAGTGGAAATAAAACATCCCATGGTACTATTTCAAGGAAGAGGTGATGGGTTATTGCTTTTGCTGTGGCCAATATTTATCCCTCAAACAACATCACAGAAAACAGATTATCTGGTTAACATGTGTATAAATTAGCCTGCTGTGTTTCCAACTTTATATTAAACACTACACTTCAAAAATTACCATTGATTGTGGTACACAAATTGACCTCTGAAGTGTCAAAAATACATTAAAGGGAAAGCTGAGTATAAAATGTGAATTGCCTGTGTCTGTGTAGGTGGGCTCCATTTTAAGACAAGAAAACAAATCTAATTCAAATCCAAGTTCATTCTCTTCAGCATCTGTCAGAATGCATTTTTCAAAATTATTCTGAATCATTTTGGCTATGGCCATCATCTCCAGTCTGGTGCTTGAGTTCCTTTTGTACTTTCCATTAATAATTGAGTATGACCACCGTCTGACTTCAGGAAACAATAAAGACCAATTACAGAAATTTATTGTACATATTTTGACTGATCAAAATTTATTCATCAAGGACCTCTAGTTGAGCTTACCAGATTAAGATCCCATTGCAGTTTGAGAGCTCATTGTGCACAAATTGAAACACAGAATCCTTATAGTGCAAAAGGAGGCCATTCAGCCCATCAGCCTTCTAAAGAGCATCCCATCCAGTCCCCTTCCCTATATTTCCCATGGCTTATCTACTTGGCCTACACATCCCTGGACACTATGGGCAATTTAGCATGGCCAATTCACCTAGCCTACACAACATTGGACTGTGGGAGGAAATCGGAGCACCCAGAGGAAACCCATGCAGACATGGGGACGATGTGCAAACTCCATACAGACAGTCACTCAAAAGTGGAATTGAACACAGGTCCCGAGCACTGTGAGGCAGTAATGAGCACCACTGAGCCACCAAGCAAAATAACTTCCACTTTTCCTATATTACAACAATGCCTACATTTCACAACAAGTTCATTGGTTGCAAAGCATTCTGGGACATCATGTGGATGTGACAGATGCTATATAAATGAAATTTTACTTTTTAATTGACCTCCACGCCTTATCCAACTGTGGAGGGATGTTACCTGATGGAAGTTTAGAACGCTCTCTCAAGAAACCCATTTGGTGCTTGTTTGAAAAGCCATACAACATAGATATCAAAGAGGAACCTGTAGTTAATGACACTGAGGGAGACCCAAGTAACATCCTTGGGGATGGCAAATACCAGATAAAATGAGACAGGAAGGTAACCAGATACAATGTGATAAATAAAAAGGCATAAAGAACTGTAGATACTGGAATTCAGAAACAAAAACAGAAACTGCTGAACAAAGTCAGTAGGTCTGGCAGCATCTGTGCAGATAAAGCAAAGATGACAATGAGACATATGCATCATATTGATTCCCAGTCACCCACTGTTTATACTACTCAAAACAATAAAAATAAAGAGATTTTGCTGCCCTTTAGGATTGCCCAAAGATATACAGAAATTATTCTTCTCTAGTTGGTTCAGCAATTCTTTTTTTGTCCCTTAAGATATTATTTATGAAGCCTTCTCAAAATTATCTTACAGAAAAAAAAATCATTCTGAACAGACGTCTTCAAAGTTTTGCTGCGTCATTCATTCGTGGGCAGTTTCCCTCACGTTACTTGCATTGGTGTGATTTTTGGCTCTTAAATTTAGATTTTTATCTCTCATTGATGAAATGTAAATGTTGAGTTAACTCGGAGTGTGCAGAGAAAAGGTCGTCTCGCTGCGCTGACCAATTGTGTACATTTTCCTTCAAGTGCGCTGTGACAAATGAAAACTACTGCAATAGCTGCATTTCTATATTATTAGCCACATAAAACAAAATAATTACAGAAAATTTCACAGCATCATTCATAAAATGTGACAGCACAGGAGGAGACCAGTCAACCTATTTAGATTTCCATCTGAGGTACCCAGTACCAGATTCACTCCCCAAAAGCAATTCTCCTTTTGAACAAGCGTTATACTGTGGCATGGTGGTTCAGTGGTTAGCACTGTGGTCTTACAGCACCAGGGAGTTGAGTTCAATCCCACCTTTGGGTGACTGTCTGTGTGGTAATTGTATGCTCTCCCTGTAGGTGCTCCAGTTTTCCTCCCACAATCCAAGGATGTGCAGACTAGGCAGATTGGCCATGCTAAATTGCCCATTAAGTCCAGGGATATGTAGGTTAGTCAGATTAGACATGTAGGATGCCAGGCTATAGAGTGGGATGTTCTTTGGAGGGTCAGCATGGATTTGACGGGCCGAATGGCCTGTTTCCGCACTGTAGGGATTCTATTTCCTTTTCAATTTATGGCTGGTATATCACAGGGAATTCGTAATTTCCAGCCTTCTGCTTAAAGACTTCTGTGGTTGTCCTAAATCTGTAACTTTTCATCGCTGCCTTTCTCTGATCATTGGAAACAATGGTCTCAAATTTATCAAAAACTGGCCAAGTGACAACATTGGGGAGTTTCGGGGAGAGTTTCTCTCCGTGTGTGCTCCAGTGAGATTTCTCATGCAATTTCACACTCTTCATTTCATTACATGTACCAAACCTCTCTGTCACTGCAGTCACCCTCTGGGATTCCCAATATCATCATCTCTCCGATGCCTCACACTCAATCTATTTCTGCCACTGTACGTACCTCCCAACAAATCTGCTGAGCTACCACTGTTATGTGCATCATCTTCCCTCAGTTGCCTTTGCCCATTCCAATACCCACACACCCTGCATGCCCTCCGCTTTATCCATGCCAACTGTGCCAGCCAATGTCACCTCACTTAACTCCCTCCCTTTGTCTCATTCCAGGAGAACACACTCCACAATAGGGAGGAGAGACCCAAGATGGTTGGTGAAGATTCCAACATCCCTCAGAGGAGAGGATTGTTAGCTTAGTGGAACAGGGCTGTGACAGCTCGTGTAGGGATGCAGAAAGCTCCGTGTCCTGGCAACCAAGTAAAGGTTCATTGTAGGCAAACAGGGAGAATGTGTAAACTCCACATAGACAGTCGCCTGAGGGTGCAATTGAGGAGAGGTTACCGAGTCTGCTGTTCAACTTTGATTGTGTTCAGGAGAGGGGCTTTTTTAAGATGATGGGAGTGTCTCGCTTGTCAGCGAATACTAACAATCCACAGGCAAAGACATCATCCCTGCCACAAGGCTGTTAGGGAGTACCATTTCTTGGTAGGTATGAAATCTTACATCTCCTCCCAAGTGATGCTGTAAACTACCTTGTTCACACATTAGCAATCACCCATTACTCTGCATCCCACCAGTAAGTCTCACACCCTACCCATTATATTACATCTCATTATTTTGATCTCCCCTTCCTGTACTGACAGATCATTATTTGTGCAAATAATGCTGTTCATTAATCTCCGATCAGATTCAAGCCTGTTACTTGGGTGGAGTGGCGGCAGGGAGGTGGCGAATTGGTGCTTTGGTCATCTGGAGTCATCTGCACTGTCCAAGGAGTGAAACATACAGACATTAAACATTCAGCAGGAGGAGAAGGTGGGGATCAGGATAAGCAGCAGAATGGGGGTCAGCTAACCAGGGAAGTGGCTATACGGGGAAGGCAACAACAGGGCACACAGATGTAGATAACGGCTGGAAAGAGTCATCGAGTCATTCAGCATGGATGTTACCATCTGAGCTTAAAATGTTTGAACAGAAGATGAGAGAGTGATAGCGTCACCTTCCGTAAGAGACAGTCACACTCCATTGCTGACAACCTTCAAATGTTATAAGTGACAGTTGCTTTGATTTTCTTTGGAAGACCACCAGTGGAGATTTCAGTGGGATCAACTCTCCTGCAGCACATCCCTGCATGAAGGTCTTCACTGATACCTTGTCCAGAAACGCTCATCAACGCATTTTCTTTACGGCAAATAGTAGCAAATTTGTAACGGCTGTAGCCCTACTCCATCGGGTCTAAGCAGTCGTTGATTTATCCCTGTGTAGCCATCAAAACACCAGCAGGTCAGCCAGGGGCTTGCCTCAATGACAGGGCATAACACTCCATAAACGAGCAGAGATTGAGTAACCTCAATCAATGATTCATACAAGTCATCCAGGAAGCAGCCATGATATGTACACCCTCAGACTCTCCCAGGTGCCAGGGGTGTTTACAAACAAGGATGCTTTGGATGGATGCTAAGGGCCAATGGGTACTATCTATGAAAATAGCTGATGGTACTAGTAGCAAGTCCAAGGATGCACCCTAATTGCCATTCTAAGGAAAGCCATGCCACGACCAGGTCTATCACTGAGCAGACCATTGATCTACTGGAAGTGACATTCCAAAACCTGGACAGATCAGGTGAGCACTCTATTATGCACCAGCCAGGGTCTGTGCCAACAGCAGAGGGGCAGAGAAAAGACTGTGGCTGTAAAGTGTGCCCTGATCCGTATGGCTGTATCCCCCCACTACCTCCCGCCAGCAATTGCTCATCCATTGCTGTGAGGCACATTTGGTCTTCTCCCATTTCCTGGGAGGCACTAGGCTCTGGGTGTGTTTGCAGGCTCCTCACTTCCTTGCACTGGGCCCTGGAGATTGGAGCCAAGGTAATGGAGCACACTCAGAACCCAGAGCCAACATGTCATCCATCATGGCCTGTCCCTCTGTTCCCTGATGCCTCAATGTTGGGTTGGGCACACTGTCCACCATCTCCAAATGCTGTTGGCCAGCCTCCTTAGTGGGTAATAATCAGAAGGCTGCCACACGTATTATGGGCCAGCTTTTGAAGGGTGGGATTGGAGTTGGTGGGTCTTACACTACTGCATTGTCCTGGGCTATGCCTGCCAAGCTATGTCTACCCTTCATCCGAAAGATGACTTCCTCAATACAATACTGGACTCAATTTACCTCAACCTTTAAACTTAATCAGACAGCAGCAAGGCTGTAACATATCAAGGGTGCGAGAAATTGTAAGAGTTCATGGTCAGATGTCTTTCACCTTTGCCATTTCCATTTTTAAATCTGAGCACAGCCATAAAATCTTTCCAACCGTATACTTTATTCTTTTGGCTCCTTCTTTATGACTATCCATCTTGGACATGAGAGCAACTTGGAAGAGAAGAAAATGTCCTTTTAATTGGCTAAAAGAAAGTCAAGGTTAGCATGACCATGTCATCAATCCAATTAGATCAATCATTGCTGTGTTTTCCTGCATCAAAGGAAGGAGCTGCCAACACACACTCCACTGTTTGCTTTAGGAGGATAATACAAGGCTCAGATCAGACAGGTCGGAAGAGCATGTTTATGAGATGCTGGAAGTCTCAAGGCAATTGCTGTTGACGTGACCTGGTGGTTGTACAGTACATTTTACTGAGCTCTGAGATATAACCTGGAGCAGCTTCAGTGGACAGGCTCGAACATCAGGTAGACCTCAGAGTTCATGCCATGTGTACGAAAGATGCACCTCACAATCTATTCCAATGATTAGATTCTCCCTTTCTGGTTCAAAAGCCTAAAGAACAGGTGTGAATGTATTACTAAATCCACAAAGATTTTTATTTCACATTCAAGCCCTTATAGAAAGATTGTATTGTCTATCTTTTTGGCTTCATTTCTAATTTTCCAAACTTGTACTATGCATACCTGTAAGATAGCATAATTTTTTCTTTATTTTCTCTACTTTTGTACCTAAGATTTGTACTTTGGTACTTTGTACCTAAGATGGCACCATGTGTTGGCAGCATTGTACACCTCTCAGTGTCCACCTGTCCTTTTGTAACTTGAGTACACATGAAAATAAGACTAATTCTAATTCTAAACAGATGGAAAGTAGTAGCTTCTTGTACAAGTCTGATGAGCACAACTCGGGAATTCAGGGGTGATCGGATCATTTGTCTTGGAAGATATAAATGTTCCTGTCCTATGCCACATTCTCTGGACATTGCTTTCAAGCTGGAATGAGTGTTCCATCTTGAGACCCACCACATAATAAAATATCTTGAAGTTTCTCCAGTTCTGACTGTTGAACAACTTCCTTTCCAGTTCTTCAGCCTTCGATTCTTATCTCTGCTACTGCAAGTATTTTTTACAAGTCAGCACTGTACCTTCCCCAGTACAGCTGGTGCATATATCTCTCCAAATTTCGGATTCTAGCCAAGCTGATTGTTCTGTCTTCTTTTTCTCCCTTTTCTATTAATAATTTTAACCACAGACTGCTTACTGACCACTCATTCTGCTAATTCGGAATTTCAGGTCAATTCCTACATCCATCCCATGGTTACTGGGTGAGCAGGATCTTAATAGTTCCCGTTCCTTGGGTTTTATTTACTCTTCCTTAAGAGCTGATACAAAAGGAAACAATGATTGTTAACAATCTTCTAAGCACTAAGGTTCTGAGGAAGGGTCACCAGAGCCAAAACGTTAACTCAGTTTTTTCCTTCACAGATGCTGCCAGACCTGCTGGGCTTTTCCAGCAACTTTGTTTTTGTTCTAAGCACTAAGGCTTTTTTCAATTATTCATTCCCAATTTCTGGGCATTGCTGGCTAGACCAACATTTATTGGTCTTTCATAATTGCTCTTGAGTACATAGGAACAGGTGTAGGCCATTTAGCCCCTTGAGTCTGTTCTGCCATTCAGAGAGGTCATTGCATGATCTGTGGCCTAACTCCATAAACCTGTCTTTGGCCCATATCCCTTAATACTCTTGTGTAACAAAAACATATCTATCTCAGATTTAAAATTAACAACTGATCTAGCATCCACTACCCGTAAAAGTTCTTCCTGAACGGTACGGCCCTAATTCTAATTCTAGAATCCCCAACCAGTGGGAATAATCTATCTACCCTGTCTTTTCCTGTTGATACCTTGAGGATCAGATCGCCCCTTAGCCTTCTAAATTCTGGAGAAAACAGGCCTAATTTGTATAATCCTTTGAGTAGATGGTGGTGAGCTGCCTTCTTGAATCATTACATTTTATGTGCTTAGATATACCCACAATGATGCTAGGGAGGGGGTCCCCAGCATTTTAACCCAGTGGCAGTGAAGGAACAGTGATGTAGCTCCAAATCAGGATGGGGAGTGGCTAGGGAGGGAATGTACGGATGGTGGTGTTCCCATGTATCTGCTGCCCTTGTCCTTCTGGCTGGGAGAGGTTGCAGGTCTGGGAGATTGAAGGCACTTTGATGTGTTGCTGCAGCTCATCTTCTCTATAGAGCACGCTGTCGCCAACGTGCTTCGATGACGGAGGAAGTAAAGGTTCAAGGTGGTGGATGAGGTCATCCAGGCAAGTGGGGAGTTTCTATCACACACCTGATTGGGTCTCAGAGATCTCAGACAAGCTTTGAGACATCAGGTGGTGAGTTATTCACATTCACACCAGAAAAGTTCAGAACCATTTACGACTGAAATAACACTAACCTGGAACAGTGGTGATCTGCTTTGTATGCCTTCTTAGAAATTACAGAACCTGTCCTGCATTCAGTTCATCAACTGTAGCTGGGGTACATTTTATCACAGTCCCTGACTTCTGTCTCATGTATGGTGGTCAAGCTTTAAGGAGGCAGATGGGGAGTTATTCATCACAGTATTCCAAGCCTCAGCCACAATATGGGCATGGCTGGTTCTTAAATAAAAATTTTAGCATGATAATAAATAACTCTTCAACTAGGGACAAGTGTAAGCCAAATATGTGTTTGATTTACAACTAAACAAATACCCACGAGTACAGAGATTGACAGATCCTGCAGTCTCTCTCTATAACACTGGCAATGAAAGCCCTTTCCTGATTGTTTCGTGTCCTGAGAGTAATCAACAGCATTGCGACCTGACACATTTACACTCTGATGTCTTATGCTGTGTTGACTAATCTGCTTAAGCTTTTTATGTGTGTTGTGCAGAGAAGTAGTTTCAGTGAGCGCTAAATTTTGCTGCAATGTATCAGAGAAATATTTTGAGATTAGCTAATATTAAGCATAATACAGCCACCCTCCGGAGCTCCCTGGTATAGCAGATAGCAGTCTTCAGCCAATTGCATTCCCTCCAGAACTGTAGGCCCTGACAACATTCTGGCAATGGTGCTGAAGACATGTGCTCCAGAACTTGCTGCTTCCCTAGTCAAGCTGTTCCACTACAGCTACGACACTGGGATCTACCCGACAAAATTTTCCAGGTATGTCCTGCACATAAAAAGCAGGACAAAACCAACCCAGCCTACTACTGCCCCAATTGGTCAACTCTCAATCATCATGATGGGAGGTGTCATTGACAGCTCTATCAAGCAGCACTTGCTCAGCAACAACCTGTTTACTGATGCCAATTTGGGTCCTGTCAGGCCACGCAGTTGCTGACCTCATTACAGCATTGCTTCAAACATATACAAAAGAACTCCAGAGATGAGGTGAGAGTGACTGTGCTTAATATCAAGGCTACATTTTACTGAGTGTGGCATCAAGGAGTCCTCACAAAATTAGACTGAATGGGAATCTGGGGTAAAACTCTCCGATGGTTGGAGTCATATCTGACACATAGGACGATGGTCGTGGTTGTCGGAGGTCAATCATCTCAGCTCCAGGACATCTCTGCAGGAGTTCCTCAGGGTAGTGTCCTAGGCCCAACCATCTTCAGCTGCTTCATCAAGGACTTTCCCTTCATCATAAGGTCAAAAGTGGGGATATTCACCGTGACTGCACAATGTTCAGCACTATTTGCAGCTCCCCAGATACTGAAGTAGTCCATGTTTAAATTCAACAAGATATAGGCAATATCCAGGCTTGGGTTGACAAGTGGCAAGTAACATTCAGGCCACACAAATGCCAGGCTATGAAAATCACTAATAAGAGATCATCTAACCATATATAACCATATAATATATTTGGGCATTGGCTAAACCCGAAACACTACACATGTATTGTCTCCCACCCATCCTCCTCCTCTAACCAAAAAAAAAGACTGCGTGGAGGGTCAGTAAGGTAAGGCTTTTTTTTATTCTTCTGGAAATCTAGAGTAGAGGGAATGGAAGCTAGGGCAGTTGCATGCTCCTCTTGTGGAATGTGGGAGGTAAGGGTCACTGCTGGTGTCCCCTCTGGCTTCACCTGCAAAAAGTGCACCCAACTCCAGCTCCTCACAGACCGCATTAGGGAACTGGAGCTGGAGCTGGATGAACTCCGGATCATTCGGGAGGCTGAGGGGGTGATAGAGAGGAGTTATAGAAAGTGGTCACACCCAAGGTACAGGAAAAAGGTAGCTGGGTGACTGCCAGGAAGGGGAAAGGGAATAGTCAGACAGTGCAGGCATCCCCTGTGGCCATTCCCCTCAATACTAAGTATACCGTTTTGGATACTGTTAGGGGGGACGACCTACCAGGGAAGGCCATAGCGGACAGGTCTCTGGCACTGAGCCTGGCCCTGTGACACAGAAGGGAAGGGGGGAGAACAGGAGAGCAATTGTAGTGGGGGATTCAATAGTAAGAGGCACAGACAGGCGGTTCTGTGGACGCGAGCAAGATGAACGGATGGTATGATGCCTCTTGGGTGCCAGGGTCCGTGATGTCTCGGATCGTGTCCTCAAGATCCTTAAGGGAGAGGGTGAGCAACCAGCAGTTATGGTAAACATCGGTACCAATGACATAGGTAGAAAAAGGACTGAGAATGTGAAAAACGAGTACAGGGAGTTAGGTTGGAAGCTGAAGTCCAGGACAAACAGGGTAGTTATCTTTGGATTACTACCAGTGCCACGTGACAACGAGGTAAGAAATAGGGAGACAGTGCAGCTAAACACGTGGCTACAGGGCTGGTGTAGGAGGGAGGGCTTCCATTATGTGGATAATTGGAGCACATTCTGGGGAAGGTGGGACCTGTACAGTAAGGATGGGTTTCACCTGGACCGGAAGGGCACAAATATCCTGGGAGGGAGGTTTTCTCGAGCTATACGGCATGGTTTAAACTAGATTGGTAGGGCGTGGGGAACCGGATTTGTAATTCAGTGGATGAGGTATTCAGCCTTCCCACAGACACAACAGGGAGTGAGGTTGTTAATAAAGAAATGTGGTCGATGGATCGTAATTGTGGACACAGAAATGGTTTAAGGTGTGTATACTTCAATGCTAGAAGTATCAGAAATAAGGCGGATGAACTTAGAGCATGGGTCCATACTTGGAACTACGAAGTTGTGGCCATTACAGAAACTTGGGTAACTCACGGACAGGAATGGTTGTTGGAAGTTCTGGGATTTAGATGCTTTAAAAGAAATATGGAGGGTGGAGGAAGAGGCAGGGGAGTGGCATTGCTAGTCAGGGCTAGTATAGCAGCTACTGAAAGGCAGTTCGAGAATGATATGTCTACAGAGTCAGTTTGGGTTGAGGTCAGAAACAAGAAAGGAGCAGTCACTTTGTTGGGGTTTTTTTACAGACCCCCTAATAGTTGCAGAGAAGTGGAGGAGCGGATTGGGAGGCAGATACTGGAAAGGTGCAGAAGTCACTGGGTTGTAGTCATGGGTGACTTCAACTTTCCAAATATTGATCGGAAACATTTTAGTTGTAATAGTTTAGATGGAGCTGATTTTGTCCAGTGCGTTCAGGAAGAATTCCTGACACAGTATGTAGATAGACCAACACGAGGAGAGGCCACTTTGGATTTGGTGCTTGGCAATGAACCAGGCCAAGTGTTAGACCCGTTGGTAGGAGAGCATTTTGGCGGTAGCGATCATAACTCTGTTACTTTTACAATAGTCATGGAAAAGGATAGGTACATACAGCAGGGTAAGGTTTATAATTGGGGGAAGGGTAATTACAATTCTGTTAGGCAAGAACTGGCTAACATAAAATGGGAACAGATGCTGTCATGGAAGAGCACTATTGAAATGTGGAGATTGTTTAAGGAATGCATACTGCGTGCGCTCGATATGTTTGTCCCTAGCAGGCAGAGAAGATGCGGTCGAGTGAGGGAGCCATGGTTCTCAAGAGAGGTCAAACGACTGGTTAAGAGGAAGAAAGATGCTTATATAAGGTTTAGGAAATAAGGAATGGAAAAGGCTCTAGAGGGATACAAGTTATCCAGGAAGGAGCTGAAGAAAGGGCTTAGGAGAGCTATAAGGGGGCATGAGAAAACCTTGGCAGATAGGGTCAAGGAAAACTCCAAGGCTTTTTACAGGTACGTGAGGAATAAGGGAATGACCAGAGAAAGGGTAGGGCCAATCAAGGATTGCAAAAGGGAATTTGTGCATGGAGCCTAAAGAGATAGGAGATGTCCTTAATGAATACTTTTCTTCGGTATTCACAACTGAGAGGGACCTAGTTGTAGAGGAGGACAGTGTGAAACAGGCTGGTAGGCTAGAGGAGGTCGCTGATAGTAAGGAAGATGTACCAGGAATTTTTAGGAACTTGAAGATAGAAAAGTTCCCTGGGCCTGATGGGATTTATCCAAGGATTCTATGGGAAGTGGGGGAAGAGATCGCAGGCCTTTTGGCGATGATCTTTTCGTCCTCACTGTCCACGGGTATAGTGCCGGAAGATTGGAGAGAGGCAAACGTCATTCCCTTGTTCAAAAAAGGGAACAGGGATAACCCCAGAAATTACAGGCCAGTTAGTCTTACATCAGTGGTGGGCAAATTATTGGAAAAGGCTCTGAGAGATAGGATTTATGATCACTTGGAAAGGCACAGTTTGATTCGTGATAGTCAGCATGGATTTGTGAGGGGTAGATCATGCCTCACAAATCTTATTGAATACTTTGAAGAGGTGACCAAACACGTGGATGAAGGTAGAGCTGTGGATGTGGTATACATGGATTTAAATAAGGCGTTTGATAAGGTTCCCCATGGTAGGCTCGTGCAGAAGGTAAGGAGGCATGGGATAGGGGAAAATGTGGCAGATTGGATTCAAAATTGGCTGACCCTTAGAAGACAAAGGGTGGTAGTGGACGGAAAATATTCAACATGGTGCTCAGTTACGAGTCCTGTACCACAAGGATCTGTTCTGGGTCCTCTTCTATTTGTGATTTCTGTAAATGATTTGGATGAAGGAGTGGAAGGGTGGATTAGTAAGTTCGTGGACGATACGAAGGTGGATCGCGTTGTGGACAGTGCGGAGGGCTGTTCTAGGTTACAAAGGGACATTGATAGGATGCAGAGCTGGGCTGAGAAGTGGCAGATGGAGTTTAACCCTGAAAAGTGTGAGGTGATTCATTTTGGAAGGACAAACTTGAAAGCAGAATACAGGATTAACGGAAAGATTCTTGGCAGTGTGGAGGTGCAGAGGGATCTTGGGGTTCATGTCCACAGTTCCCTGAGAGCTGCCACCCAGGTGGATAGAGTTGTCAAGAAGGCTTATGGTGTGTTAGCTTTCATTAATAGAGGGATTGAGTTCAAGAGCCGTGAAGTTATGCTCCAGCTATACAAAAGCCTGGTTCAGCCACATCTGGAGTATTGTGTCCAGTTCTGGTCGCCTCATTACAGGAAAGATGTGGAAGCGTTGGAAAAGACGCAGAGGAGATTTACCAGGATGTTGCCTGGAATGGAGGGAAGGTCTTATGAGGAAAGGTTGAGAGGCTAGGGCTTTTCTCTTTAGAACGACGAAGGATG
This sequence comes from Rhincodon typus, assembly GCF_021869965.1. Classification (NCBI taxonomy): domain Eukaryota; kingdom Metazoa; phylum Chordata; class Chondrichthyes; order Orectolobiformes; family Rhincodontidae; genus Rhincodon; species Rhincodon typus. The sequence continues at coordinate 72,429,004 of NC_063339.1, read as the reverse complement.
AGAGGTGACTTGATAGAGGTGTACAAAATGATCAGAGGTATAGATAGAGTGGACAGCCAGAGACTTTTTCCTAGGGTGGAGGTGGCTATTATGAGGGGGCATAGTTTTAAAGTGAGTGGAGGTAGAATAGAGGGGAGATGTCAGAGGGAGGTTCTTTACTCAGAGAGTGGTAGGGGCGTGGAATGCATTGCCAGAGAGGGTAGTGGAGTCGAACTCATTCGGGGCATTTAAGGGCTATTAGATAGGCATATGGATGATAGTATAAGGTAGGGGTGGAGGTTAGATAGACGTTAGGATTAGGGTAAAAGTTCAGCACAACATCGTGGGCCGAAGGGCCTGTACTGTTCTATGTTCTAACCACTACCCCTTGACATTCAATGACACTGCCATCACTACACTGCCCTCTCTCAGCAGGTGGGGGGGGGGGGCGGGGTACCATTAACCATAAACTGAACTGGACTCATGTACAAATACTGTGGCTACTCGAGCACATCAGAGACTAGACCGTTAGAAATAAAAACAGGAGTAGGCCATTTGGCCCCTTGAGACTTCTCCACCATTCAATAGGATCTTGGCTGATCCAATGTTCCTCACATTCACTTTCTTGCCCTTTCCCCATAACCCATTCCCTTACTGATCAAAAATCTATCTCAGCCTTAAATACAATTAAGGACACTGCCCCGACAGCATGCTGTGCTAAGCACTTCCAAAGATTCACAATTCTCTGAGAGAAGAGATACTTCCTTATTTCAGCCTTAAATTGGCACCCTTTAATTCTGAGACTATGCCCACGTATCCTAGACTCTCCCATGAGGGGAAACATCCTCTCGACATTTACCCTGTCAAGCCCCTTAAGAATCTTCCTGCCTCCCCAAAGCCTGTCCCCCATCAACAAGGCACAAGTCAGGAGTGTGACGGAATATTCCCCAGTAGTCTGGATGAGTGCAACAACACTCAAGAAGCTTGACACTATCCAGGACAAAGTAGTCTGCTTGCTTAATACCAGAGTCATAAATATTCACTCGTTCTACCACCAACACACAGTAGCAACAGCGAGTGCTACCTGCAAGATGGACTGCAGAAATTCACTGAGGCTCCAAAGGTCGCACCTTCTAAACCCATAACCACTTCCATCTATAGGGACAAGGGCATCAGATACATGGGAACACCTTCACCTGCAGGTTCCCTTCGAAGTCACTCACCATCCTGTCTTGGAAATATATCACCGTTCCTCCACTGTCTCTGGGTCAAAATCCTGGAATTCCCTCCCTAATGGCATTGTGGGTCAACCCACAGCAGGTGGACTGCAGCGGTTCAAGAAGACAGCTCACCACCACCTTCTCAATAAATGCTGGCCCAGCAAGGTTTGGTGGTTAGAAATTTGACAAAATTTGCTGAGCTTATTGAGCTAGGTTGGCTTTCCATTCCTATAATTCTCTTATGCTGTTTTAAGATTTCAGCTTAAACTACATTTGGAAAGTTTTTACCAATGTGAGGTTCTCCTTTGATGAAACATAGCTGAGAGAGATGTATCAAAAATTCCAGTGACAATTCTCTCTTGACTTGGTTCATAGTTCATGTTGTAACTCACCTAATCACAAAATCTTAAGAATGTTTGAAATAATTAAAGTTGTCAATGGGTCCACCTGGAAGCTGTATTCTTCAGCTAAATCTTGCTTTCTTCATTAAATAATTGGTGCTTGATGTCAAGTAACTGTCAAATACTGTTGCAATATTATCAAAGGCGTCTGTCTCTCCTGTTACATTTTATCACATTAAAACATGATCTGCAAACAATCCCACTGAGTAAATAAATATATTGACTTCCTGACAGAAGAGTCATGCCAGACTCGAAACATTAACTCCATTTTTCTCTCTCTCTCTCTCTCCCCAATGATGCTGCCAGACCTGCTAAGTTTCTCCAGCATTTTCTGCGTTTGTTTTAGATTTCCAGTAACCTCAGTGTTTTGCCTTTATTATAAATGTATTGATTTTCTCTCCTTTGCCTTCTTGGTGCATACCTGAAATAATTCAATGTCACATAAATTGTTCCTTCCACATATTCTACTTCAATTCCCTATTGGAAGAATTTGTTTTCTTAAAATCCACTTTGAAGTATAATATCTAATATAATTGACTGCTGTTGTTTCTCATAGTTAAATGATTTAAGCTTGTGCAAGAATTTTCCTTGGTCTTGTTAAGATTTGACTGATTTTACTGGTTTAGTGTTTTAAATTGTTCAATCAATTAAACTGTGTTAAACATTGAATCCTTTTCAGCAAATTTTTGAAAGATGGTAATAATTTTCTTTAACTGCTGGATAGTGAAGGTAAATTGCTCATAAAAATTTTCCCTTACAATCTTTTTTAATGAAGATTTAATGCTTTAAATCAAAGGAATACTGTATTTTAAATTTACAAAATGGAGGAAAACCTATTTTTCCACGCCATTTTTCCCTTGTCTCTCTCCCTCTCTCTCACCAAAGATGTTTCCAGAACTGCTGAGTTTCTCTGTGTTTATTTCGGATTTCCAGCAAGGATTTGCATCCCGTGTGCTTCTTTTTTGCACCATTTTAGAGTCATAGAGTCACGCAGCATACAAACAGGCCCTTTGGCCCATCGTATCTATGATGACCAACATACACCAAACTACTCTAATCCCATTTACCTGCACTTGGTCCAGAGCCTACTCTGCCCTGTCATTTTTAAGTGCTCATCCAGATGCTTCTTAAATGTTGTGAGAGTATCTGCCTCCAGCACACTCTCTGGCAGCACGTTCTATATTTCCACCACCCTCTGAGTGAGAAAGATTTTCCTCAGATCTCCTATAAACCACAGTCCTCAGCTTCAACTTATGTCCTCTGGTCTTAGACTGTCTGCCATGGTGAAGAGATTCTCACAATCTCCTCTGCCTATGCCTCTCGTAAGTTTGTATACCTCAATCAGATTCTGCCCTCAGCGTCCTCTGCTCCAAGGAAAACAGACAGAGCCTGTCCAGCCTCTCCTCACAACTGAAACTTTCCATCCTAGCCAATATCCTGGTGAATCTCCCCTGCACCCTCTCAAATGCAATCACATCCTTCCCATAATGTGATGACTAGAACCTCACACAGTGTCATTTTTGTGTCATCTGTAGCCTAACCAATGTTTTATAAAGCTGTAACAAGGTTTCCTTGCTCCGATATTCTATGCCCTGGCAAATGAAGGCAAGCATCCTATATGCCTTCTTCACCACCCTGTCTCCCTGTGCTGATACTTTCAGGGATCTATGGACTTGTACACCAGGCTGTCTTTGTTCCTTAGTTCTACCCAAGTTCCTACCATTTATTGCATATGTCCTTCCCTTTTTTGACCTCCCAAAATGCATCACCTTGTACTTATTGGGATTAAATTCTATCTGCCATTGCTCTGCCCAATTTACCAGCTAAACAATCTGTAGCCTAAGGCCATCTTCCTCGTGACCAACAACACCACCAATCCTGGTTTCATCTGTAAACGTACTAATTATACCTTCTACGTTCATATTCCAGATGTTAATGTACTTAGTAAACAGCAGGAGTCCCAGCACCGATCCCTGTGATACACCACTGGTCACAGGTTTCCAATTATAATAACAACCCTCCACCATCACTCTTTGCCTTATAATTGCAAGCCAATTTTGGATCCAGTTTTCCAACTTGCCTTGGATCCCATGGGCTCTTACCTTATGGACCAGCCTTCCATGTCTCGTCAAACATCTCACTGCAACCCATGTAAACCACATCAAATGCATTGCCCTCACCAATTCATTTAATCATCTTTTTAAAAAAAATTGCATTGAAAAAAGGCATCACTTTGTAAAGAAATATTTTCAGCTGAATTTTATAAATTTGTTTTCCTTTTTAATAGACAGTATTTCCTAAAGTATTCTTGTATCTTCAAGTTCTCCATGTTCATTTTTTGATTTATATTGCTGTTTTAAACAGCATTCTTAATGAATATTTTTCTTTTACAAAGATTTCTCTTGAAGATTTTCCCAACACTTTTAACAATTATAGCAATTTTGTGTTTTGCTTACTATAGCATTTAAAGTCTTCATTTAGCTTCTGGGCCTAGAATTTCTCCTTACGGGTAAAAGTTTTTCACACTTTCGTTGAGAGACCTAACTCATCAGATGTCCAATATTAGCTGTTGAATGATTCTAATTTTTCCACTTATAACTCTGGTAAGACCCTTGGTCTTCACCAGTTTCCAGCTGATTTCATAGAATCATACACCACAGAAACAGACCGTACAGTCCAACTTGTCCATGCCGTCCAAGTTTCCCAAATTAAACTTGTCCTACTTACCTGTGTTTGGCCCATATCCTATATGCCTCTCCTAGTCACGTACCTGTTCAAATGTCATTTAAATGTTGTAACTGTACCTGCATCTACCACTTCCTCTGCTAGCTCATTCCACATACAAACCACACGCTGTGTTAAAAAGTTGCCCCTCAGGTCGTTTTTAAATCTTTCTCCTCTCACCTTAATGCCCCCTAATTTTGCACTCCCCCACGCTAGGAAAAAGACCTTGGCTATTCACCTTATCTGTTCCCCTCACGATTTTATCAGCATGTATAAGGTCATGCCTCAAACCTCTTATATTCCAGTGAAAAGAAGTCCCAGCCTCTCCAGTCTCTCCTTATAACTCACACTCTCCAGTCCAGCGACAATCTCGTAAATCTTTTCTGAACCCTCTCCAATTTAATAAATTCCTTCCTATAACGGGACAACCAGAACTGTAAGCAGCGCTCCAAAAGTGGCCACACCAACGTTCTATACAACTGGAACATGATCCCTATACTCAATGGTCTGAACAATGAAGGCAAGAATGATAAACGCCTTCTTAACCACCCTCTCTACCTACTAAGTACCCTAGGTCTCCCTGCTTGACAACACTATCCAGGGCCCTACCATTAACTGTATAAGTCCTGCCCTTGTTCGTTTTACCATAATGCAATAGTTCACAGTTATCCAAATTAAACCCCATCTGCCACTCCTCAGCCTATTGACCCCTTTGTAATCTGGATAGAGTGCATAGGAGGTTTACTAGAATGATACCAGGAATGAGGGAATTTAGATACGAGTTTTGCAGGCAAGTTTATTATTGCTATGGCTGGTGCAGCCTCTTCACTGCTCCCGAGATAGTAGGAACTGCAGATGCTGGAGAATCCGAGACAACAAGGTGCAGGGCTGGATGAACACAGCAGGCCAAGCAGCATCATAGGAGCAGAGAGGCTGACGTTTCGGGCCTAGACCCTTCATCAGAAAAGGGGGAGGGGAAGGGGGTTTTGAAATAAATAGGGAGAGAGTGGGAGGCGGATAG
>NC_063339.1:72377286-72423559 GCF_021869965.1 Rhincodon typus | reverse complement strand
GGGGGGGGAGGGGAGATTTTGAAACTTGTGAAATCCACATTGATACCATTGGGCTGCAGGGTTCCCAAGCGGAATATGAGTTGCTGTTCCTGCAACCTTCGGGTGGCATCGTTGTGGCACTGCAGGAGGCCCAGGATGGACATGTCGTCTGAGGAATGGGAGGGGGAGTTGAAATGGTTCGCGACTGGGAGGTGCAGTTGTTTGTTGCGAACCGAGCGTAGGTGTTCTGCAAAGCGGTCCCCGAGTCTCCGCTTGGTTTCCCCGATGTAGAGGAAGCCACACCGGGTACAGCGGATGCAGTATACCACATTGGCAGATGTGCAGGTGAACATCTGCTTGATGTGGAAAGTCTTCTTGGGGCCTGGGATGGGGGTGAGGGAGGAGGTATGGGGGCAGGTGTAGCACTTCCTGCGGTTGCAGGGAAAAGTGCCGGGTGTGGTGGAGCTGGAGGGGAGTGTGGAGCGGACAAGGGAGTCACGGAGAGAGTTGTCCCTCCGGAAAGCAGATAAAGGTGGGGAGGGAAAGATGTCTTTGGTGGTGGGGTCGGATTGCAGATGGCGGAAGTGTCGGAGGATGATGCGTTGGATCCGGAGGTTGGTGGGGTGGTACGTGAGGACGAGGGGGATTCTTTTTTGGTTTTTATTGCGTGGACGGGGTGTGAGGGATGAGGTGCGGGAGATGTGGGAGACACGGTTGAGGGCGTTCTCGACCACCGAGGAGGGGAAGTTACGGTCCTTGAAAAACGAGGACAACTGAGATGTACGGGAGTGGAATGCCTCATCCTGGGAGCAGATGCGGCGGAGGCGAAGGAATTGGGAATAGGGGATAGCATTTTTGCAGGAAGGTGGGTGGGAGGAGGAGTATTCTAGGTAGCTGTGGGAGTCGGTGGGCTTGAAATGAATATCGGTTTCTAGGTGGTTGCCCGATATGGAGACAGAGAGGTCCAGGAAGGGGAGAGAGGTGTTAGAGATGGTCCAGGTAAACTTAAGGTTGGGGTGGAAGGTGTTAGTGAAGTGTATGAACTGTTCGAGCTCCTCGTGGGAGCACGAGGCGGCGCCGATACAGTCATCAATGTAACGGAGGAAGAGGTGGGGTTTAGGGCCGGTGTAGGTACGGAAGAGGGATTGTTCCACGTAACCTACAAAGAGGCAGGCGGAGCTTGGGCCCATGCGGGTACCCATGGCTACCCCCTTTGTCTGTAGGAAGTGGGAGGAATTGAAAGAGAAGTTGTTGAGTGTGAGGACGAGTTCGGCTAAGCGGATGAGGGTATCAGTGGAGGGGGACTGGTCGGGCCTGCGGGACAGGAAGAAGCGGAGGGCCTTAAGGCCATCTGCATGGGGAATGCAGGTGTAGAGGGACTGGACGTCCATGGTAAAGATGAGGTGTTGGGGACCGGGGAATTGGAAGTTCTGGAGGAGGTGGAGGGCGTGGGTGGTGTCACGGACATAGGTAGAAAGTTCCTGGACCAAGGGGGAGAAAATGGAGTCTAGATAGTTGGAGATCAGTTCGGTGGGGCAGGAGCAGGCGGAGACAATGGGTCGACCAGGGCATTCAGGCTTGTGGAAAGAATGCAAGAATTTTAGTTGGCAGCAGTTAAATATAGTAAATACTAACTACGTATGGAACAAGGCTTTGTCTCTACCATGTGGGTGGTAAAGACAGCAATCTCCTGGTAGTCATATGATCGCACACCACTTCTCCAGGATGTCACAGATGAGTGGTAGCACAGTGGCTCAGTGGCTAGCACTGCTGCCTTACAGCACCAGAGACCTGGGTTCAATTCCAGCCTCGGGTAACTGTTTGTGTGGCTTTTGCACATCCTCCCCATGTCTGCATGGGTTTCCTCTGGGTACTCCACTTTCCTCCCATACTCTGAGGATGTGCAGGGTAGGTGGATTAGCTGTGGGAAATGCACAGTTATAGGGATAGGGTGAGTCAGGGTGAGATGCTCTTTAGAGGAGTCAGTGAGCTGAGAGGTGTCCTTCCACGTTGTAGGGATTCTATGGTCTTAGATACATATTAACCCTTCATGCTACATGTCCCCAAATCTCCAACTCTACCTGTGACATTTCATTTTATTATTTACATCTCCCTTCCATCTCCAGCCTCATGTCTGATTCGCAGAGGTAACAGTTGTGGCAGTTTCAGCAGTCTACCTGACGCAGTTCTCATCTGGCTTGGAGGAGATGGAGAAGTTGAGCTGCCCACATCTTCTCTTCAACTCTGTTGGGCAGAGTAAATATTGCAAGATCACAGCAGTTCATTATTCAGGTGTCTCTCCCAAAGATCAGGTGAGTGCTATAGAAGTTCAGGTCCTTGTGGAAATGAATGCACACCCAATTCTACACATTGTTGCATTTTCTATCTCCCCAAGATAGGATCGCAGATTAGTGTATTCTGAAGACCTTGGCCTTGACTGTTTTGATTGTGAATCCACATTGAGTGTCCATCCTGGACAGCTAGTAGTTTGAGTGCTGTGTGGTGATGATTGGAAGTCTATACTGATTGGAATGGCACACATCATCCTTCTCCCTTATGTTATCCAAATCTGCTGCTGTGAGACATGGCATAAGGGTATTCAAAAAGCAGGAAGTAGAGTCCACAGTCTATTTCGTGTCAACAGCATGCACAGTCAGGTTATAGTTATTGCATATAAAGCCTTTATCTTCTTCACTCCCCCTTTGGGCCTCACCACTAGCCTGTGGATATCTTGGTGAGCTAGTCCTGAAAGATTCAATGAAATATCCATTAGAAAATCTTGGGCCATTGAAATGACCAAATCTGGAATCCTGTGTGTGGCAAAAATATCTTTCAACATTGCAATGACAACTCCTGAGGTCTGTTGATTTTTATCTCTTCCCACCTTGAATATCAACCAAGCTATATCAAAATGATCCTTCCACTGAGTTCAAAAAGATCCAACCTGAGATCCGTCCATCGTCTCGACATAAATGAGGGTGCCATCAGTGATTCCCTTAATGGATAGCACTCATGATGCAATTGAATATCATCTCTGCCAATGACTTTGAGTTCTGAGGAAAGGTCACCGGACCCGAAACGTTGACTCTGTTTTTAACTTCACAGATACTACCAGGCCTGCTGGGCTTTTCCAGCAACTTTGTTTTTGTTGTGAATGACTTTGAGAGTCCTGGCTACCAAACAGAGTTTTGCACTCTGACAGGACACTTAGTAATGCTTCAATGACTCTGGTGTAACCTCTGAAGTATATTGAGTCTAAGGATTCTAGATGCTACCAGTTTCTCATCATAAAGCAACAAGAAATCCACAGTACATAGATGTCTTCATTGCTCAAAATATTGCCTCAAATTACATTCCTTTCACCCAGTGATGGATTTGAGCACATTCTTCATCAAACTCTTATAATTTAAACATTGTGTTGTTGCTAGTTTGTACTTGTCATTAGTGAAGTGAAGGTCTCTGTGAGAGAAAATTCAACAAAATTTATATCCCTGCCTTCAAGCTTTGCTACAGGAATAAGTAATAGTGCATCCACTGCTGTTTGTTTCTCCCCTTCACATATTCAACTCAATTTTCTTCCAATTCAAATTCTCTTCATGGGATCTTTGGTCATTCTTTCACATTCAATGGAAAAACCAAAGATATGTGAGGATGCTCCATTGTGAACTGAACATCCAGGGTGTAATTTGAAAACTTCTCACACGCCCAGTTGGCAGCTAAAGCCTCTTTTTTGATTACTTTGTTCTTTTTCAGTCAAAGAATGAGATGCACATTGATTTGGTCTACCTTTAACATTCCTCTGCATCTGAACAGGCATGGCTCCCAGTCCAATTGATGATGCATTTGCAGCAACAATTGCAGGCAGTTCTGAATTACCATGAGCCAATATATCTGCTGATATTAACATTTCCTTGATCATTGCAATAACTGTTGGCCTTCTTTCTCAGCACAAAAGCTGGTCTTGTCATAGCGACAGCTGTCATGGTCCATTCACATTTTGGATAAAAGCTCTGGCCTACCCGATCTATCATTCTCAAAAATCATTGCAGCTCCTGACATTTTGAGGAGAAGGAAATTCTTTAATTGCTCAGATTTTCTGAGAATCGGGTCTGATTGCAAATGCATTTAAAATATACCTAAGAAACTTGACAGTCGATCGTGAGAACTACATTTGTTGGTGAGAGAGTAAGTCTTGCTTCTTGTAACATTGTTGCGTAGCTGTCACTTTGGCATCATGCTATGTTCCAGTGGACCCAAGGATTAGGACAGCATTCATGTGGCAAATTACTCCCTCCAATCCATCCAGAATACTCTTCATTCACTGAAAAATCGCTGGTGCGGACGTGAGACCAAAGGGTAGTCAATTAATACATTGTCTCCCAAGTAACATGGTGGAGTTTGTAAGAAATTTTTTATTCCTCCCCTCAAGGTAATTGCCAAAAGTCACTATTTGCAATTTAGCTTAGTGAAAATTGAGCTCTTTTGAACTTTGTCAAGCATCCTCTACAATGTCCCATCAAACACTCCCAGGGCAGGTACAGCATGGGGTTACATATAGAGTAAAGCTCCCTCCACGTTGTCCCCATCAAACATTCCCAGGTCAAGGATTAGCAGTTTCTAAGTGTTCTGGTGACAAAACACTGCACAAAAGCAATAGTGGTTTCACATGTGCATATATTCCACACATAGGTGACAGGAAAATGAGGAGCCCATATCACCTCTTGAGTACTTTCCTTCATTCAACAGAATCACAGCTGATTTGTGCTCCAACTTCATACATTCACCTATGCCCCTTATTTCATTGTAACTCTGGTTAATGGAAATCTATTAATCTCAGATTTAAAAAGAACAATGGACCAAGCATCAACTGTCCTATGATGAAGACTTACAAATATCTATACTCTTTGTGGGAAAAACACTGTCCCAACCACATATGAATTGTCAATTTTTGGACAAGATCATCTAGTCCTGGATATCCCTACCAGATTTTTACCCTATCTGTACCAAAACGTATCAGAGCACCCAATAACCTTTGAAATTCCAGAAAATATAACCCCTGTGTATTACTCTCTCCTTGAGACTGACAACTTGAAATTTGCATGTCATTACCTTAAATCTACATTTACACTTGCTCTAAGGCTAATATATTCATCCTAAGGTCAAAGATCTACATTTATAACATTCTTGGTCAGACAGAGTTACATTACTGTAGATGCCTTGGCCTAATGTTCAGGGAACTTGAGCACGTAGTTGAGGGATTTGAACTCAGCAAATCAAATAAATCCAGAATTAAAATAAAAGTTAGCATCAATAATGGTGACTGCTTGCAATGACTGGACAGTCAAATCAACCCTACATCATTCATTTAGTGCATTTGTTACTCAACCGGTGTCCTGTAAGCAGGTGAATAATTTTCCCTCTGTTCCATAAGTTACAACTTTATGAGTGGTTTCTTATGAGGTACACTATTAAATACTCTCTTAACCTCCACATAATTATGGACAAATTCTGTCCCTGTCCTTGACTCCATCCACATCTTCAAAATTGTTCATTTGGGTTCAATGGTCATGACACATCCATGTTTGGTCTCTGACATCAGCTGAAAGTTTTCAAGGTTTACCACCTTTCCATTGCTAATTATGCATTCTTATAATTTTCTGATAACAGATTAGACTAACTGGTCCATAATTCCATTCTTTAAATGGCAGACTGACTTGTGCAACTTTCAGTTCCTTCCCAAATGTGCCATCTCCATTCCCAGTCACAAGCCAGAGTGCCCCATGAGTTGGGTGTGGTTGGTCTCTTCAGGGCTGCCTTGAGCACAATTCTCCTGTCCTGCTGGGAGTGTCCTGCCACAAGTGAGTTGTGAGTAGAGCAGGTACTATGGGGTGTGATGTAGTTTTTGTTTTGGATTGAAGGCAGTGTAGGTTGTAGAGTTGCCCATTTATTCTGTTAGCCATGAGTGATTGGCGCTGTTTCTTGCAATTTACATTGATGCAGTAAAACTTTAAGATGTATGCACTGATATGGCACTCTTGGGAATACCTGGCCATTCCTATTATTCAAGAGCAAAGCAGGTACCACCAAAATCATGAAGCCATGGAAATAGGAGCTCCATACTGGCTGAATACGAGATGGCACCTGTCAGTAAGTTGGAATGCTGCACTGTGAGAGGGTCAGTGCTGAGGGAGTGCTGCACTGTCAGAGGGTCAGTACTGAGGGAGTGCTGCACTGTCAGAAGGTCAGTGTTGAGGGAGTGCTGCACTGTCAGAGGGTCAATACTGAGGGAGTGCTGCACTGTCAGAGGGTCAGTGCTGGGGGAGTGTTGCACCGTCAAAGGGTCAGTACTGAGAGAGTGCTGCACTGTCAGAAGGTCAGTGCTGAGGGAGTGCTGCACTGTTGGAGAGCCAGTACATAGGGAGTAACTCACTTTCAGAAGGTCAGTACTGAAGCAGTTCTAAACTGTCAGAGGTTTTGTACTGAGGGAATGCTGCACTGTTGGAGGGTCAGAAGTGAGGGAATGCTTTACTGTCAGAAGATTAGTATGTGGAGAGTGCTGCACTGTTGGAGGGTTAGTAGTGAGGGAGTTCTGTACTGTCAGAGGGTTACGACTGAGGGAGTGCTGCATTGCCGCAGGTACATATTGAGGGAGTGCAGTACTGTTGGAGGATTAGTACTGAGGCAGTACTGCATCGTTGGAGGTGCCATCTTTCTCACAATATGTAACAAAACCCTGTTGGTCCTCCCTGATAAGTAGGGAACTAAATGAAACTAAATATCAACAACATTTAGCACCTTTTAACAACATCTAAATGTTTCTCCCACACCTCTATCTGTCTCTGAGCTCCAAATTCTCTCTCCCAATTGCCAGACTATCACTTTGCTCATGAAACAGCAATTATTCCCTCTGTTTTTGTCCATTTACTGCCCTTTAACCTGTCTTACCACAACCAGAAGCTTCTTTGGTAAAACATCCCAAGCCACAACTTATAAAGGTAAAGTTGCCCTAATTCTACCCGCCCTGGGGTACCATTAGAGAAAGGCGACTGGTTTAACTGGTAGGCCACCACACCTCAGGCTAGGGGAGATGTTGAGAAGGAGAGTTGGTTACGGTAACTTTAGCCAGTGCAGGAATTGATCCCACACGACTGGCATTACAAACCAGTCAGATGAGCTAAAGCGACCCCTTTGCTACTTCTACAAACAATGGCAGCTCTCAAAGCACCCCTCCAAAGTCACGTACAGTCCTAATTCAGACATGTAAGACCTGCTATTCATCATCACTGCTTGATTGGAATTGCCTGAGTGGAATTGCCTCCTTAAAAACACCACAGGAACACTGCTGAAGATGGTGGCTTCCCATCACTTCTCAATGGCAATGATGAATGGTTCATACATATTGGCATTGTCGAAGATGCCCTCATCCCAAGAATTTTAAAGTTCAGTTCTTAAATTGATTCGTTGGTAATGATTGCCCTTCATTAGCTCCCCTCTCACCGGCTGCAGTTATCAGAAACAACTAGACATAGTTGTTCATCCTAGGTTGTCACCATTGAGAGATTTTCTCTGTTGTATTTTAATTAAAGATCGACATAGCTACACTATGGACACTTGAGTGTTCAGGATCAACCAAAAGTAATTTGTGAAAAATGTTAGCGTCAAAGACTTAATTTCTCAGTTGCATATTCCCGACTGCTGAGTCATTTCCTCCGACAGCTGCCAGGATAAGACAGAGGAGATAGGATGAAGGTTGCCTCCGGTGGTTTGGGGAGGCTGTGGAAAATGCATCCGGAGCCATTTGAATCTTGCTCCGAGAGGGAACAAACAAAAATACAAAGTGGTTCAGACGCAATTTGTGGCTATCACATTCAGAAAGATGGAAATACCAGTCTGGTACATGATTGCTAGGATAATGCGCAAAGAACTGGAGGCCGATACCCACTCTCCCCTCCCACACCTCCTGTCAAACCACTCCCCCACCACCATACATGTGCATTAACGTATGTAGATCCCAGACTTGTATTGCAGGAACAAGCAATCATTTATATGTATGTCTATGAAAGCATGTGCACATGGCCGCAGATGTGCGCGTGCGCGCGCGCGCACACACACACACACATACACTTCCGTACTTTATGCTGATATTGGAAAAAAAAGGTTAAAATGTCAAGTATATCATGAGGAAAAGATGTCGAGAGGTAGATGTGCGCTGAGTAATTTCTGAAAGCTAATGGCTCCGACCTGATTTTCTGTGCCTTTCATTGATTACGCGAATAATCTCGTTTTCTTTCTTTGACAAGTTGTTCCTGGTGGAAAGGAAGTGAGCAGCATGGCTGGCAGCTAGTTCATACATCATCAGTAAAACAAGCCACCAGCGTCCCAGGAAACATGACAATGAAATTTAAAATAGTTTGCAGATTACAACATTAGAGCATTCAGAAAGTATTGATTGTCGGAGGTGCAATAATTATGATGTCATCGATCTGGGTGGGGAATTTATTGGAGACAGCAATTAGCAAACTTAAGGTTGAATTTCGGCATAAACGTAGTTAGCAAGGTCCAAAAGGGGCCTTTTTGTGTTTCTGTAATCAATTGACCTTCCTCTCTATGGACCCGGATTTTACTGCTTGGCGTAGCTAATTGTTGATTTAATTATGTATGAGTTTGTCCCCATACACATTAATGTGTTGCATTATATAGGCAAGCAAGATGCAGCATTTTCTTTTCTATCATGTTTTCTTCTTTCTCTCCCTGGAACATGTCTCCATAGCACTTTCCCAGATGGCCTTATTTTCCGTGTGACCTCAGAAAGGGAATGCCCATAGATTTCTGAAACGTATTGGTCTTAGAATTTGAGTGGCATTAGCAGGGCTGGCATTATTTCCCTGCTTTAGTTGCCCTTGAGAAGTCAGTGGTGAGGCACTCATTGCTTTGTGTGTAACAGGGTTATTTACAGCACTTTAAATGTTTTAGTCCACACTTCAGCTCAACTCTTTCTCCACTTTGTTGGCTTTCATCTGAGTCTTCACCCAGGCTTAACCAGTCAAGCACAGTGAACAGTCTCACATAGTCCAACACAGAACACCTTCCTCTGCCAGCACAAGCTCCAATCTGTAGTTCCATCCCTCCAAAAGGATGCTGTTTCAAAATTACCAAGTCTTAATGTCGCCTTCCTCCTGATTGCTGAGGTTCACCTCTGGCTGTAGATTCTTGCTGCTGGTTTTCCTGTTTGGAAAATGACCAACCAATAAATTTGGCCAAGTATCTGCTAGGAAAAGAGAAAAAAAAATACTATGAGAAATGTTAGCATGAGATCCCACTCTTAAATTTTGCAGGGCCTCACCCCCTAGTCTTGCTGAGTTGTACCAGTACTTCAGCACCTTCCTGCAATTATGGGAACCATAGAGTTTCACATCTTAGGGGAGGGCTTTTGAGACATGGTGCCCCCGCCACCTCTTTGGAAGAGTTGCAATTAGTCTTACCCAGCTGCTATTTCCCTTCAGACCTACAAATATTTTCCCCCTTAAATATGTATGCAGTTCCCTTTCTGAAAGTTACTACTGAATCTGCTTCCATCACCCTTTCAATTCATGCCTTCCAAGATCAAGTCAACTTGCTGCAAAAAAATAGGAATTTGCCACCTAGTGCCTTTGCCAAATACCTTGAAGTGTCAGCTCCTTCCAGTGAAACAAAATACCAATGAAGTTTCCACAATCTGATTTCTCCACAATCTGAAGAGTTGGCAATTCTTTCATTGTGGGGTAGTAGGAGTGAAGTTACAGTGGAATCCAGAGAATGTAAACATTATTTCTTATGGGTGAAAGTAATTTTTAAGTGATACAAAACCTTGGTTGATGGGATAAAATTCCAGTGTTGAGCCCAGCCAATTTATCTTATGAGAGAGTATTAAAAGGGATCTGGACACACAATGCAGCTCCTAGTAACATCTGGTATTCTGTTTGATTGTCAATCCCTGTCGCTTCTTGTAATAATAGTGTATAGTCACTGGAATGTAACACAGTCGGACTTAGAGAAAAAAAACATTAAAATTCATGTAGCATTCAGGCAGAGAATAAGCAAAAGGACAAATGAACTGGAAAGTGGAAGAGAGATACAGTGCTAGCCTTGAACAGCCCAGAAAAAAATGAAACCATTTGTGATCCAAGGTGGCAAATTGCAGGTATGGATGTCTAAAGGACAGCTATGAGAGAAATGTTGAAGGCCCCAAATGAAGAAAATCACGCTGCTACCTTCAAAGATGATCACAGATGTGATAGATAGCAGCTGCTGATTTGTGAGATGGGTAATTGCAGTGCACAGTCAGCAGATCCTGATTAGACTGTTAACCATAGCTTGACGGGCACCAAGTTGAGAGTGACATGTCCTTTCCTCCTTGAACTTTGAAGCCAGCACATAACTCCATTTCCATGGTGCCCAAATCTTTAATGCTCAAGGAATGTTAGGGAAAGCATCCTTCTTATGTTAATGCAATTAATATCGGGCCTTTCTCAACCTCAGATCACTGCAAAGTGTTTTACAAGGGGCAAATTATTTTTTCAGCTGCAATCACTATTGAAATATAGCAGTCAATTTGCACACAGCAAGATGACCAGGTAATCGCCTCTGGTGATTGGTTGTACAATAAATACAACCCCAGGATGACGTTCTTACTCATTTGTTGTGTGTTAGAGTTGATAGGGTCACTAAAGACCCTAAAAGACAGCAACTGCAATGGTACGGTACTCCCTCAGTATGACACTGTGAACATGAATCCAGAATCTGAGCTTAGGTCTCAGGCTTGGGACTTGATACCATGCTTTTCTCAATTACAGAGTTATGCACTGAGCCACAGCTGGCACAAAGGTTTTCCAAGACATTTTACACACTCTCAGGAACTTTGACGCTTCACAAATCTCAGCTTGCCCATTGTGTCAGGTCATCAGTGCTTGGAATAAGCATGCCAGGGTGCCGAATTGGGACCTGGTGTTGGCGTTATGAGGGTAATCCCAAACTGGAGCTAGGAATCAGATACAGAAGGCACCACAGCTGAACTGGGGAGCTTCACTTGACATTGAATGTCCAATATATCTGCATATGCGGAGCACTGAGGTGTCCATTCCATGGATCACTGACCCAGGCCGTGCAATGAGTCTTGCAATGTATCGTTTCCATTTTGCTGATACTTTATGTGCTGCTGAAACTGCATTCCTATTGATAACCCAAGGAGAAGCACAACTTTATAGAATTAAAGCATGGTTATAAAGACATTTCAGCTGCCATACCTGGCCTCTGAAGGAACAATTCACCCTTCTCCCTATAATTCTGCAGATTCTTTCTCCTCAGATTTCAATTTCCTGTTGAAACACCTTGATCAAAACTGCCTCCACCACAGTCTCATACAGTGCATTCCAGATCCCAAACACTCACAACATGAAAACGTATAACCCTCATGTTGCTGTCGCTTTCTGTTTTGCCAATTACCTTAAATCTGTGGCCTCTTGTTTCTCCCTATCCACTGTATCCAGAACCCTCCTGATTTTTAAATACTTCTGTCATCCCCCTTTCAACATCCCCAGTTAGTACATTCTTTTCTACTCTGGGAAGAATGAACACATTTCTCCAGTCTCTTCACTGTAGCCCCGTTGATGCAAGTTTGAAACCATACTGCAATCCTATCAGAAACAAATGTGGAAAATGTGAGGACTTTGGGTGCAGTTTGCTTGGATAGCTTAGAAGGTCATGCAGTTTAGTAAAACGTAACAGATGTTCATCATGCATCACTTACAGTCCTTGCCATATTGCATCACAAATGCTTTCGTGGAGGGAGAATGTACAAATTGGAAGGACTTGACCATGAAATAGGGCGTGCCGTCTTGCTTTTGTGTATACCTGTGCAAGCAGTTCTCAACAAATCCAGCTCATTGGTACCCCACCTCACGCTGGTACAATATTGATGTATTAATACAACAGTGCGACAAAGGCCTGTCCCCAGCTCCTAATCCAAATGATGAGCTACTGAGGTTGCCATTGTGTTCAAATTAGCACATCATAGTTGAAATAGACTTGTTTGATCACAGAACCAAACATTAGTATCAGTATTAGATGCACAACCAGGTGCTATATCAATAGTATTGATCATCGAGCCTGCTGTCTGATTGTGGACCGCAAATCATTATCTCGATTGGTAATTCTAACAGTGGTGAAGACTTCCACTCATTGTGGTTGCAGTTTTCTGAAGTGATGCAGGTTGAATCAGACAACTTGACAGGCAATTTTAGAGCTATTGATCTCTTGTTGATTAATAGCCTTGGTAAATCATTAAAATGCTTTTTGTTTAATATCTCCAAATATCAGTATGATGTACTTTGTAGCACTTTTGCTGTTGTCGGGTTGCATGTTTAAGCCTTTTTCCAAGATTTCAACACATAATCAAGCTGGACACTTGTATGGAATACCAAGGGAGTGCTACAATGCAGGAAGTGCTACCCATCAGATGCGAGGGGTACATAACTATTGATCTGGGTTGTAAAGATTCTGACTCATTACATGAAGAAGAGTCGAGATATTTCTTAATGTTCTAGCCAATGTTTGTCTCTAAATCATCTACTAATCAGAGTAATAAGTTATCCCATTGCTTGTTGTAGGACCTTGTACACAAACTGGCAACCTTGTGTCTGCCTACAACAGTGACTACTTTTCAAGAATACTTAATTGACTCTGAGGCAATCTGACATGTTCTGTGATGTGAAAGGGAGGATACAAGTGGAGCTTTTGTTTTGTCTTCTCTCAGCTTGGAATCAAATGGAAGTGTGGCATATAAGTGGAACACCTACCTTGTCACTCGTTCCTTTGTTGCTTTGTACAGTACAGGCTAATGACAAATGAAATGTTCACTGTGTTTTTCATGTGAAAAGCTTCTCTTCATGCTTGTGAGAAGTCTGAGAACTGCTGCAGCTTTTATTTAGATATGTTAGGAGACCAGCTGGTTTCTGTCAAGATCTGGTAAATGAATGGGCCAAGCCATATTTATACAAATGTAATATAGATCATAGAATCCCTACAGCAGGAAGCAGGCCATTTGGCCCATCGAGTCCACACTGACCCTCTGAAGAGCATCCCACCCATTACCCTATCCCTGCATATCCCACCCTAGACACTATGGGCAACTTAGCATAGCCAATCCACCTCACCTGCACATCTTTGGACCGTGGGAGGAAACTGGAACACCCAGAGGAAAGCCACGCAGACACAGTGAGAATGTGCAAACTCCACACAGACAGTCGCCTGAGGGTGGAATCAAACCCGGGTCCCTGGCACTGTGAGGCAGCTGTGCTAACCGCTGAACCACCATGATCTGACTGGACTAAAAGATGTACAATATGAGAGGCTATCATCAGTGGAATACTGATATTAATTGAGATAAATTGGGAAATTAAATGTTGAAGATAGCAAGCATACAAACAACGATGCACCTTCAAGTATACTGGGCCAGCAATTCTGTACTGGTTTGTACCAAACATCATTCAGAACCATGATTTAATTGGAAAGGACTTGGAATTTGAATGCACTGTAAAAGTAAGTGAAGTTGAAATTGTAAAGGATGCGGCCTCAAGAGCAGCCACAGCAGATTTTTATGGGCCTGCAACGTATCTAGAAGGGCAGACAGGGAAGGTTAATTAGGCGGGAGGCAGAAATTCAATTTTCTGATGGTAGGTTGCAGTTTTAGTATTAACCTCTCAGGATCTTCACACCGCTTCCCCCTGGAATCATGTTCGCGAGTTTCACCTTGTCCAGCAAAAACTGTGTGTTCACAAAAAGGACTGTATGTGTGAATCTTGTGCCCCATTAGGGTTGGCTTTTTCCAATAAGCTTTGCTGAGTACAAGCTTCTTGTCTCCTTCATAGCCCAGCTGTTACCCTGTGCAAATGCTTGCAGTTGTAAGGGCAACCAATGAGAAGAATTAGGTGTACGCAGTTGGTGAAGTTTAGTTGGGTCCAACAGGCCAGCCCAAACAAAGCAGCTGCATAGGCTAATGCCAGCAAACCCGGTCAGAGCAGACAAATGGGCCTTAACTTGAAAGGGGGCTCAACTCAAAAACTTCAGATATAGGTCAGCTAGGTAGAAAGGAATGGTGGGGAATATAACTTATTGGGATCGTGGTCTTTGCATATACTGGAAAGACCCTGGGGAATGGAGGAAGCAAACTGGGAAAGAGAAATACAAAGGGAGACAGCGAAAGGGCCAATAGTCATAGGGGTTGATTGAAGGAGGGCAGAGGAGCGGCAGAGGAAAGGCCATTTACAGTGACGGGGTAAAACTGTGGCACAGAGGGGGAGGGTAGAGTGTGAATGAATTCAGTGCAAATTTAACAAAACCACTACCTTTCTCCTAAATTGGCTCACAAACGACAGCCCCACTGAGAGTGTGTAGTCTCACAGAGCGTGGGTCCTGAGGTCTGTTTGTACTCCTACTCAGCACAAACACACCTAACTGAGTGCACTGGAACAGAAACTGAGAAATACCATTGCACAAGCACTCAGTTAGCGAGGTCTTAGCGCTGAGAGAGGTACTCATTGCAGGTTCAAGGTCAACGAGCTGGATCGCCTCCTAACACCAACATTGCAGCCATGTTCCATCATTGATTTAAGTCTGAGAAGAAGGGCCTAAGACTCACCAACAGTGGTGATGGTGGTGGGAGTTACTATTTCAACCAGGAGTTGTGCAAGTGCATTCCCAGGCCTGTTAAGGACATGGGTATGAAACTGCTATGTAAACCGTAAATTCCAAGGTTGTAGGGCTGTATTGAATTGGATAATGAAAATCACCAATCTCCTTGAGCTCATTGTCACATGCACAGGAAACGGAGTAAAGATCAAGGCTACCGATATAGAATCTCTACAGTGCAGGAAGAGGCCATTTGGCCCATCGAGTCTGCGGCAACCCTCTAAAGTGCAGCCCATCCAGTTCCAGCCCCCTATCATATCCCCATAATCCCGCATTTGCCAGGGCTAACCCACCTAGCCTGCACATCCCTGGATGCACAGGCAATTTCCCATGGCTCATCCACCCACCATGCACATCTTTGGACTGTGGGAGGAAACTGGAGCACCCAGAGGAGACCCACGCAGACACGGGGAGAACATGCAAAGTCCACACAGATAGTTATCTGAGGGTAGAATTAAACCTGGATCCCTGGCGCTGTGAGGTAGCAGTGCTAACCAGTCAGCCACTGTGCCATCCTTGTACATTGCAGAATGAGGCAGGGAAAACCAGTTATAGGTCATGGAGGATGCCCCTTGCCATATAGAGGTAGCTTTAGGGCAGGCTTTCACCCAACACGTGATCAGCCAGGTGAGGGCTCAAAGGGTAGATTGACTATATCAAGGCTTCAAACAGAAAACCAACACCTCATTCCTGATATCTCTTCACAGGTCGCTACTTCCATGTCACACCGACTGAACCCAGCAGCATTGCTGAAGTTAAGGAGGAAGAGGAGGACAAGAAGAAAGACCAGGCTCTGTGAATGTACAAACGATATCTGGAGAGGGGAAACACGGTATTCGGACCCCCAGGGAGTGTACCAGAAAAAGTGTACTGAAAGTGTTGCAGCAACCTGCAAGATGAGTGGAACGCAGTGTCGGAGTCATCTTCATGTGATTAGCCATCACTTAGATCTGTCGCCTCCTGCAGGCAGAGATGCTGCACTGCAGCTTGGCAGGCAGTGCCAACACGACACTGAAACTCCCAGCAGTATTGTACTTCCTAGCCACTAGCTCCTTTCAAACTTCAATTGGGAATATGTGTGGCGTCTCCAAACTGGCATTCTGTTGTGTAAGGTCCTGGTTCTGAAGAGGTTAATATTCATGTCACTGTTTCGATAGATGTCAGAGTCAATGTGTGGGTGGAGATAAAAAGTTCTACTCTCATTTTCAGAGGGAGCAGATGTAACTGTACCAGATTCCTAAGGTCCTCGTGATGATGCCTGACCAAATGTAGCTGTACTTACTGCTATCATGCAGTAAATATTCCTTGATCTAAGAACAGCACCTCTTCTGTAGATACTCTACGGTGGTAAATCCTGTAGTATTAATCAGTAGTAGGCCAAAGTTGTAGCAAAGACAAAGACTGATGGCAGAGAACTATCTCAAACAATCCAGTACTATGTAGCAGCAGAAGGAGTCGCACTGGACTCGAGACAGTAACTCTGTTTCTCTCTCCAAAGAGGCTGCCAGACCTGCTAAGTTTCTCACAACCTGCTGGTTGACAGGAAGGTTGACATACATCAACCTGAACTGACTTCAATGTTTTTTTTTATCTTTCCTTTTCTACTGCCACCACTGAGCTTGAGGAAGCCTGATGATTGTATTGAAACCTTGCCACTGATGACTTTGGCATAAGTCTCTGATGGTTCAGCCTACTGAGGAGGTATCCTGCAAAGCTGCATATGCTCTTCCTCGGCCTGAGCTGATTAAGGTATTTGTGTGTCTGGCAAAGGGGAGGTTGCAGAGTTGGCACCTCTAGGGTGCCAATCTGTCACTCCTCCAAAATGTCAATCACTTCTTGAGGGATGGAGCATTTGGAGGGAGGTCAAGTTCCATCGCCCAGTCAGTGGATGGATGTATCTGTGCTTCAGTGATGGAGTGAAGGTTCCTGTACTTAATGGTAAATGCTGATTGATCTTCTGGCTCTCTCTTCAGTTCCTGCCACATTGAGTCAGCCAAGCACTAGCAAAGCAGAGCCGTGACAGTGGTCAGAGCTTAGGCAGACTCCTCAGCCCTTTACTCCAGTCTGTGCACAATCTCTGGCACCTCTCCCTGGCTTGAAGTTTGCCAGCTGTCGAATGGCTGAGTCTAGAAGCTCAGCATCTCTCCTGGGGTCATCAAGGGCCTGTTCTCTACCAGTCCCACGTCAGAGATCTCAGGGATTTCCGGATTGTGACCCTGAGCCAACTCTAGAGAAATCACCCACTGAGGCAAGTGTCTCTGCATTGGCAGATGGTGGTGAGGAAAACCTTGTTGGTGTACCTGTAAGACCTGTAACTATCAAACCACAGTGGTATGGTTTGAGGAGTCCGTAGAGATGGACACAGGAGCTGGACCTCCTCTTTTTTATCGGGCTGCCGTGGGAGTGGGATTTGGAGACTACTTAGAAAGACATATTGTTTTGCTACGCTTGCCAACTTTATCCAAATTTGTATTAAGATGTTGGCATATGTGTACAGTGGGGAGTAGCAGATTCCTGCAGATTTCTCATGAGTTGGGCTTTAAATATCCAATCTCCCGCTCAGCACAGACATGTTCTGAAAAAGGGTCCCGACCCGAAGCATCAACTTTCCTGCTCCTCTGATGCTGCCTGGCCTGCTGTGTTCCTCTAGCTCCACACTGTATTATCTCTCACTCCAGCATCTGCACTTCTTGCTATCTCGTGTTCCCCTTTCTGCCCTCTAGCATGGTGGCCTGCTCCTCAAAGTGGGTCAGGGATTTACATCATGCACTGGAGACAGGTTCTCTTGTGGTGCCCTTTCGTAGTGCAATCACCTCTGTCCAGGCTGCCTCCATCAATTGGGATGCCCTCCTGTTGCTATACATCCGCGGAAAATCCCTTCTCTCCTCAGTAGCCTTCAAGACAGCTTCTAGGATGGAGGAGCTGAAACATGTAGCTGCATTGTGCCTGGTCTTGGACATTACCAGGAGTGTCATGGGGGCTTTTAAAAAAAGTTTTATTCATTTTTGTGGGATGTGGACATCGCTGGTTGGCCAGCATTTATTGGCCTTCCCTAGTTGCCTTTGAGAAGGTGCTGGTGAGCTGCCTTCTTGAACCGCTGCAGTCCTCCTGCTGTGGGTTGTTCCACAATGCCCTCAGGAAGGGAATTCCAGATGATGACACTTCTGGTTTGCAGACACTTAAAAGCTCTCTGGGTGCCTTTTAAATATGGCACCTGGACGATGGAGCCTGGAAAGTCTCAGTGGGAGACAGAATTTCCTGCTGTGCCCTGAAGATTCGATGTTTTATCCTTGCATACATAAGTAATCAGCTTAAAGGGATGTGACCATGTGAGCCCATGGTACTTCCAAATTTAAGGTCCCACTTAAAAAAAATTAAGAATCCACCCCAAAACTTCAGAAAAATATGTAATTTTTTGCAGAGAGAATGTAGAGAGAGCAGAATGAATATTGGGAGTCACACCAGAATATCTAACGAATCTATTGTATTGTTACTTGATCCACTGCTGATCTGAACAGCAAAGATGTCAGCAGCCACCACTTTGGATTAATATGTTCCTGTCTGACACTGTTTCAAACAGCCACCTACCAACTAACTCATATTGACACCCTTGATAATCTCATTATCAGTGCCTTCCACAACATAGCATGGTGTCTTCCGCTAATGCACTCTGTGATCCTGTGTTGTTCTTGTATTTTGTCAAAGACTGGCAGAAACTGCGTGTGAGATTTCATTAATTATTGTGAATCAGCCAATGTTCCTTGTCAACTTGATTGGCATTAACTGACTAAATGGGGCATTTCCTGATAGAGCATCATGAAGATTGAAACAGTAGCCCTAGAGCTGGAGGCTGAAGACAGAAAGAGCAGAAAAGTGCAATAACCACTAGATGAGGCGAGTTAATGTAAAACGTGAGGTGATCAATGATATAACCTATCACTTCATAAATACGATTTACCTCTGAATGATGGCGGTTGTGGAAGACTGCAGAAGCAGATATTTAGTTTGGGAGTGATTAGAGATGCATAGTTGTAGAATCATAGAATCCCTACAGTGTGGAAGCAGGACATTTGGCCCAACAAGTCTGCACCATCCCTCTGAACAGCATCCCACACAAACCCACCCTCCCACTCTATCCCTGTAACCCTGCATTCCCCATGGTTAACCCATCTACCCTGCACATCCCTGAACACTACAGACAATTTAGAAAGGCCAATCCACCTAACCTGTACATCTTTGGACTGTGGGAGGAAACCAGAGCACCCAGAGGAAACCTATGCACAGGGAGAATGTGCAAACTCCCAAAATAAGTGTAGGTTAATGATAGAAGAAATGGATTTGTGCTTGATTGGAAGCATTATTCGATTATAAAGGGTTTCTAAAGTTGTCTATTTCTATTTCAAGCCATCTGAACAGCAATTGTAGGGTGGAACAATTCTTTCAGCTAATTTGTTAGCTGCCTGTGTCTGTTCTGCAACATCAATTAATTCTTCAATAGCATGTCACCCCCTACCCTTCAGCTTGTTTTGCATGTTTCATACCTCTGTAGGAACATATGTACTTATGGAGTATGAGGGAAAGGGCATGTTTAATATTAATTCAGCTTTAGGAAATAGAAAGGTGGATTTAAACTTGAATGAGAAGTGCAAAATTAAGGGCATTGATTTCTGAAAGCAGCAAATATCCTGTCCATAGTGTTTGATTTTGCAATAGCAGGTGTAGATATGAAAGAAAAATGTCATGAGTATTTTGGTGTTTACTCAAAACCCAATTGTAGATTGGTGTGAAAGGGTCTGACAGAGCTAAGACTGGATTGAATGTAGTAAGCATCAGCCAAAGTGATGATCTCAAGATATCTTGGTCAGGGTAAATTAGGAGCTGGTGGGGGATAGAGTTGGAGCTTGTGTTCTTCTAACATGCTCTACAGTAATGTAGGTCTTGTTCATGTAATCTTTGAGTAGTTGCCATGACACAATAAACTTACATACTTTAGTTAACCAGGCTCTTCTATATTTACACATACATCCAGAGCAGGAGACTCATAGAGTTATACAGCACAGAAACAGACCCCTCGGTCCAACTAGTCCATGCCGACCATAATCCCAAACTAAACTAGTCCCACCTGCCTGCTGCTGGCCCATATCCCTCCAAACCTTTCCTATTCATGTACTTATCCAAATGCCTTTTAAATGTTGTAATTGTGCCCACATCCATCACTTCATCAGGAAGTTCATTCCACGCGCAAACCACCCTCATATCTTTCTAAAATCTCTTTTCCTCTCACCTTAAAAATGAGCCCCCTAATCTTGAAATCCTCCATCCTAGGGATAAACCCTATCTGTACCCCTCATTATTTTATTAACTTCCGTGAGGTCACCTCTCAACCTCCCATGCTGCAGTGATGGAAGTCCCTGCCTATCCAGTCTTTCTTTATAACTCAAACTTTCCATATCTGGCAACATCCTGGTAAATCTCTTCTGAACCCTTTCCAGCTGAATAATTTCCTTCCTATAACTGGGTGACCAGAACTGGACTCAGTGCTCCAGAAGAGGCCTCGCCAATGTCCCAAATGCC
Source organism: Rhincodon typus (assembly GCF_021869965.1). Classification (NCBI taxonomy): domain Eukaryota; kingdom Metazoa; phylum Chordata; class Chondrichthyes; order Orectolobiformes; family Rhincodontidae; genus Rhincodon; species Rhincodon typus. The sequence continues at coordinate 72,403,282 of NC_063339.1, read as the reverse complement.
AATATACCCTATAGCAGTTCATCCTATCTGGTGGACAACATCATACCCTGAGAAAAAAATATCATCTTTTTATGACAAACTAGAAAACTGTATGATTTTATCTCTCCCCATCTCACCTTCAACACCTCTTCAATCCCTCCTGCGTACTTGTTTCTATCTTCATTCACAATGCCTTTCCATTGGGAAATATTGAGGAAGTGTTGGAAGTAATTGTATCCTGAATGCTTCTTCTGCCAAATGTTTGAGTGGGAATTAAAAAATAGATCCTCGAGGTCAGAGGCAGGTGACTGGGCTTCTGATGCAGTAGGCTCCAATCTCTCTTTGCCAACACCATGTTCTCCAAACTTTCCAATCTGCGCATGTTGACAAAGACCTCTGATCTCCCATCCTTTCCACTTAGCCCTTTTGGCTTCCAGTCTATCCCCTTTGTCCTGTTTTTGAAATGCCTCCCTTTGCCTTGAGTTGATGATGTGTCTGTCCTACAGTCAGCCATCCTCTCAAACTACCAGGAAACTGAGGCAAATATTCTTAATCAAATCCTGATGTAAATTCAGCAGGCTTGAGGGTAAAACAGGAGCTTCTGGGTTTCCCAGATTCAAGAGTACATTCCCCTCTATCTTAAATGGAGATAATTGTTAGGTCAAAACCTTACTCTGAATCTGACTTGCAATTATTATTGGACAAGGGGCGACACATCTATACGCTTGACATGGGAATGTTTGATGGGATAGTTTGGCAGGATGAAAAGAAAACAGAACTTACACTAAGGGCATTGATTTCTGAAAGCAGCAAATATCATGTCCATGGTGTTTGATTTTGCCTTCCTTGATTTCATGATGACCCAATGTGCTTTATACCGATGAAATACTTTGGAAGCATAGTCACTGGTGTATTATAGAGAAATGTGGCAGCCAAATTGTCTACAGCAAATCCCCACAAATAGCAATGAGACATGCAATCAGGTAAAATCTGATTTAGCGATGTTGGTTCAAGAAGGAACAATAACAATTTTGAATTCACTGCTGGTTAGCTGACATGTATGTTACACCAATCAATCACAGAAATAAGTTGCTCAATGACTAAAAGACGCGATGTCTGTTTTTTTTGAGAAGTTGTAGATATTAACTTTACTGACTTTGGACAAGTAAAATGATAAATATTCTCCAGAATAAATTGCACTATTTATCAAAAGAGAGGAAGGCTGCAAAATAAATATCTCTTTTGTCACATTTAATTAGCCAGTGTTATGATGTATATTGAAGGGGGGCTCCTCGTCTGCATCTGTTTATAAGATGTTGACATTGACACTCACTGGACTGTGGAGGGAAATGTTATCCAGTGTAATTGAATGTGCAGTTTACCGTGAAATCAGTCCTTTGGCATTATGCAGTGCCAACATCGTGGCCTTTCATTTGTTGTTATGGAATATGTGGGTAATTTATTTAAGCATGTGGTCCCTTTAAAATCTTTAGTGTAGATGTGCTGGCTGGGTAGTTTATAGAGAATGTGGAATGCCAGTGGGTCTACAAAGTGTGCCATCAGTGCCCAGTAAGTGTTTGGGTGACCTCAGAAAATGTTAAACATGTAGGGAGAATCAATTCTCATTATTACAATTATTTTTGCCTTTTCTAAATAAATGCAGCTTCAGTAGAAGGCAGGAGGACCCAACTTCATTTCTAGTGAAGCTAGCAGACATGTAGGTCATTTAGTTGAAAGGGTGAAGAAAGCCCACTGAGGGTACTCTGTGTGATAACAAGAAATGTCTGCATAAAAGTAAAATACATCAAATGCTGGAGATCGGAAACAAAAACAGGAACTGCTGGAGAAACATGCATCTGTGGAGAGTCATGGAGTCAGTACAACACAGAAGGAGAAACAGAGTTAATGTTTTGAGTCCAATATGACTCTTCACAACAGACAACTCTATCTCTTGAATATTGACAGCATTTTCTGTTTCTGTTCTGGAAAGAGCATATAGTTTCTGGGTCAACTGATGATTAATGTGGTTGGAACTTGTCAAGAAGTGGTAACCAGAAAGCTGCAGGTACAGAACTCCAGTGCTGAGTAGATGCAGTTTTCAGAGAGCTGTAAATGTATGTTCCTCACATCCGTTTGCACTAAAGGTGTTGATTACTCCAGCTTATACACAGCAGGAAGCCGTGAACTGGCTCAGAGACCAAGGGGCGGTGGGTTTTGGATGTGACACAGCAGGTTCTGGTGAAGAAGGTCAGGAGGATGTTTTCCTGTACGTGTAACGGGTGGATGGGGATGGGGGTGTGGGGGAATGGGAAACCATCTCAGCTCGCTCATCCTCCTGCTTGTCTTTCCAGTGGTAACTGGAGCTGCTTTGTTTATAAAGGCTTTAGGACCCTGGACCAAGTTGCTGATGATGACATGGAACTGTTCTCCACTGGGCATAAATGCTGTAGTTTGGGCGGAGTTAATTAGAACCAATAAAATATATAGATAGAGATCAATGCACGGGGAGGAATGTTTATCAAAGAACCTCGGCCTAGAGATAGTTCTTCACCACACCTTCTCCTCAACTGGTCTGTATTGAGTCCACATTGTTGGATGTAGGCATAAAACTGCATCATGAAAGCTGGTGGCAGTGATAGACTCCAGTGCCAAGAAAATCTTGGAAGCTGTGAAGATCAAGAAATAGAACTGAAATCATTTAGAGAAGAAGTCAAAAAATCACATTTTCAAACAAAATGTTGACTTGACAGATCTGTTGGACATTGGGTCCCTTGTAAAACTGAGTTATTTTAGCATTCAGTATTTAGTATTTCCTGTATAGCATAAGAGCTCACTTAACTGTGTTACAGTATTAAATAGTCTTCGACAAGCGTAAACAAAAAGCTTATTGGATGCCACCCTAACCTATTATGAATGCAGTGTTTAGGAATACAATACATTTTTATTCTTAGAGGAATGGAAACTAAATCTTAAATGGGGTGGGGAAGTGAACAATAGTCACCCTGGCATCATGAATAGCTGCCCTTGTTCATTGGTCAAAGGATTCAGACAATTGTTTAACACAGCGCAAACTACCAGCCTCTGTAAGAACCACATCCACTCTTCACCTTACCATCCCTTCCTGTTTGCACTGTTCAATACACTACCCTGTTGTCTTGCAAATTTCCAAATGCGCTCTGTCCAACATTCTACCAGGACTAGATGGAATTTAATGGAATATGGATGATATCCTGCTACACGCCGAAACAACCCAGTGCCATGAAAGGAGATTAAATGACATCCTGAAATGATTACAAGAACTGGGACTTACGCCGAAAAACAATGTGAATTTTCTAGGAGTCCCATTCATTTCCTAGGAGTCACATGGTTATCATGGATGAATCATGATGAAACCCAGAAAACTAAAGCAGTCAAAGATTTGCTGACTCCAAAGTCTTTGCATGACCTGCAACAGTTTCTGGGCCTGTGGCGAACCAGATTTTAAACACACCTCATCTCCATTAGGGAATGTTTGAGAACTCTGTTAAACAGTCACAAGCATGGTATTGAGAATCACAGATGGCCTTTCAGATGGTTAAGGACATGCTGTCTTTCACCGATATCGCAGCCCAATATAAACCATCTCATCTGATTATTGCTGTGGACACTGCAGCTCTGTGTATTGGGGCAGTTCTTTCTCAGGAACGGTTGGAAGGTTATTGAAATCCTATCTGTTACTCTTCAAGGATGTTAATAGATGTGGAAACTCAGTGGGCCATCACTGAGAAAGAGGCTTTAATGGTTAAATGGACCTGTGAAAAACATATTGATTATATTTTGGGCCTCAAGAGACATAAATTAGAATCCTTTCTTTTCACAGTTCTTGTTAAATTTAGAGTGTTACAATAAATAGAGTTACTTTTATCATTAAAAAGAACGTGGTGTGAATTGATTCCGTCCTGGACAGCACTTAGGCAGGAAAATTGGACATTTTAGTGATCTCATTGCGATATTAGATGTTTATATATTTTGCGGCAGCTTGTGTTTTAGTGGGGCATGATTATCAGTGCATTCTTCCTAATTAATTCATTAAACATTCTTCAGGAAGATGAATCCACCAGAGAACAATTGGGCACTTCTCCAAAATAAAACTTTAGCAAACATCAGAGAAAATACTCCACAATAGAAAAGGAAACCCTCAGTTTAATACTGGCTCTCAAACACTTTAAGGGATATATCCAAAAGGAGTACAGAACAACCACAGTCTATACTGACCACAATGCATTAACTTTTGTGGAAAAGTTAAGAACTAGAACTCCAAATTATTCTGTTGGTGTTTGTTCCTTCAACCATACAAGTTAAAAACCATCCACATTTCTGGGAAATCAAATGTGACCAAAGCTTAAAGAAACAGTTTTGAGAACAGCTATTTAAACATGCAGGTAAAGGAAAGGGAAAAATAGTCTCTCACTCTGGCTATTGCCAGTAAGCCACTCTCAAAAAAGAATCAGGACTAAAGATTTTCAAACAATCTACAAAGCCAAGAAACCTAAAATCAAATACTTAAGTGTCAACATCGATGCTACCAGTAACATCCACTGCAGTGGCTGCAAAGTTCCACCCTCGTGAGCAATTTGGAGACTGAATCTGTATTTTTTTTTAAATCTTTTATCTTTTGGACTCACCTCCTACTTGTAACGTGTGTATATGTGTGGTGTTACTATTTCTTCATGCATTGTGTAATTACTAAACTCCAATTTTGTTAATTGAAGAAAGCCTGGCCTAAGTGACTTCTCTTAAAACACAAGTGAATTTGGGTCAGGCAGAAAGGAAGGAATCCTTTTAAATTAACCTTGTTGTGAGAATCCATGAAACAAGATGATCCATCCTCACATGGGAGCTTGATTGTTTGAGGTATCTCACCTGGAACTGTAACAAATTGGGGAACCTTGCTCAGGGACAGGGTGTAGCTGCTCGTATCTTAATGCGTTTCTTGACAGGTCCATCTGTAACAGACATGAAATCGTGTTTGTCCCTTCAAGGGGGTCTGTCTCTTTAAATCTTGTGTGAAATTACCACCCACTGTTAAGAAAGAAGTTACGTTACCCACCATAATACCGGGTGGCCTTTTGGATAAACATCCACAGGTGTTTTAAGTGGAATCTGCTGTTTGCTGAGTAGCCATTGCTAGCGTGAACTTCAACTTCTTTACCAAGGTGCCAACTTGCCTTAAACATGGACTGAACCATTTCAGTTCAAGCCCCTATCTTTGCCATCTCTTTAGCCCTTTAGCATGCAATGTGTTTAACAAAAATAACCCACACTTTATTCTGGAAGAATTCCATTAAAAGCATTATTTGCCTGAACAGCGATCTGCCAAGGAATGAATTCTTTAAAGAACACAACTGTGTAAAGCAAATAATAAGTTGCCTGTCAAAGAGTCTTCAGTCCCTGTAACTGTTGAATAATCTAATTTAGTCCCTGCAAAGTAAAGGATTGGAGAGTGATTCTTGTTAAAACTGAAGTGAATTCAATTGGATAAATACATTGAACATGTAAATTCTAACCTAGCCAGAATGAAAGGGTGGATTAAAGAGTGGAGTGTTAAAGAATATTGGGAATATTCCATTGTTAGAACTGCCTTAGGTTATTGATGTCCAACTTAAATCCAACCCACCAGGGGAAGTGAGAATAAAAACCTGCAGAATCGATACTTCATTAGTGAATAAGCCCTTTTTTTTTGCCAGTGTTGTTCTACCGGTTTCAGGCACACCCAGTGGGAAGGTGCAACAGATTGTGTGTAAAGAAATGAGGTGCAATTCACAGCCAGACCTCAATGAAGTTTCTTAGTCATAAGATTGTGGATTCAAAACCCATTCCATACACATGAGTGCATTGCCTGGAGGACCGTTAATTTGAAATATGTTCTTTGGTTTGGCCAAAACTTGTTGGTCTTCCACTGTAAAGTGTTGTGTTTGACTGAGTTAACACAGTATGGAGCTGCCGATGCTGGAGTCAGAGATAACACAGTATGGAGCTGGAGGAACACAGCCGGCCAGGCAGCGTCAGAGGAGCAGGAAAGTTGACGCTTCGGGTGGGGACCCTTCTTCAGGAATCCTATCTGAGTCATTTCATTTCTGAATAATCAATCAAATCATTTCTGAAGAAGGGTCCCCACCCGAAACATCAACTTTCCTGCTCCTTTGACACTGCCTGGCCTGCTGTGTTCCTCCAGCTCCATACTGTGTTATCTCTGACTCCAGCATCGGCAGTTCTTACTGTCCTTGACTGAGTGTTGCAATCTAGTGCATTACAATGTTCAGGACTATGTGCTAGGGAAAACATTAAAGCTTGGGCATTCTACCCACAATGGCGGGGGGGAGTCATTGCCTAAAGCCTTTCAGCAATAGTACATAGGGGGCAGGGGACAAAACCTGCAGAACTTCTTGGGGTGTGTGCCTTATAAGATGTGCATTGACAATCAAATGTATTGAAAACGTGTTAAGACAGCTGAGATGGTACATAGTGGAACATTTAATTGCACTTTCTGTAATTTCCCAATTGAAATGTTTTTGCCTTCCGGGTGTATCTCTGATGTAGCATGTATTTTGTAAATATTAAGACAATTGCAATTGTATTGAGTGGAATTCTATCAAGAAGCTCAATTTTATTGCAAATTTGGCCCTATTTATGTCAAAATGCTCTGAAGTATATTGGTACAAATTTTTTTTGTACCTTTGGGATTAAAATAAATAAAGCACATAATCAAGGCTGACGCAGCACCGAGGAAATACCATAATATTAGGATGCCATGTTTGCTATGAACTGTTTAATCAAGGTCTGATGTGACTGTACTGGGGAGCCAGATTACCATCAGGAGAGATACAGTCAGTAACACTGGATGCTGAGGGAGAGAGGTTACTGAGTGACAGTGTGAGGGAACTGGATTAACATCAGGAGAGATACAGTCAGTAACACAGGGTGCTGGGGGAAAGGGGTTACTGAGTGACAGTGTGAGGGAGCTGGATTAACCTCAATAGAGATACGGTCAGTAGCACGGGTGCTAGGGGAGAGGGGTTACTGAGTGACAGTGTGAAGGAGCTGGATTAACATCAATTGAGATACTGTCAGTAGCACAGGGTGCTGGGGGAAAGGGGTTACTGAGTGACGTGTGAGAGAGCTGGAGTAACATCAATAGAGATATAGTCAGTAACACGGGGTGCGGGGTGAGAGAGGTTACTGAGTGACTGTGGAGGGAAGCTGATTTAATATCAGTTGAAAAAATAACAGCACAATTTTGTGATTGGGATGTTGGTACCTTTATCAATGTATTTGTTCCATTGCCTCCATTTTTGTACAATTGCAGTCACTTTTTGAATTAAAGGCTACAATTCAGAATATGACGTGCAATGATTTAAAACACCCGACTAAAATCACCCAGTGTTGCTCCAAACTATATTTCCTTTTAGCATTTAAAAAAGGCCATAAGGCAGAAACAGTTGAAGTAGGTTTTAATATCTCCCTGATGTAAAAGAATTGTTTACACACAGAACTGTTACATTATCTGTTAAATATCAGCTCAGTAAGGAATAGAGCTACGGGGATTCATTAATCATCATTGGAATACAATCACAAAGCTTTGAAGCGATGAATTACTATCCAAAAGCAGCTATACTCCTTTTCATATATATTTTCTTAAGATGCAGTGACAAACTGCACTGTTGTCAACTATTTTCAGTACAGAGATGCAGGCTATCTTCTGCACCATAGAGTCATAGAGTTGTACAGCAGAGAAACAGGCCATTTGGTCCAACCTGTCCATGGCCAAATATCCTAACTTAATCTAGTCCCATTTACCAGCATTTGGCCCATATCCCTCTAAACTCTTCCTATTCATATACCCATCTAAATGCCTTTTAAATGTTGCAATTGTACCCGCCTCCATCACCTCCTTTGGCAATTCATTCCAAACATGCACAACTCTCTACGTGAAAATGTTGCTCCCTTAGGTCTCTTTTACATCTTTCTCCTCTCACTTAAACCTATGCCCTCTAGTTTTGGACCCCCCTATACTGAGGAAAAGACCTTGACTATTCGCCCTATCCATGCCCCTCCTAATTTTATAAACTGCTATAAGGTCACCCCTCAACCTTCGATCCTCCAGGGAAAATAGCCCCAGCCTAGTCATGGCACAAACCCTGCAACCCCGGCCACATCTTTTTAAATCTTTATGAACCCTTTCAAGTTTCACAACATCATTCCTATAGCAGTAATGTCCTTTAGAATTAGACACAGCAAATAAGCACAAGTTAGCAAATAAAGCACTTGGCTTTGTATATCTTCTTCCTCAATCTCTGGTTGACTCAAAGCATTTCCGAAACTGATGGATTAGGCTTGCCAAACTCCTGATTCTTAGGATGGTGGGATTGACTTATGAAGAGAGACTGGCTCAGTTAAGATGATATTCACTGGAGTTTAAAAGAATGAGGGAAACGTATAAAACTTTAACAGGACTGGGCAGGGGAATTGCAGGAAGGATGTTCCTGATGACTGAGGAGTCCAGAACCACGGGTCAAAGTCTAATGGTATGGGTTGGCCATTTGGGACTGAGATGAGGAGAAATTTCTTCATCAAGAGAGTGGTGAGCCTGAGGAATCCTCTGCTGCAGAAAGCTGTTGAGACCAAAACATTGAAGAAGAAGGTAGGTATAGTTCTTAGAGCTAAAGGGATTAAAAGGTATTTGGAGAAAGCAGGAAAAGGATACTGAGTTGGACGATCAGCCATGATCATATTGAAAGGTGGGGTAAGAAGGGCTGAATGGCCTGCCCCTGCTCCTATTTTCTATCTTTCTATGAATACTTTTGCTGCACCATCACTGTTATAACCTGTTAACGTGCAGACATTGAGGTCTTTGTCTGGTTTCTCTGTGTTGCCTGATGGATAAGTATTTGCTTGGACTTGTGTATGTGTCTTTTTTCCCAGAACACTGCGAAGGGATCTTTTGCATTCAGTTAAAAGGGAAGCCGGGGCTCAGTTTAATGTCTCATCCAAAAGACCACCACTGTCTCTGGGACCAATGACCTCTGGAGTGGGGCTCAATTTCATGGACTTCTTTCACTCAGAGGTGAGAACGCTGCCAGCTGAATCAGAGGAAGAAAGGAAGAGATTCTTTGCTCGAAAGTTCATGGAGGACTACAACATCACCACAAGGTGTGACCCAGCTCTTCCTCAGCCAAAGACCCATCTGAAAGCCCTGGTTTGGATATAAATGGAGTGATTGGACCCAGTCGCAGCACTCAATACACATTCCAGATGAAGTAGCTCTCCACCACTCGCGACGGGGGAAAATGAAGTCTTACACATCAGTCTTTCCTGCCCATGGAACCTCTGCCCTTCACTGCCATATGTTTAAGTCCCTCAGGGGCTGAAGACCTTATCGGTGTGGGGTAGAATCTCCGTGATCTTTGTGCAGGCCTCAATTGGCATGAGTTCTGTTGGAGTCCAACACGACCTTGTCACGTTTTCACATTCATTAGGGCATAGGGTCTGCTAGGTGGCAGAGCTGGCATTTGTGTGCCAGCTCGATACAGCTGTGTAGTTTGTCAGGGAATGTCAGAGAACAGTGAAGTGTCCAGCACATTGGCGTCAGACTGGAGTCATGTCTAGGTGGGCAAAGATGGCAGGCTTCTTTGCTTAAAGGAACTTGCTTAAGTTGAGGGTTTACAGGAGCCAAACAGCTATGACATCATTTCTAACAACATCGGGGATTTGATTTCACCCTGGGCTTTGGGATCCCAGCACTGAGGCTAACTGGGCTTTCCAGCTGGGAGACCAGCTCAGCAAACATTCCTGGAGGTGCACTCCTGATTGGCATCAGAACAACCCCACACTGTAATGAGGGAGGGGCTGGGGGGATGCAAGACGTAGATGTTACGAGGCCAGTCCATGAGCAGGCTCCTACAGCCTCAGCGGCACATGCCAGGAGACGCCACTGTAGCTGAAGCAAGTTGCTTGCCCCCAACTTTGAAGGATCATCAGACACATAATTGGAAAAGCCCGTCAGACATTAAGAATGCTGGGGTGGCCTTCCCTGCCACGCCCCTCTCCCTGCCTGGGCCATGAGGCTTCTGTCTCCAATACCCGAACCCCCTTTAAGATCTCAAGGCTGCTTCCATGAAACTGGCTGCTGCCTTGTGCCACGGAGTGTGGGGCCAATCTGATGCCAGCAAAAATACCACCAGTTTGGGAGAGAGACTCCACTGGTTTGGGTAGGTGTAGTGTCCTAGACATAGGGTCATAGAGCTTAAGAACAGCCCCTTCAGCCCACCATATCTATGCTGACTAACAAATCCCAAACTACACTAATCCCATTTATCTGCACTTGGCCCATAGCCTACTCTGCCATGGCTTTTTAATTACTCATCCAGATGCTTCTTAAATGTCATGAGAATACCAGCCTCCAGCACCCTCTCAGGCAGCATAGTCCATATTTCACCACCTTCTGGATGAATTTTGTTTTCCTCAGCTTTCCTCTAAACCACTTACTCCTCAGCTTAAACGTATGCCCTCTGGCCTTAGAGACATCTGTCGTGAGAAAGAGTTTTCCACAATTCACCCTGTCTATGCCTCTCATAATTTTGTATACCTTAATCAGATGCCCCCTCAGCCACTTCTGTTCCAAGGATAACGAACACAGCCTATCCGATCTGTCTTCATAACCTTTCATCCCAGGCTACATCTTGGTGAATCTCCCCTTCACCCTCTCCAGTGCAATTGTGCCTTTCCAATAATGTGACAACTAGAACTGCAGACATTTGTGACCTAGGCAATGCTTTATAAAGCTGTAACAAGACCTCCTTGCTCTTATATTCCATGCCCTGACTCATGAAGGCGAGCATCCCATATGCCATCTTCACCGCCCTTCTCTACCTGTGCTGACACCTTCCGGGATCCATGGACTTGTACACCAAGGCCCCTTTGTCTCTCAATCCTCCCTAGGGACATACCACTGTGTATGTCCTTCCATTATTAGACCTCCCGAAATACATCACCTCGTTCTTTTCAGGTTTAAATTCCACCTGCCATCGGTCTGTCCAATTTACCAGCTGATCAATATTAGACTGTAGCCTGAGACCATCCTCCTCACTGTCAATGACCCCACCAGATTTCATGTCATCTGCAAAATTACTAATCATACCTTCATCAAAGTCATTAACGTAAATAACAAAGAGCAAGGTTCCCAGCACTGAACCCTGTGATACATCAGTTGCAGTTACAAAAACAACTCTCCACCATCACACTTTACCTCCCATTTGCGAGCTAATTTTGGATCCAGATTGTTAACATTTTATCCTTTGAACAGAGAAGGCGAGGTTTATTTTTGGGGTGGGGAGGAGTGCAGGGACCTGATTGAAGTCTGACAAATTATGAGGGGCATAGGTAGGGTGGGTAGGAATTACAATTACAAGGTGGTATAGAATTAAGGTAGAGGGCAGGAGGTTTAGAGGAGATTTAAAGAGGTATTTATTCACACAGTATATAGTGAGTGTCTGGAACTCATTATCTGAAAGGGTGACTGAAAAGGAACCATTACAACCTTTATTTAGGTGAACACTTGAAACACCGAAGCAAACAAGGCTGCGGACCAAGTGCTGGGAAATGGGGTGAGAGTAGATATGGTGCTTGTCGACCAGTGTCGACTCAATGGGCTGAAGGGCTCTTTCTGCGCTGTAATGCTCTCTGACTCTATAACGTCGTTTAAAAATGGCCTTTAATTATTTGAACTGGCTGCCTGACTCCAGTCAGTGAGCAGCTGACTGGGCCCCGTCACTGTAATAACTCCCCAACAGTGGGACTACATCATGGAGCTGCAAAATCATGAGTCACTGCTGGTTTCCTTGCTCCCACTCCTTACCTTGCTCCCAGCCCCCATACGAGGACCAGAAGAAACCATGTCCCCACTTTTTATTTCTGGTATTATCTTGTAAATTGAGACAAGCTGTCACAATGAGAGCTGGCTTCACTCCAGAAGATCCTGGCTCTGTCTAATTGTAGAAATAGGTTGACAGAGGGTTAGCAGCCCCCTTTTTTGATATTGACATCGCCCAATTTTTATTTTCTTCCATTTCACATGAACACTAAAAGTTAAAATCTACTCTGTGCTCTTGGGATTATTACTGCAGCTCTCTGAATTATCCGACGTAGGAGAAAACAAATTGAATACTCCATAAAAGTAAAAGAAATGCAATATGCCATGTACTCAAGTGGTAGTTGCAATATACATTTATGAAGACTGTGTTTTAATGATATGTCTTATTGCCCAGACAACTATGATTGGAACAGTGGAGCATGGTGAGCTTTCGTACAGATTTGGAAGAGTTTAGAAATTGCAGTAAGGTTGATGAGTCACACTCCGAGTGCAGGCTTATCCTTAGCATGACCTTTGGAAGAAGAGGATTTTGCTTGCTCTATTGTTAATTGTATATTAATTGCAGTACCCTTTATGCAGACGGCAGCTCATAACTGGGGATTAACTTGTGCTCTCACAAATATGAGCATGATGGACACTTATGGTGCTGATGTGTATTATCAAACTTGGGAAGGTAATTGTTACTTTAATTGCTAAGTTTCCTTTAATATTTCCTTTCATTACAGTCTGTTGATAGCGTCTCTTTCAAATGGGGTACTTAATAGTTCATTGATTTTACAAAAGAGGTGTGAATACGTACATTCTGAAACTGTGGTTATTGAGCTTGGAGTGAATTTTTTTAATATTCATTCACGGGATGAGGGCGTCATTGGCTAGGCAGCATTTATTGCCCATCCCTAATTGCCCGGAGGGCAGTTAAGAGTCAACCCCATTGCTGTGGGTCTGAAGTCACGTGTAGGCCAGAGCAGATGATGATAGAATATCTTAGAATGTCTGTAATGTCTATCTCTATAAATAAATAACATATATTTTATAAGTAAATTATTTTGAAAAAATGTTTAAAGATTGGCTCCAGTTCCATCCTGTACTACCTAGCTTTCAGGAATGCAAAACCTATAATCTCAGGGCATGTGGTTACCTTTGGAGAACATGACTGTAAGACCATAAAATGTGGGCCATTTACCCATTGGTCTGCTCTGCCAGTGAACAAGATCATGGCCACTCTGATAATCCTCATGTCCAGCTTCCTGCCTTTTCCCCATACCTCTTGATTCCCTTCCTGATTAAAAACTTTTCTGTCTTATTCTTGAATATACTTAATGACCCAGCCTCTACAGCCCTCCGCTGCAGTGAATTCCCTAGATTCACTACCCTTGGAAAGACGAAATTTCTCCTAATCTCTGTTTTAAAGAGGCGACTCCTTATTCTGAGATTATGCCTTCTGGTCCTAGACTGCCCTACAAAGGGAAACAACATCACAGCACCTACCTTCTAAGAATCTTATATGTTTTAATAAGGTTGCCTTTGATTCTTCTAAACTCCAATAACTATAGGTCAAACCTGCTCAAACACTTCTAATAAAAATGGCTCAGAACGTGGGATCAACCCTAATGAACCTTCCCTGGACTACCTATAATGGGAGTATATCATTCCTTAGATAAACAGACTGGACTGTTCACAATATTTCTGGTAGTACTCTGAATAGTGCCTTGGATAGTTTAGCAAAACCTTCTTATTTTTATGCTCCATTTCCTTTGAAGTAAAGGCTGACATTCTATTTGCCTGCAGAACTTGAATGCCAGCCTTTTGTTTTTTTTTAATGTATAAGAAACCCCAAATCTTTCTGCAGCTTTCTAGTTGTTGTCTATTTAAATAATATTCAACTCTTTTACTTTTCCTGCCAAAGTGCATAATCTCACATTTTTCCATGTTATATTCCATCTGCTAAGTTTTCGCCCAGTCACTTATTCTGTCTATATCCCCTGCAAAATCTTTGTGTTATTTATACCACTTTCCCTCCCAATGATTTTTGTCTGATCTGTGAGCTTGATAACAGTATGTTCACTTCTGTCATCCAAGTCATCAATGAATGTTGTAAATAATTGTGGCTTCACCAACCCTTCAAACTGTGGCACAGCACTAGTTACCTGAAAATGCCCCTATACCAACTCTATGCCTTCTACTAGTTAGCTAATCCTCAATCCATTCTAATATACTGCCTGTTATGATAATGGCCTGTTATTAAATATCCAGGATAAGCATCCAGAGCTGAAAAATGAGGTTTGTTGATGGTCTATATGTGAGGTCTATTTTTGTCCTGCTGCCTCATTCCCTTTGTCCTTGTCCTTGAAAAGAACAGTTTTAAACTTTTAACAAGTTGAGCGGCATGGTAGCTCAGTAGTTAGCAGTGCTGCCTCCCAGTGCTAGGGTCCTAGGTTCAATTCCACCCTTGGGTGACTATCTGTGTGGAGTTTGCATGTTCTCTCTGTGGCTGTGTGGATTTCCTCCTACAGTCCAAAGATGTGCAGGTTAGGTGGGTTGGCTGTGCTAAATTACTCATAGTATGCAGGGTTTATAGGATAGAGAGGTGGAATGTTCTTTAGAGGGTTGGTGTGGACTCAGTGTGTTGAATGGGCTGTAGGGGTTCTATGAAAGGAATACTCACTCAGCTAGGAACAGCAAACCTGAGGTAACAAACTCCTTGCAAATTAACATGAAGTTTCTAGAGTAAAGCTGTAGGAGTTCGAGAGCTACATTATTAAGGGAAAATTGTAGTGAACACTTTTATAATTTAATTCTGAACACTTTTAATTCATGAAGGTTTCCATTTATATGTTATCACATCTCAAGGTGTCTTATATTTTATGAGTTACTTTGAGATACAATGACTCTGTTAGAGACAAATGTGAGTTTAGCTGTGATCTCACCAGTCTTGAAAAATGTGAGAGCGATGGATTTTAGTGGAAGGAAGTGTGACAATTACTTTATCCTCAAAAAAAAATTGCTGCTAACTTATGCCTGTTGTCTTGTGTCAATTCAAATACGGTGGTGTCCAGGAAATTAATGCTTTCCTTCAGTGTTCTGACTTTAAATTTGATGGAGTGGTGATGATAATTGTGGATATTGAATGAATTCTTCCAATTCTACTACTGAATGCCTCCAAGTTAGAATTAGAATTAGGTTTTATTCTCACGTATACTTAATTACAAAAGAACAGGAGTGCAGTGAAAAGTGTACAATATCACCACACACAGTGCTGTGTTTATTTACAAAGTACCTCATTACAAATCTTAGGTGTAAAAATAGAGAAATAAAGAAAAAAGCTAAAAGTTCTACATTGCAGTTCTTAATAGTATAAATTAGGAAAATCAAGAAATAAAGTTGCAAGATAGACATTACAGTACTTCTATAGCCTGTAGTTGCTACACACAGGACTTTCCACATGTGGTCTTGCTCTCCCCCGACCCTCCGTGCTAGCCTGACCCCAATCAGGCTCACAAGCCACTGGCCACCCTCTGTGACAGGCTGATCACACAGGGCTCCAGCTTGCTGACTGTCAGCTGCCACACTCCAGACCCCTAGCCCACTGCCTGCTTGCCACCACTCCGAATACTAGTCGTCCTGCTCCACTCCGGTGGCCCATCCCGCTCCAGGCCCTCAGCTCCTGCAACACTCTGATACTGCCACTGCCGCTGTCTCCACAAGATAATCCCCAGTCTATCAACACAAATGCAAATCCTCCCTCTCCTTACCACACCTACACCCTTCCACGTGACTGCATTATCTCACGAAAGAGAAAGAAACAATTGAAATACAAAACGTAAATCCCTACCCACCAAAACCAAATAGCAGCCCTAGGGAAGTCTCAGGAATAGCCTGGAAGAAAGAAAATACTTTCCACCAGTCTTGCTAACATCTTATCATTCATTCTTCACATATCTCTGCGGCATTTTCAAGATAAATTTCACTGATGCAAAATTGCTATCACTTGTTTCTCACTTCAGTTCATTAAAAGGATAGTTTGGAAGATACTAAGTGTTTAATTTTGGGTATAAACAGCTGAAGGAGTGAATTATCGGAGATATATAAGGAGAAACGTTGCAGCAATTTAAAAATTATCATCATTTTTCCATTGGCGTCATGAGTGTTTTCCATCCCACTGGTTATTAAGTTTTCATAGCGTTACCTTTCCACTTCAAGAAGGGAAGTAACTTTTATGATGAGGCCAAGTTTCCTTGTTATGCCTCTCAGTCTCTGTACTTCTTAACTTATTCGTTCTGATTAGGTCTTCTTAACCCTGATTGAACAGCACAGAGTGTTTGGAGAACCTATCCAAATGCCTTCTTTGGCTCAGGTCCAGAATCACAAATTGTTCTTTAAAACTTCTTTTTTCTCTCCATGAATTAATTGTTAATTATAGTGCAATAAATCATGCCATTTCTTAGCGTGCAAACTAATGAAATATGCGATTACTCCAGAGCATATAGAATTGACTTTCATAATGTGTACAATCATCTCCTACACGGTTGATGGTCATGCATGGTATGTAGTTTGTCCTGTGACTCAGCTCAATATAAAGGTATCCTGTGCATTTGATACAAAGTAAATGAGCTCCTCTGATGTAGAATCCTATAACGATAACTTTCATTCATGTTTGCATGTTTGACATCGTAGAAAATGTAGCAAGGCACTTCCCAGATCCATTATCAAAAACATTTACCACTGGACAAGTGATACCAGGGCAGAAGACTGACAGCTTGGTCAAAAAAGGTAGGTTTCCAAAGCTCAGTTAAAAATTGATAATGGTCAGGAGGCCAGAATTGGAGGAATGCAGAGATCTTGGATGATTGGAGAGCTGGAGAAGTTCACAGGGATGGGGAGCGGAGAAGTCACAGAGAGGTGTGAAATCTTTAAACCGAGGAAGAGTCATTAACTCTGCTTCTCTCTCCACAGATGCTGCCAGACCTGCCGGATTTCTCCAGCATCTTGTAATAGTAACAATCTGCTTTAAACAGCACAGATACAGCAGAAGTAAGTGGTGAAAATATAGTACTTATTCAACAGTGACGAAAAGTGCAGACTAGGAATAGTTATGGTCTGCAGCATATTGGTGACTCACTGTCTGATCTCCCTTGGGACCCACAGATAACACATAAATCTCCATCAAACCTTTCCTTAAATTATCCCTGGGGAATGGGGGAGGGTGATGCACATGTGTGCTGTGAGGCAAGAAAAGCTGGGACTGTTCTTACAGCAGAGCGAGCTAAAGGGATATTTAATAAAGATGTTTAAAATCATGAGCGGTTATACTAAAATAGATAAAGGCAAACTTATTAATTTGCTAAGTAGAGATTAAGAGGAAATCCTACAAGCAGAAATAGGATTGCAAATTGCTTTTCTTTCTATTTTTATTGTAGGCTGGTACATTTTATAAGGGTGAGGTCCGGGCAAATGGTGAAATTTTGTGAGTGACTTCGTTGAATAGCCAAAGTTTGGAAGTTGCTTAACATCGGGGATAACTTGGGATTAAGGGTTCCAGTTTTTCAGAACAGCTGCTGATATGGGATTTTCAAGCAGTAATCTGCACGCATTCTACACACCACCTTGGAAAGTCAGTGATGCCCACATTCCAAAAATGGATGCTTCTTGACGAAAGAGCCACATTCCGAATTTTGAAATTTTCTTTGCGTAGTTCAAAATTTTAATAATCACAATTCTTCATCTTGGAAAGTTCTAAGATAGTAGACATTTTGTATTAAATTCACCCTTTGGACTCTGGAAGTTAAAAAAAGGGTCAAACGATAAACTGTTTTCTATAATCTCAGCACAGTACTTTCTGTGAAAACTGACAACTCATTTAACATATAACACAGTTAGTCATCAAAGTCCAACATAACACCCAGCACTTTTTCCTAATTGGGGTCAGAAGACATCAAGGGAAATATTGTTCAACAGCAAACTGGCAAGCCTCACTTTATTTTAATGTTTCAATAAACGTTTATTAAAATTCCACACATTTTTCATCTTAGACAAATAAAATGATGATTCTTGATCTTTTCTGGCCCCATTATCAATGAACAAATGGAAACCTTATGATCCTGATTATTAATTCATTTAATTTGATTTTTTCTATTGCTTCATACTGCAGCTCGGATTCAAGCTGTGCCTAGAAAGTAGAAAGGAAATCTAAAAAAAGCAATAAGAACAGCAATGAGGGAGTATAATAACAGATTAATAGCTAACATGATAAATGAATCTAAAGTAATTTGTAAATACATCAACAGTTGCTCGTAAATTTAAAACCAATTGACGTAAAAGAAAAATATTTTAGTATCACAGAATTATTACAGCATAGAAGGGGGCTATTCAACCATCATGCCTGTACTAGCTCTTCAAAAGAGCATCACCAGTGCCAGTGTCCTGCTTCTTCCCCATACCCTTGCACACTATTTCTATGCCAGTAACCATCCAAATGCCCCTCTTGAATACATCAATTGAATTTGCCTCCACCACATTTCCCAACGGTGCATTCCAACCCTATCTACTCGCTGGGTGAGAAAGGTTTTTGTTTTGTTTGCACATCACTTTAAAATCTATGCCCTCTCATTCTCGTTCCTGTTATGAGCAACAACAACTTCTCCCTCCCTACTCTATCCAGCCTGATCATGATTTTGAAAACCTCTTATCAAATTTCCTCTCAGCCTTCTTCTCTCCAAGAACAATCCCAACTTTAATTGATTCTCGTAATTGAAGTTTCTCATTCTTGGAATGATTGCTTCTGTAAATCACTCCTGCACTCTCTCCAATGCGTTCACATATTTTCTTTAAAGTTGCTCCCAAAACTGTATACAGTATTCCAGATGAGGTCAAATAAGTGTCTTATACAAGTTCAACATCGCCTCCCTGTTCTTGTATTTAATGCCTCTATTAATAAAGCTGAAGACCCAGTCTACCTTATTAATTGCTCTCTCCACCTCTCCTGCCACAATCCAAAACCTGCCATTGTGAAAAATATCCATTGACCATTACTGTCTGTTAGCTATCACTCAACCTATTTTGTATCCGTGTTGCCACTGTCCCTTTTCTATCATGATCTATAATGTCCCTCAAGTCAGTTGTGTGGCACTGCATCGAACGCCTTCTGAAAATCTATGTACTCTACATCAGCATTACCTCATCAAGCCTTTTTTGTTACCTCCTGAAAAAGCTCTAACAAGTTAGTTAAACACAGTTTCCCCTTTTGAAATCCATGCTGACTCTTCCTAATCAACCCACTATTAGCTATGCGCTATTAATTCTATCCTGGATATAACTCTCAAAGGGATTGAAAGTTAGAGAGTTGAGGTGGAAGATTGTTATTTAGACTGGAGGGAGGAACATGATGGTGTTCCCTAGGGCTTCAGAGCATTGCCGTTTTTGATGTGTAGTAATGATCCGGTGATACATTGTAATGATCTGCTGACACCAATGATGTGGTGTCCCAACTGTGTGTGGGATCCATTTAATGCTGCTTGAAGTGCTGTCCTGCCAAAAACTGCCAGCTGGTCAGAGGTGGGCACCAACCGGAGAGCTGGAGTGTGTTGCTGGAGCTGCAGAGCCGCAAGGAGCTGTGTTGATGAAGGGGTAAGTCCTTGGTGGATCATTGGGTAGGAAGTCATGAGTTTGGGGGAGGGTTCGAGGTGAGGGCAAGGAGGGTATCAGAGATAGCCAGCTCTCTGCTCCCCATCTGTGCCATTTGTTGGCCCAAGATGGAAATGGAACATTCCACCCTCCCTACCCACCAACCAGCAGACAGGCCACCCTTACTTTCTTGTCAGGAAGGCAGTCATTTTTTCTCACTTGCCCTGAAGGCAGGTAATCGGGCCCATGTCCATTAATCAGCCACTTAAGGGATATATGGTGGAGGGCCAGAGAGAGGTTGCTTTTCCACCCAAAACTTCTCCACTGAGTTGATAGGAATGGGGCGGGTATCTCAGCAGTACCTGCCCCCCAGCTACCTGCCCTTTCTGCCACCTGTCACCTTCTTTCGTCACTAGCACACCCTGTGCTGCTCCATTGAAGCCTCTCGGCTTGGGTTAGATACAGAGTAAAGGTACCTTTGCCCTGTTCTATCGCATCTCCCAGGGCAAATACATCAAGGGCTGGATGTAGAGTAAATCTCACTCCGCAACTGCCCACCGAAATTTCCTGGGGCTGCTACAGTACAGGTTAGACACTGAAGAAAGTTCCCTGTCATGATCTCATCAAACACTCCTGGGACAGGTCCAGTATGGCTTAAATGCAGAGTAAAGCTCCTACTATATTATCTGATCCGTCACAGTGTTTTTGCAAGCAACTGGATTTGAGGAGAATTGCAGCTAAGCTATCTGTGTGAGCTGGTAGGTTTGCATTGACTATTAGAAGACAAACTACTCTCACTGCCCTCAGCTGCATCTTACCCATTTCCTGTTCATCTGTTTTCATCCTTTTCTCTCCCAGAACCACAATAAAATTCTCATTGCCAGCAATCCATTCCATCAACCTCCATATTCAACAAATCATCCTCTGAACTTGCCATATCTGCTACCTTCAGTATGATGCTACCATCAAACACATCTTCAGCATTCTGAAGGGACTATCCTCTCTGTGATAGCCCCAACACTTTGGTCCACCTTCACACAGGGCCTTCCCATGTATTTGCAGGAGGTATGGCCTCTTTTACATGCCCCTCCTATCTGTCCGAGGTGTCAAGCACCCCTTACTTGTGCTCTTTTGATCTAATCCACTGTATTGGTTGTTCTCAAGGTGGTCTCCTCTAAGAGACCAAATGCAGACTGGGTGACTGCTTAGCGAAACTCCTCCACTTAGTCAGCAAGCACAACCCTGATCTCCTGGTTACTTGACATTTTAATACACGGTCCTTCTGTCACGATCTTGTTCCTGTTCTAGGTCTGCTGCAGTGGCTCAACAAAGCCCAACGCAAATTGATGGAACACCATCTTGTTTTCCACTTCAGCATTTTACAGTCTTCTGGACGCAGCATTCAGTTCAACAACCAATTCCTGACCATGAACATTGATCTCCAACTGGATATTTATTTTCTCCCACCCACAGTCCCACCACCACTATCACGGTTTGTATCTTGGTCTCTTTTTTTTTCTTCTTGCAGAGTTGACCTTCAGCCCGCTATTAACTCTCAATCAAAGCTTTGTCCTTCTCTTCAATCATTACTACTCCCTTTGCTGTGTTCACCTTTGATCTCTAATCTCCCTCTCTGTCTTTGACCTTCCCTTCTGTTCCATTTGAAGAAGCTGTACCTAGGTACTTTTGTACCTCTAAGATGGCACTGTAAGATGTGACTTAGCAACTTTCCACTGCACTCATTTGATTACATATGACAATAAAGCTGATTTAATTCAATTCACTTTATCAACAGCATAAAACCCAACTGTTTTCCACTTCCCTCCTCAGTTCTGAGGCAGTCATATTTAGCATGGAACTTTAACGCTGTTTCTTTCTCCACAGATGCCGTGAGACCTGATATGTTTTTCTGCCACTTTCTGCTACATACCCACTCTCTACCATCTGCAGTATTTTACCAAGATTTTCAATCTTGTGAATGTTTACTTAGCTTTGGTGTTTGTTCTTAAATGGTATTTTCTACGCATGGAACCCCCACTGTGCCTGAATTTTGTGTCCAGCAGGAGCTAAGGGTATATTAGAATCAGGGCACTGTTACTTGGAAGTGCTCACTATTATCGCTGGAGCAATCCCTCTTTCCGGGATAATTCTCATAGATTCCCTACTGTGTGGAAAGAGGCCATTCAGCCCATTATGTCTTCACTGGCCCTTCGAAGATCATCCCACCCAAACCCAGCCACCTGCCACCCTATCCCTGTAACCTGCATTTCCCATGGCTAACCCACTTAGCCTGCACATCCCTGCACACTATAGGGCAACTTAGCATGGCCAATCTACCCAACCTGCACATCTTTGGACTGTGGGAGGAAACCAGAGCACCCGGAGGACAGACAGAGGGAGAATGTGCAAACTCCACACAGTCACCTGAGACTGGAATCGAATGGGGGTCCCTGGCCCTGTGCTAACCACTGAGCCATCACTCTGCCCTTAATCCATTCTCCTTGTGAATGGCTGGCTGGAAGTGAGATGTCAGTGTTGGCTGTGGGTCGGAGATGACTTAACTCTATCTTAGCCTTACACCCTCTCATACATCAGTTGTTGGCTAATGGGGGTGGTGGTAGATTGTTGGCTAAAGCAACTTTTTTCCCTTTCTGTCTCTCTCATTGCTCCCTCTTTGAGGCTACCCTTGTCAATTGGAAGGTTTTGACACCATTTTTGGTTGTGAATCACCAGATCAGTTATGATCAAGCTTCTGTTTCCCAGGTGCTGTGTATTGAGAACAGACCATCTTGGAGGCTTTAAGATTATCTGTGAAAAGTTTTTTTTCAACCCAACCCAATCCCTTCACCCTGGGTGAGTGCGCTCCCATTTGAACACTAGCTTGTAGAGCCTTGAGTCAGGGACTTAGCCACTCATGTGGAAATGTCATAGCCTCTGCACGTAGGGAACTGGGGAAATGGGTGCAGACCATCAATAAGGCAGCTGAAGATGGTTGGACCTTGAACACTCCCCTGGGAGGCCATCTGCAGAGATACTCCAGAAGTGAGATGATTGACCTCCAACAATTACATCCATCTTTCTTTGTACTTTGTCCCCCGATTCCCATTAAGTTCAATTTAATGAGGGGTCCTTGATGCTACAGCTGCCAAATGCTGTATTGATGTCAAAGATAGCTATTTGCACTTCATCAGTGCAATTCTGCACCATTGTCCATGCTTGGATCAAGGTTGCAATGAGGTCTGGGCTGTGTGATTCTTGTGGAATCCAGACTGAGGATTGGTGACAGATTAATGGTGAAACTTGATCGTGTTGTACAAGGAAATGTTTCTAAAGGGATTATGTTAAATTAATTCCACTGATTCCACCAATGTCAACCTGTGGGTGGAGACAAGTGGCTGCAGTTTTTGAAGGAAGCAGATGTATCCAGTTGTTCGCAATCAACCACCTTTACATTGTACATCTTGAAACTTTATCAGAAGAAATGGATTGGAACAACAAATGTGCAGAGAACAACTGGCCCAGAAGCAAGCAACTGTCCAAACACTGGGCCTGAAACAAACATTAATGATCAACCAGTCCAGAGGCACCCAGTAGAAACCATCATTGGGCTTTCCAAACTCATGGTAGAATCCCAAACAGATGAAAGGATCCAGTGGTCTAAGGGAGCTTTTAACATTGTTAAGATGGAGAAAGTCACAGACTTCGCAAGATTGACTGAAATGTTCATTCCTCAGTCTTCTAAAATAGAACAATCAATGACAGAGATGGCGTTGAATGAGCAGCAATCATCTAGTAACAAAGTGGAGAATTGGAAAATGTCTACTTATTCAGTCAAGCAGCCTCAATGGCTGACTGAAGAAATCCGGTCTGCCAACAACTCAAGGGAGATAAGCTACATATCTTTCCATCAGAGTACAACTACATACATAGAGGGGGAGGCGATGGCCTAGTGGTATTATCGCTGGACTGTTAATCCAGAGACCCAGATAACATTCTAGGGACCCGGGTTTGAATCCCACCATGGCAGATGGTGGAGTTTGAATTCAATAAATATCTAGAATTAAGAATCTAATGATACTGTGAATCCATTGTCGATTGTCAGGAAAAACCCATCTGGTTCACTAATGCCCTTTAGGGAAGGAAACTGCCATCCTTACCTGGTCTGGCCTACATGCGACTCCAGACCCACAGCAATGTGGTTGACTCTTAATTGCCCTCTGGGTAATTACAGATGGGCAATAAATCCTGCCTAGTCAATGATGCCCTCATTCCGTGAATGAATAAAGAAAAAAAGATCCAGGATCTTCCCCCTGTCAACATTCCAGGGATTCCCATTGAACTGGTTGAGTCATATTAATGCAGTGGTTATGAGAACAGGTCAGATGCAATGATTAACTCACCTCCTGACTCTCCAAAGTCTGCCCACCATCTACAAGGCACAAGGCAGGAGTAAGATAGAACACTCCCCACTTGCCTGGATGAGTGCAGCTCTGACACTGCTCAAGAAGCTTGACTCCATCCAGGACAGAGGAGCCCATTTAATTGGCACCACATCCACTGACAATCCGCTCCCTCCATCATAACGTTCAGTAGCAGCACTGTATACTATCTACAAATGGTCTGCAGAAATTCACCAGTGCTGCTTAGATAGAACCTTCCAAACCTGCAAACATTTCCAACACAAAGGACAGGGGCAGCAGATACATGGGGATGAACGCCACAACCTGCAAGTTCCTCTCCAAGCCATCAGCCCTCAAGCAAGTCACTTAACATCCTCCCAAGTTCGAAAAGAGTTCATTCGGAGAAATTGTACAGCATGCTGCCTCAGTATGGTATAACAGCACAAGGTTACAATAAGCAAGGTCCCACAAACTGCAATGGGATAGGCAACTTGTCTTCTAAGTAATAGTAAAAGAGAAATAAATAGTGGAAGCAAGTTACTGGGTAGAGCACCCCAATCTATTCAGAAGCAGTACAGTGGGAGTTTTTGCATCCATCTACTAGGGAACGTTGGGCTCAGATTCCATATCAGATATTATTCTGTTCTTCATTGAAAGGGAGAAATTGGTCACACATGTAAAAAAATTCGATAGCAAACGAGCACTTCAACTCCCCCTCCCACTCCTTGGATGACATGTCCATCCTGGGCCTCCTCCAGTGCCACAACGATGCCACCCGAAGGCTGGAGGAACAGCACCTCATATTTCGCTTGGGAACCCTGCAGCCCAATGGTCTCAATGTGGACTTCACAAGCTTCAATATCTCCCCACCTCCGATCTCATCCCAAAACCAGCCCAGCTCGTCCCCGCCTCCTTGACCTGTCCGTCTTTTCTCCCACCTATCCGGTCCTCCCACCTCACTGACCAAACCCCCACCCCCACCTCCTACCTACCAGCCTCATCCCTGCCTACTTGACTTATCTGTCTTCCCTCGACTGACCAACCCCCATCCCAACTCCCCACGTACACTCATCTTTACTGGCTCCATCCCTGCCTTCTTGACCTGTCTGTCTTCTCTCCACCTATCTGCTCCTCTATCCACCTTCCATCATCGCCTTCCCCCCTCTCTCTATTTATTTCAGAGTCCCCTTCCCCTCCCCCATTTCTGAAGAAGGGTCCAGACCTGAAACGTCAGCTTTCCTGCTCCTCTGACGCTGCTTGGCCTGCTGTGTTCATTCATTTGTTTTCTCCTTTATTGCTCTGGGCACATTCACAAACAGCATGGCTGAGACACACCCCAAATACAGTGCAAAATGGCACAAACTTAGACCAATTAATTAAACTGTGCAAAGAATAGAGTGGTTTCTGGAGTGCAGGAGGTTATGGGTATCCTAACTGCCATTGTAGACCAATTGATGTGGTGTGTGATAGCAACACGAGGTGGGGCAGTTGCCATGTCAAGCCATGTGTGAAAACTGCCACTGTAAAGCACAAACTGAGTCAGCTACTCAGACACCCACAGATACCAAATTGCAACATGTGCTTAGTTTCACTCCTCCAAGAGAGAAAGTACATTTCCCTGAGATTCAGTCAACGTCACCTTGCAGACACCTTGCTTATCCATGTCAAGAATCGGTCTGTGTTTTTGCAGACTAAGCTAAGGGACTTCAGTTGTGTAGAGAAACCACAGAGGCTGAAATTGTTCTTTCTAGAGCAAAGAATGGAGCTTGAATGGGTGCGTTGTTAGAATAGATAGGAAGAACCACCTTTCCCTTGCAGGAGGGTCATAACATAATGGTCTAAGAGATTGTTCCAAAAATATTCAATTATTTCCTCTTCTAGAATGCATTTTCCTATCTGATCATTCCAGTCTATATGTAGGTTAAAATCCCTATGATAATTGCTGTCTCCTTTTGACAATTATTTCTTCCTTGATACCCTGTCCTCCAGTATGGTTACTGTTATGGGGACTGTACACAATACTCACAAGTGACCTCTTGTCTGTATCATTCGTTATCTCTAACCAAACAGCTCTATATCCTGGTTTAAG
>NC_063339.1:72300101-72347286 GCF_021869965.1 Rhincodon typus | reverse complement strand
TCCCCCTTTTCTGATGAAGGGTCTAGGCCCGAAACGTCAGCCTCTCTGCTCCTATGATGCTGCTTGGCCTGCTGTGTTCATCCAGCCCTGCACCTTGTTGTCTCGGATTCTCCAGCATCTGCAGTTCCTACTATCTCTGATACACTTTGAGAAGTACTTCTTTGGCCGCAAAGTGCATTGAAACATCCAATAGTCATGAAAAGTATTATACAAATGGAAGTTTTTCAGTTTATTTTTGATATATCCGACATATGTGGCCCCTAATCTTTGATGGGACAGTGTACAGAGAACATTTTTCTGTATCTAATCCATTGTATAATATACTTGCACCAGAATGTTTGAGACTGGCACTTAACATGATGAAGATACCCAGCATTCCATCAGAAGCAAATAAATTGACCATTTTGCTGAAAATCATTGCACAGCTATCACTTAGAGTTTTTTCAGGTTATGTCCATCCAAAGGTCATATGCAAAGATATTAAAACAGATTTATTGGAAAACCTTCTCATTACTAATTAAATATTTGTGCAGTTAGAACATCCTTTAATATAAACAAATATTATGTAAATGATTTGTAATTTTATTTCCTGGCACAATCAGGGGTTACTGATTTAGACATAATTTAATTTTAATACCAGTTTGACAACGAAGCTAATTAAAGTTAAAGAAGGTCAAACAAGGATACATTTTGCTGCATACATTCCCAGGAGTGTCTAGCTGGCCTGGACTTAGCAAGTAAAAAGGACTGAGGAGATCTGAAAGATGGAATGAATAATGAACTGCTGTGATCTTAGAATACTTACTCTGCCCAACAGAGGCTAGAGGCCAAGGGGAGATTAGTGTTAGGTGGAATATATGGAATATTAGCATGCTATCCAGTCTTACATTTCCAATGCATGTGAATAATTACACTTAGGCTGCCTGTTCAAACACAATAATTAATTGTTACATCAAACGACTCTGATAGACAGGTAAGAGATGGGTTTACCTATTTGGCACTTAGGGCCATGCTTCCCACAGGGTAAATGTTATTATCCGGAAAGCCAACTGGAAAAGGAGGGTACTGGAGCCAATCTTTATTTGGCGTTACATTTATTTACAGAATGAAGCATTACAAGCATATACTTCCTAACTCAATCACACACAGTTTCAATGAGCATGTCCCTGTATGTGCCTAATAATTACCCTCCAGCTGCATATAATTAAACACAATTGATACGTGTTTAAGAGATCCCCTTCCTTCTCATTAAAGAAAACTTAGCAGTAATACACACAATGGATACAAAACAGATCAAAAAAACTTCTATAAACTGTGAAATGTTTTATATTGTGAGCTACACACCTCTAGGGTTAGCATTAAAATTGATACACCACATTTCTCATTTGTATGGTAGGCAGAATGTCTTTTTAGTTTGCTAGTAACATTCTGCTAATGGAAAATACTACTTGGATTGCTATTTCATATCAGAGTATAAATTTGCTAGCTTTACTTGATGCTCAATTTTTTTTAAGATTACACCTCCCGGGGTAATTGAGGTAGGCCAGGCTTTTTCATGTCAGAAGGTGGCAGGTTTTGAGTATTCATGAGTATGTGCAATACACAGTGAGCAATGATCAGATCAGATTGGTCAGCATTCCTCAGGAGAGCACAGTAAGGGAATGGATACGGTGCAGCTCACGAGATTGCTGTTAAGGTGAAAGTTGTACTGTGTGGATCTGTAGGAAGCCCAAAGCATAAAGCGACCAATGAACGTAGGTTTGCAGTATACTGTGGTCATTGTTTAACAGTTACTAATCATGGCTGATGCTGAATATCACTATGAAGCAAAGCAATGAGTTGGCTCTCAAACTCTACCTCAACACATACCAGATAGAACCCACACTATTGGCATTTTCCTACACACATCACAGTTAGCCAACTGAGTTAACCAAATGTCTCCTTAGATTTGCCTCAGTCAGAAGTTTTAAAGCCTACCTTGAATGTGGAGCCAGGAGCAGCAGGTGTACTCCCCCTTGTGCTGAGTACTGTAATTGCAGGCTGTCATTGGTCCGGCAGCTTTTCTAAGTGGATACTTTCCCCATTCATCCCAGAGCTTTGTATGGATTGAAATAACTAAGGCACAACAGACAGAGTGACTGAGTCTGAGGCATTAAAAGAAGGATTACTTTGATTATGGAACCTGGAGTGGGGAGGGGCGGTGTTGATTGGGGGCATCCCTGGGTGTGCCCCCAGGCCCAAAGCTCCCAGGGACACATTGGCCCTGACTCCAGCTCAGAGCATTTCCTGGTAATGGTGGATGAATCTAACCCCTCTCCAAACCACCCCCCACTCTGAGTAGCGGTGATTCTGCTCATTGGAGAACATACAAACCAACAAATTAAGAACAGGAGTAGTCCATTCAATCCCTTCAGTCTGCTCTGCCATTTCTAAGATGCTTGCTGATCTGATTGTGCCCTCAAGTCCAAGTTTCCACCTACCCCCAACGACCTTTGACTCCCTTGTCAGTCAGGATTCTATCTACCTCTGCCTTAAATATATTCCATGAACCTGCCTCCATTGTTCCCTGCGGAAGAGAGTTGCAAAGATTCATAACCCTCTGAGAGAAAAATAATTCCTCCTCATCTCCATCTTATATGGATGACCCCTTATTCTTAAACTGTGCCTTCTAGCTTCAGTCTCACCCCAAAGAGAAACATCCTTTCAGCATCCAACCAGTCAAGCTACCTCAGGATCACCTCTCATTATTCTAAAGTCAAACAGATACCAGTCTAGTCCCTCCATCCGAAATTTCCATTGAGTGAACCTTCTTCGAATGACTTCAAATGTATTTACATCCTTTCTTAAATAAGGAGACTAAAACTGTGTGAAGGTCAGGCTTTGGTCAGGGATAGGAGGACACAGTCAAAAAGGAAGGCATCTTATTGAAACGGCATCAGGAACGCCAATGCCGGACGCAAGACTCCCCTGAGCAAGAGACAGTTCACTTCAGGGGCCGAAGTTTGTTACAGAAACCACAAGAATGGCCCTGCATAGATAAGAGGCATGGCTGACATGAGGTTGGATCCAGTGACATATAAAGTTTGGGTAGGTGCGACAGTCCTGAACAAGCACATTTGATTTGATTTGATTTGATTTATTGTCACGTGTACCGAAATACAGTGAAAAGCTTTGTTTATGAGTGGTACAGGCAGATCACAGCAAGCAAAGGATGTCCAGATCAAAAAGACTTAGAGGCATACAGTTACATTGCAGGTTACATTATTTGAGGCTAGAGTCCATTCAGCAGTTTGATAATGGTTGGAAAGAAGATATGGAAACAACATGGACCATATGAAAGCTACAAACTCACAAACAGTGTGGGAGCAAAATGTGCCTGGCTCCTTGGCAGTCTTTCTGGCCATTCCGGAACCGCTGGGTTCTCCCTCTCCATCAAGCGTTGAAGATACCTCAGCATCTGAGATGGACAAGGTGGATGTCACTGCCTCGATGCATTTGCTGCCTGAAGAAGAGAATGAATTTCTTCCGAGATGATCCAGGCACAAGAGGAGAGCTACTGTGTGCTACACACCACGCGTATTCAAGGCAAAGTTGAAGGAACCTGACCCAGTGATAAAACAACCTATAACACAAGAAAAGAATTAGCATATGTCGCCAGAATCAGGGGGATGTAGTGATTGTAATGAGGTCAGCAAGATCAATCACATAGACTATGAATTCCCTGATTGGGGCTGTTAATCTGGTCCAATCAGGGAGCTCTGGCTAACAGATAGGAACAGGAGTGTCGGATATCTGTTCACCCTGGGACCTGGTTCTGAGGAAGCTGGATCAATGTCAAGGACTCTCCACGTGTAAATAAAGGGTGACTTGGTGACGGGATACCAGCCTCTGAATTCTCTTACTCAATTTATGTTGAGTGGGACTCTTTTGCTGTCTCAAGTCCACATACTGGCAGCAACTACAATGGCTTGCAGCCAGATCCTGAAGAATCTTTTAACCGTTTGGCCGAGCTGAACCTTGTTTTTGGGTTTGGCTGTGAGCTGACCTAGAGTCCCTCTGTTCAGGATATGGCCTGAATGCAGGCCAGGCAGCATCAGAGGAGCAAGAAAGCTGACGTTTCATGTCGGGACCCTTCTTCAGGAAAGTCTACCTGCCTGACCTTGTTACAATCACCACACTTATTAAGGAAATTTTACCTGATGACTTTCTGAACAAAGGAAAGGTAGAAAATGTTTCTTCGAATACATTCGCCCCTGATGCAGGCCAACGCCTCACTCCCTTCTTCTTCCCTTCTCGAGTTCTGGACAAGATGGCCGACTGTATGTAACTGCGTGCTGGACAATTACGGATGGCCAATAAATGCTGGCCTAGCTGACGAAACCCACATCTGGGGACACCCACATCTGAATTAAATAAAAACAGAGGTACAAACGCAGTGTCAAGAGAGTAGAACCCCAACAGTCACTCAGTCACTGCCTATAGAATACAGGACAAACATTTTAAGAAGACAAAGAATGAAAAGGTGGGACCAAAGGTGAAATTATGGGGCAATCCCATAAAGCACAGGGTGACCCTGTTTGGTGAGCTGCCATCACAGAACGTGATTGACTGATTTGGTTTGTTCTGGGGAGGCCTGAGGTTGAATTTAATTCAGTTCCCAGGCCTCTCTATTCTGGCACGGAATCACAGCCCAATTTATGGAGCTGAAAAATGTAAGCCGAACTACTTCCTTAGAATCATAGAATCCCTACAGTGTGGGTGCAGGCCATTCAACCCATCAAGTGCATACTAACCCTCTGCAGAGCATCCCTCCTAGACTCACTATCCCTCTAACCCTGCATTTCCCATGGTTAATACACTAAGGCTGCATACTACAGGCAATTTAGCCTAATCTGCACATCTTTGGACTGTAGGAGGAAACCAGAACACCCAGAGGAAACCCACACGGACAAAGGGAGAATGTGCAAACTCCACACAGACAGTCACCCGAGGCTGGAATTGAACCTTGGTTGCTGATGCTGTGAGGCAGTAGTGCTAACCATGAAACCACCATGCCACTCCTTCTTAGGTACTGGTGAGGCCACGGCAAGTTCAGGGAAATTTCCTGTTCTGAAGTGGAACGGGAGTATTCCCAACCTTAAAAGTTACATCTCTAGGTCATGTTCCTTCATCCACAGCTGCTCTATCTGAATTTCAAATCGTCCTTCGTTGCAGGATCAGAAAGCACAAAGGATGTTGTTTAATTAAATATCTCCGACACTGTTTAATGCGATACAGGAGAGAAATCAACCTACCCTCTGTCTAAGTCTGTGCTCATGATTCGGAGTCCCCCACTAATGAAAGTGACCTTAGTCACAGAATGAAGCGACGGACAGCTACACAGCAGGATGATATGCCATGTCACCATAGCAACACAAGCAAAGAAAATCACCAGCCCTCTTTAGGTGACGGGAGCAGGAAACTGAGAGACATTGCTGGCCAATTAACTTCTGGAGGAAAGAAAATGGATTTATGTTTGCGTTGGGGGGGAGCCTGTCAAACAATGTGTTTTTCAGCATGAGAATCATCCCAGGGAGCAATTGCAAAGTCTTCACATTTCCAAGTGCTGACTGGAGTCTCATTGTGAACTGTCTTCCCTGAAGGTTTAATCAGGTGACCTACCCATCATTCTCTAGCTATTAGTCATTCAACACATCTACCATGGCCTCCCTACAACAATCACAAAGAAAATGACCCAAAACCCAATTGGATGATGCTTGACTGTTAGCCGAATGGCATCCTTTATTTTTCAAATTTTCAATGGTGCGCAGCTGGTAAAGAGAAAAGGTCCATGAAAATGATAAAAAAGAAAATTCTTTTTTAGTGTCCCTATAACTTTTCTGCAGAGTTGCAGATGGAAGTGGGTCCTGGGGATTAATCTTCGATTCCTGGAGATTTCAGGCCAATCCTGGACGTTTTGCATTTTCTGAGGGTCAGTTTTTAGTCTGGACCAAGTCTGGGTCCAGATTCCGCAAACTTTTTAAACCACAAATATGAGGCCCAATGGTCATTGAAAACAGTCCTTGGGCCTCAGTGTAATTCTCCGGGAGCAGCTATCAGCTGATTCCTGGGAGGGTTTTATTATATTGTTGCAAAGATCCAAGACAAGATGGGGTGGGACAGCGGTTCAGCGGTTAGAACTGCTGCTTCACAATGCCAGAGACCTGGGTTCAATTCCACCCTCGGGTGACTGTGTGGAGTTTGCACATTCTCTCTGTGTCTGCGTGGGGTTTTCACTGGGTGCTCCAGTTTCCTCCCACAGTCCAAAGATGTGCAGGTTAGGTGGATTGGCCATGCTGAATTGCCCATAATGTCCAGGTACATGGAAGCTAGGTGGGTTGGCCATGGAAAATGCCAGGTTACAGGGATAGGGTAGGGGTCTGGGTCTGATACTCTTCAGAGCGGTGATGTGGACTTGATGGGCTGAATGGCCTGATTCCACACTGTAGGGATTCAATGATATGAACAGACAGGTAGTGTCCCTTCAGAATGGTTGGACAGCATTTCATTGTTCCAGGACAGAGATACTGGCCTCATCTTTAGTAGTAATAGTAGAAACCTGTTTGCAGTTGTATCTTTGTTCCTTAAGCTAGAAAGCACAGACACTGAGTATCTATTGCAGTGCAAATAGTTAGTATTGCTAATATAATCTTCACGAAATCTATCTCAACAAGGACCCAATCTTCAGGGTGTATGTCCCAAGGACTAACATATGACCTCGCAGTTCTTGGAAAAACTAAACATAAACATGACCAAACTCCCATCAGTTTGTGACAGTGGCAAGGAAACATGATCCTGTTTTCAACTGTAAAGAAATTTCAAAGCACCACAAGCCAAATCAATTTCTTCTGATCATTCTACTCATCAAACTGATAAGACCTGATCCCACTAAAATAGACAACAGTACAAAATAATGTCTACATCGCATTGCAAAGATGATTTGCAAAGGTGTCTTACTTTCCGCAACTTTTTATCCCCATATATTACAAATCTTGAGATCAAAGTCTCTCCGCTTTGAGATCTTCTTTGCTAAGATGCACCATAAGAAGATCAGCGCATTTTTGAATCTCGTAGCACCCAGCACACCCAGTGTCAACTTTTAATATATTGATCCTTCCAATATTGGTAGTAGATAGATCCAGAAAAGCCTTGAAGCATATCTATCACAGGGTGACAACGTTATTGCATTTGGTTCCATGGTCTTTACAACAGCTCAGGCAAACTACTCCAATATTGAAAGAGAAACTCTTGCTCTAGTTTTCAGAATATAAGTTTCAAACAAATTTATTCTGCAAGACTTTCATTGTTCACACTGACCACAAACCATTGGAAATAATCTCTCATAAGCCTCTCACAAATGCATATCCACCATTCCAATGACTACCGCTGAAGATCTAAGGCTACGATTTAGATGGATGATGCACATCAATCTTCCCAAATGACCATTTGCAATTTTCTTGGCCAGCTTCCAAATCCCATTGGATTGTATTGAATCTAGACTAGAACATAGTCTTTACATCAATCTCATGCATCCTGGTCCCAGCCGAGCAGAGCAGATTCAGAAAGCTATGCCAGATGATCAGCAGCTGTAATTGCTGAAATGGATCATCATTAGAGGGTGGATTGAACACATTCATCTGGTCCCCAAACAAACCTGCTCCTTTTGGCCATTCAGAGATTGGCTAGGACTCTCAAAGAATGATAATTCCACAAGCTCTGTCTCAAGACAAACTAGACCATACACATATAGGTCACATGGATGCTGGAGTAAAAGCAGAAGCTTGGCACTTGAGCCCATCTAATTGGCTCAGCATCAATAAAGACAGTGATCACCTGATCAAGCCATGAGAAACATGTCAATTCCACCAATCTCAAAGTCAGAAATCAGACGACACCAGGTTATAGTCTAACAGGTTTATTTGAACTCACAAGCGTTCGTTTGTCAGGTGAAGTACCAAAAGCTTGTGATTTCAAATAAACCTGTTGGACTATATCCTAGTGTCATCTGACTTCTGAACTTGTCCACCGCCAGTCCAACACTGGCACCTCCACATCATGTCAATCTCAACAATCAAGAGAACTTTTCATTCCACACAGAATTCCTCCTGAGCTATGGTGAAAGATTGTCTCCGATATTTCCCATGTCCACGGATGTGATTAGCCGTTGACCATGTCTCCCAATTCTCTTTTATGCGGCAAATCAAAGATACACAACAAAGTTGGCACATTGGCCACCCCATCCAACATGTTTGGTGTTACCGAGCAAAGTTTCTCTGACAACAGTGCACCATTCACTGGTACACCACCACCCCCCCCCCCCCCCCCCGCTACCAAACCCCCCCCCCCCCGCCAACCCCCCCCCCCCACCCACCACCACCACTGTAAAACATATGAAGGAAACAGGGTGTTAGGAGACTACATCTTCCCCTCACCACCCACAGTCTGACGGTCTCTCAGAACACATTTAACATCATTAAATGTTAAGTAGCTTGCCAAAATCTTTAGCTATGCTACCTCTCTAGGCAATGGTTTACCCTCACTGAACAGCTCCCACATTTGGAAGACAGGCTTATCTGATTTTTCACTCCCACACTGGTGAGACCTCTTCTGGAGTATTGTGTCTAGTTCTGGTCTCCCTGTCATAGGAAGGATATTATTAAGCTGGAGAGGGTTCAGAAGAGATTTACCAGACGTTGCCAGGAATGAAGGGTTTGAGTTATAAGGAGAGGTTGGATAGGCTGGGACTTTTTTCACTGGAGTGTAGAAGGTTGAGGAGTGACTCTAGAGGTTTATAAAATAATGAAGGGTATAGATAAGTTAAATAAGGTGTCTTTTCTCTAGGGTGGGGAATTTCAAGACTAGGGGACTAGGAGAGAAGAAAGATTTTAAAAAAGACATTAAAAAAAGGCATTTTTTTTTTACACAGAGCAGTTTGTGTGTGGGATGAACATCCAAAGGAAGTGATGGATATGGACACAGTTGCAATATTTAAAATACATTAACATAAGTATATGAATAAGAAATGTCTGAAAGGATATGGGCCAAGTGCAGGCAGGTGGGACTAGTTTAGTTTGGGAACATGGTCAGCAAGGACTGGTTGGACTAAAGAGTCTGTTTCCGTGCTGTATGATTTTAAGAATCTATTAGGGCTGTATGTCAGGCAACTCACCACCTGTCTTGACCTGTTCTGCCTTAGTATGCACTGTTTTCCTCCTGGAACAGGAGAGAGAGGCAGGTATTGTGAGAGATGAAAGTGGGTTTCACAGCTGCTACTGTTGGTGTAGTTGGGAAGGTTACCCGAGTCAGTGAGTGAGTTGGCAGCACAGAAAGCATGCAGGTTCGGTGGTGTCAGGGGTTGGGGTAGGTGATGGCAAGTGAGGAAAGGTGTTGCATGCAACAGTGAGAGTGGCGTAGCTTGAGCCTTAGTGGGCGCTGGGTACAGTAGCAGAATAGAATGGGGGCGATGTGTCAGACAGAAGATGGTGGCACTTGGGTTGGA
Source organism: Rhincodon typus (assembly GCF_021869965.1). NCBI lineage: Eukaryota > Metazoa > Chordata > Chondrichthyes > Orectolobiformes > Rhincodontidae > Rhincodon > Rhincodon typus. The sequence continues at coordinate 72,337,748 of NC_063339.1, read as the reverse complement.
AGAGCGTTATGGCTGGAGCTATTTCAAATGCTTTTACTTAGAAGTTAGTAGATAATTGCCCATAAAATCAATTGTGAGGTTTGGAATTCCAATTTGTATTTCTGAGGAATTTTTGAGAGATTTGTTTGAACCACACACACAAACATACACATATATACACAAAGGGTGGAGTCTTGGAGCCTGCTGCCAGGGGTACTGGTGGAGGTAGGTACATTAAGGGTGTTTAAGAGACTTCTGGATAAGCACATGAGTATGCAAGGAATGGAGGGATATGGACCAAGGGCAGGCAGGAGGGATTAGTTTCATTTGGCATCATGTTTGGCACAACATCATGGGCCAAAAGGCCCATTCCTGTGCTGCACTGTTCTCTGTTCTACATTCTATATAATATATACCTTCCTCTGGAATTTCCAAATTGTTGATGAATACATACACACAATGAATGTGACGATGACAAATGTTCATCCAGTGATCATTGGCTCAGCGAGAGAATGGGACTTAATGTGAGTTAGGATGCAGAGGTCAGAGTTTTGGCTGACCTGGTGTTTATGAAGGGTGGGCTACGTGTGGCTGCATAGGGAAAGCATTAGCATAGGCATGTCCAATTGTAAGTAACGTCCAGATGAGGGTTTCAACAAAACCATTAGTGGAGATGGGTCATATTACAGAGCTGAAGTAGGCAGCATCAGTAACATCTAGAATAGAGCAACCCTGCACTATCTTCCAGGAGATAGATGATGAGTCCTTGAAAAGGAAGCAAAATGCTCCCAGTATGATGCTCATCTCTTACCATCAGCTTACCTATTGTTTGGGCTTTATAAGAAACAACTTCTGAATGACTTCACACTCACAATACGAGGCTACACCAAGAGAAAAACTGCATTAAAAGGTGCCTTAGCTCCAAACATATATTCAAATAACTTCATTACAGATTCTTTCCGCACTAAATTGATCAGATATCCCTGAAATGCCATGGGCTTAACTGAGGCCTAAAGAAAACAGAAGTCTAGCCAGAAAGGGAGAGATTACTGCCTCAAAGTTCCATCACTGCTAAAATGCGGGAACTGGGATTGTGATCTGAGATTAAATTGCAGCACTTGTTTCTGATGGAGAAAAGCAGCATGTGGATTTGGCACTGTCAGATCGCTTAAATGATTGCAACATTCAGCCAGTGCCAAGTGCGCTGCTGAGTGGCTGTGTGCCTCAGCAGGGGCTGGTGAAATGGTCAGAGTATAGAACGAGGTCAAACCATTCTGTACTACATTACGGGGGTTGGAGAGGGGGAACATGACCATGACTGGAGCAGATGCTGAAGACAATTCTCCAACTGATTCCAAGCTGGAGGCGAAACACAGCAGGCAGACAGCAGTCTCAAAGAATTCCCGGCAATGAGTTGGAAGTTTTCATACAGGAGACGGAGCCTTTGTTTTTAAACATTTCAGAGTCATAACCACTCTGCAACTATCTACCAGGAGTGGTCAAGGTCAGTAAAGGCCTCTTCAAATGCTCTATCCCACATACTCCCTCTACTATCCTCACAAACTGAATGCTGCATCACGCACCTAACGCTCTGGACCCACACCTAACAGCCAGAGCCATACCTCATGCTGAAGCACTTAGCGAAGGTACAAGTCACATTCTCATATCATCCAGCTTTCGTGCACTGCCAGGTATTCAACCATGAGAGCCTCAATGCCCAAACAAATTGAACCACACTCACTGACATATGCCAATCACATAACCAGAGGCAGCAGCACTTAGCTGGCAGGGGTATTCCGACCAAATCCCCCTCATATCCAGTTTTGCCCCATCCCACAATCCCTCAAGCTTTACAAGCTGTAGATAGCATCAGCAGCAAACCTCTTGTTTGTCATGCACCCCCACTAACCCCTCAGCACAGCCCACCCTTATGCGCTTGTGCTTTTAGATACCCGAGAACTGTCACCATGCCAGGCAGTGGTGGCAGAGCAATAGGTCAAAGGGCAGGAAGACAGTGATGATGAGAAGACAGGTCACTCAGTCTCACATTCCTAACCACAAGCTCAGACCCCAACATAGTGTGCACTTTAGAGGTCAAGAAAGGTATGGATCAACACATGGTGACATGCTGGGCAAGAGTAGGCTACAACCAGGGCAAGTGGGTGAAGGTAGTACAGGTACCAGATCACTGGAGACTGAGGTCATACACGAGTTCTGCTCCAGAGAACTACAATGAGGGCCTTGATGGAGATGAGCTATGAAGAATGATTGGTGGGCATGGTCAATTACATGCTTAATGTAGTAGGAAGCTTGCCATAAAGTTGTGCTCATTGTCAAGTAGCATGGGGCTTGCCGCAGGGCTCTGTCATAGCTCGGAGTTCATCCTTTCCAGCATGAACATATTTGTATCAAGCATGCTGCAACATCTGACGGCCAGTCTCTCAGCGTCTATATCACAGTTCAAGCAGCAGCCACTCAGCACCATTTCTCTGCAATGCCAATGTCAATTCATTGCTGTTATGTGTTGACCAGCACAATTAAATTAACTTTATTCCTGAGCTAAGACAGCAGTGGAGAGGGCGCGATAACAAAATGTTCAGATCTTGCAATATACTACATGCTAGTGCATACTGCCGCCACCTCAGTCTTGCATACCAGTGTTCAAACCGGATTGCAGGGAAGTATAGCATCTCTAATAGGTTATAAGGATAGGGAAGCACCACTCTGAGGAGGTAGCACTGGTTCGGTGGAACATAAGCCTACATTTTCTCGTCAGGATGACAGCATTCGGTCTCCCACCACTGCCATTCTACCCCTGCCCTTGCCTGTTGCTTGGCCAGTCCAGGTTGCTGCTTTCCATGCCAGGATGATGAAGACCAAAGCTGGATCCTCCAGTCCCAGAATTGCTTGAGGGTGTCCTACAAAATCATCTGCAGTGTTCCCATCACCCTGCCTACCTTGATAGTCAGCAGCCATTTTGCAGCAGTTAGATAGCTCTGTATTAGGAGAGGCAAGGCCACAGGCAAGGCAGATGCCAAGAAAGTGCATAATGATGAACGGTTGGCTTTATATGGACCAGACCAGACCCCCTCAAAATATTTTAAGAATGTAGCGTGGACCCCAACTTTTTCTTATTTTAAAGGCAAATATAAAGTGCAGTGTTCCAGATGCAATGCAACTGGTCAAACTACTTGGCATGAGGCAGAGCACGACTTATTTAAACACTATCCTTAAAATATAACAAAAGAAAGAGAAATTTAGAATAACTTAACTCCACTGGAAAACTTAACACAATAATTGATACAGTAACCATTACTAATTAACTGTTTCAATACAGTAACAATGCATGAACACACCCCCTGGCAAAAAGACAAATTCAGAAATCCCATTGTCTCACATGCAATGTAGCAGCAGAGAGAGAGAAAAAATATCAAGCGAAAACTCAGAGTAGCAATTAGGAGATCTTTACTGCAGCTTCCAAGCCTGTTGGGTTTCCAACAGCAACTGCTGCTGAATCTCAGAGATAAGAAACTAAAAACTAAAAATCCTGGTCTGTGGCCACACCCATCAGGCTGCTTCTATTGTTCCACCTTTTAAAACAAACCCAAGGCCTCACAAGTTGTTTATTTTAATGGCATTCCAATTAGATGGCTTGGTATCTCTGTCGTAATGTCAGCATTTAATTTAACAATCAATTTAGAATTCATGGCATCCATCGTCAGCACCCTCCTGGGTGTGAAAAGATCATTTGCTGCAACATTAAAAATTAAAATATTTTAAGTATCTATGCATATTCATGCATTACAGAGAAAAAACATTGCTGGCAGTTTGTCCAACATAAAAGCTAACACAAAATACATTGACTCAGCTCCCCTCCAGTTACTAATTGATCTATTCTGCGATTCCAGTTTTAAAAGGACCATAAGACTAGGAGCAGGAGTAAGACCATACGGCCCTTTCAGCCTGCTCCACCATTCATTATGATCATGACTAGTCTGACTGAGGTCTCAACTCCACTCTCCTGTCTTTCACCCCACCTCATTCAAAAATTGACACAGCTCAGCCAGGAATAAGCTCAATGATCCAGCCTCCCCCACCTTCTGGGGAATAGTATTTCAGAGGCGAACATCCCTCTGAGGGAAAATATTTCCCCTCAGTTCCACCTTAAAAGGGACATCTCTTATTCTTAACTTTGAGGATTTGGCTACAGTCAAGAAGTCTTGCTTCAACTGCGTAGAAGCTTGGTTAGATAGTGCATAGATTATCGTGTGGAGTTTTCGTCTCCTTAACTCAGGAAGGATATTATTGCCATAGAGGCAACAAAGGTTCACCAGGCTTGTTCTTGGGATGGCAGAACTGTCCAATGAAGAGAGATTGGGCAAATTGAGACTGCATTCTTTAGAGTTTCAAAGAATGAGAGGTGATCTCATCCATACCTAAAAATTACTTCAAGGAATAGACAGGATAGATGCAGGTAAGATGTTCCTCCTGGTTAGGGAATTTGCAGGGGGTGCAATATAAAAATAATGGGGAATGATGTTTAGAATCAAGGTGAGGAGAATTCTTTTACTCATAGGGTGGTGAATCTTTGGAATTCTTTACCACAGTGGGCTGTGGAAGTTGTGTATACCTAAAGTAGAAGTTGTTAGATTTCTGATTATCAATGACATAAAGGGTTATGGGGATTATATGGGTAAAGACATTGTCATGTTTAATCAGCCATGATTGCATTGAATTGTGGAGCAGACTCCATGAGCTAAATGGCCTACTGCTGCTCCTGTTTTCCTTTATTCCTAATTTCTATCTCATAGTTCTAGTGTTCCACATAAGAGGAAAAAAACATTCCTGTATACACCCTATCAAGTTCTCCCCAGGATCTTACATATTTCAATAAGATCACTTCTGATTCTTCTAAACAACAATGGGTTTAACCTTTCCTCGTAAGATGAGCTCTTCATCTCAGGAATGAATCAAGTGAATCTGCTCTGAATTGTTTCTACAGAAATTCTACTCCTTTCCAAATGAGGAAGTCAAGACTGTACAAAGTACTATGGCTGTGGTCTCGACAGTCTCTGTGTAGCTGCAGTAAAACTTTCCTACTTTTACATTTCATTGTCCTTGCAATCAATGGATTGTCAACACTCAATTTTATGAAGCTATTGAGTCACACTGTGCTTGCTGTCACTATAGTATTGATAGAGATTAACTAACCAGTACATGATATCTATCAATAAAGGCTATTTCCTTGTACATATTCTCTATTGATAGATACTATTAGTACACAGTGTTCATCAGCAGAGGATCATAACTGTGTTTTAGCCATTAAAGAATGCTACACAGAGTAACTGTGAGTACAAACCAATCTCCAGCACAGAGTCAATATCAATAGAGCTTTCGGGCTAGACTTTGGTTATTGACGGAGATAACTTGAGTCGAGAAATTTCACAAATCACTAAGCCACCTCAGCAAAAAGTACCATGGATGGTGAGTTATTTGCTCTGGGAGCTGTGGCTGGTTTGCAGGGTGGGGTCTTGGCTGCCAATGCCAGAAGTAGATGCCAGGAAGACACAGGGACAGGCGAGTGTCGAGGTGAGCTACTTGGAAGGCCCGGCTCAGCGGCTTGGTCCCAAATGGTGTCAAAACGATTAGGCTGCCTCTAGCCATTACCACGTTCATCCCCTCACTCCCACACCTTCTGCCATGACCCCTCATTATCCCACACCCAAATCTCTCAATATCCACCAATGTGCAAGGGCTCAACAACCATGAGGGGATGAAAAAAAAACTCTGCAAAACTACGACAGTTCTCAGTATATGGAATTAGTGAAAAAATGCTATTAGTACGTTATATCTATCAACACCGAGTAAATATCAGCACAGAAAATCCATCAGTACCAAGTAACTACTAACATTATCAATGCATGGCATCTAACAGTACAGAGTAACTGTCAAGACACAGTAACTATCTGTACATTGTAACTATGGTTATAGTATATATCTATATATTTCAGTTGTAGCAGAATGACAGACAGCCGATGTGATGAGGGCCCTGATCCCTGAATTAGGGGATGGTCACATTTAAGATGAAGTCTGTAGACCCTTTAGGAACCTTGATTTATTATTGTGTGATGTTGCTGAGAAACATCGTGATGATGTTTTTAAAGCATGCGTTCTCTATCTTACAGAGCTCTGTTCTTCTGTAGTATGGCAGGCTGAGGGAAGCTTGCAGCAGTGAATCTGGATTGCTCAGCTCATTCCAGACATGCAAGCGTCTGTCATTGTAATGTACAGATGTAGGTACCAGCTGTTGTAATAAAAACTCGTATTTTGCAGCACTCCGTGACCAACGTCTCACCCTTATATAAGGGGAGCTAACATAAATATCACATCACAATAGTTGAAGAATATCAACTATCACGTCAATATCTCTTAACACCCTAGCAAAAGTAATGGGAAGGAGACTTATCCAACCAGCTGACCATAAAGGGATGAGATTTGAGAGAAAGAAGAGAAAAAAGCTGAAAGATTCTGGCAATTGGATTATCTTCTAGTACCAATATTTGTAACAGAGAAAGAAAAAACAGCCTTAAAATATGGCAGAGAGTGATAGTGGAGCATGAGGGTGTAGCGGGAGCTATAGTGGTCAGCTTGCAAGCTTTGCTGGATATAAAAACATCAAGGTATTTATGTAAGCATGCATCTCTCAATATAGAGATACAGTGTGCTGACATCAACATCAGCCTCAGACATCGGATACAAAATTGCAAGGACACATCTCTGTGCAGTGGATAACAACACCCAGTCAAACTGGAGGAGTAAGTGCTATCTGCAGTCTGAATGTTTTAAGCTTGGAAAGCCCCTTGGGGCTCACTTATTTTTGAGACAATAACCAGCACTGATGCTTTTAAAAACAGCTCTGAATATTCTACCAAGTTGTTTGGAGTTGAGGGGAGTCAGACCACTGATGGTCGATATGTGGTTTACTCCCTTCAACTGAGCTTAGAAACCTCTAATTGCAGCTTTTTCAATTTGATGTGCATGTGTGATGAAGAACTGACAGTCTGGCTTTGAGGTGTAGAGCTCCTTTAATGTTCTAAACCCAAAATCCAATTGTAGAAAGGTGAGGCACTTGGTGATATAGCTACTGCCCGTCCTATCCCCTGGAAGCTGATTGTTACAGTTCTGTTTTGTTGGGACATGCTGTGCTTGAAGTACCTGGTGATTGAAAGCATTTGTGATCCGTCAAAAAGAGTATTCAGAACTGAATCTATCCTCACAGTATGCTTTGTGCACAACACGTGAAAGAGAAAAAAAAGACTTTTGTTTCATTTTCATAAGCTTGGCAGTGCCAAAATACTTTGCAGTCAATTAATTAATTATGTGGAAAGTCACAGTTGTTTAAATATCACAGGCAGGCTACAGATGCGGCTGACAGATGAGGACTTGAAACCAGACTAGTGGAAATGAATGAAGATTTATTAAATACTTGCACTGGGCACAGACATGTCATTCAGTGGGACTCCATTCAAACTGTCCCTCCTCAGGTCTCAGTTACATATGATTTGGGAATCACCAATGATGCACCTAGCTATTAGCGTACGTACCACTAACAACCCCATGTCAGAATGTATGCAAACACATCAGCCAGTCTGATCAAAGCAAAAGGGTAATTGACAAGATTTTCTGATTTTGGTAATCTTGGTTCAGGGATAAACCTTAAACAGGGCACCAACACATAAGCACATAAGCATATGAATTAAGAGCAGGAGTAGGCTATAGAGACCTCAGGCCTAATTATGTCAATCTTATTGTAACCTCAAAATTGTAATCCCACCTTCACCTGATAAACTTTCAGCCCCTTGCTTAACAAGAATCTATCCCAACTTTAGAAATATTAAAGACCTCTGCTTTCACCACCTCTTCAGGAAGAGAGTTCCAGAGACACATGACCCTCAAATAAAAATATTTTGTCTCATCTCTGCTTTAAATGGGCAGCCCCTGATTTTTGAACAGTGACCCCTGGTTCTAGAGTCTCCCAAAGGAAGAAACATCCTGTCCACATCTATTTCAGGATCTTCAATTAAGTCACCTCTTGTCCCTTTGAATTCCAATGGATACAAGCCAATACAAAGGTACAGATACGTTTCAGACAAAGTTCCACATCTCTGCTTCCCTCAATGTGGGAAAGGGGCACTCTGATTTCACTCCTAAATGTGGGTAGTGTTCTCTTTGAAGAGTAGGGGAGCATATGCCATCACATTGAGGTGGGCTACTCATTGTATTCAGCACCAATGTCCGTCATTGGCACCACGTTGAAGTAAGCACGATGCTTAAAGTGTTGCCAGCAAACCGCTTTCATATATTAGTCTTAAGGGCTGTTCAGTAATCTATGGTGGAAGATGGACCACAAATAAGTCTCATCAGAAGAGGCTCTTGTCTTTCACAAGAAGGTGTGGTTTACTGTACTTTAGCACCTATATACAGGTTACGTTATCTCATAGGCATATGAACTGTTACTAACAAAAGATAGGTGAGACATGTGTCTCCATTAGGACACCAACTCATTCGCAACCCAGAGGCTGTGTGAAACCATCCGACTGGATGGAGCTCAGCATAGCACAACCATTAACACTTTCAAAACCGTTTCCTTATACCACATGACAAATGCTGTAACTCGGCAGGCAAACCCCAAAACCCTAACTATCATGTGTGTTGGGGAATCACTTCCACTTGCAACCCTACACCCATAAATGTGTGAATGAAACCCATGTGCTTCTTTATTCTACACAATCGTTTTCAGGGCTCTCAGATGTCTTGCTGTGATCATGCCTGCTGTGAGGAGATGAGAGACATACACAGTGGGTAGGTCCAAGTAAACAGCCATTGACCAAAGTAATCTTTTCATCATGGGATGTCAACATTGCTGGCTAGGTCAGCATTTATTACCCATCCCTAGTGGCCCTGGAGAAGCTGGTTGTGAGCAGCCTTCTTGAATCGCTGAAGTCCTTGGAGTGTAGGTACACTCGCTATATTGTTATGGAGGCTATTTCAGGCTTTCGAACCAGCCACAGTGGAGTTCACAGTCAGGCAGTGGCTTGAAGGGGAATTTGCAGGTGATGATGTTCCACGTATCTGCTATCTTTGTCCTTTTCTGTGATAGAGGTTGTGGGTTTAGAAAGTGTTGTCTAGGGAGCCTTGATTAATTCCGTAATGCATCTTGTAGATGGTACAGAATGCTGCTGCTGAGCATCAGTGGTGGAGAGTGTTGACATTGGCAGATGTGGTGCCTGTCAAGTAGGCTGTTGTCCTGGATGGTGTCAAATTTTTTGAGTGTTTTTAGGGTCGCACTCATCCAGGCAAGTGGGGAATATCCCACCATGATAGTTATCTTGTAGATGGCGGACAGGCTTTGAAAAGAGAGGAACAACGTGCATTCTGATGTTCATTCTGGTGATCAGCCTTGGCACAACGAACACAGCATTGACAGAAGTCGCTACTGTGCAGAGACTGCGGAGGACCACACGGCTGGTAAGAAAATTAGAGGAAACACTAGTCCAGAAAGTGAGTCCCTCACTGCAGGATTCCTAGCCTCTGACCTGCTCTTGTTGCCACAGTATTTATATGGCCAGTCTAGTTCAGAATCTGGTCAATGGTAATCCCCAGGATGTTGGTACAGAGATGGTCATGCCACTGAACATTAGAGAGCGATGTTTTCATTTTCTCTTTTGGAAATGGCGATTGCCTAGCACTTGTGATTAGTTACTTGTTAGCTGAAACCTGGATATTGACCAGGTCTTGTTGCATTTGAGCACGGACTGCTTCAGTATCCGAGGAGTCGTGAATAGTGCTGAACATTAGGCAATCATCAACGAATTTTCCCACTTGAAAGCTCCCCCAGTGAAAGTCATTGATGCATTTTATTTTTAAATTTTCATTGCATCTGTACCTCTGAGAGGCTGGGAAAACCGCCCCCTTTGAGTAACACCAGCCTTGAAGAAGCTTTAGACCTCACTCTATTGTACTTTGTTATGCCTTGCCTAAAGTGTTTCCGGTGAAGGGCTTTCTAACCTGCATTCTTAGTTCACAGGGCAAGGCTTTTTTTTTGTCATTTCAAACTTGTGGATTAGGTGGTTACTAAATTGAAGCAGATTGTGTGTCAAGATATTTCTATTCAACGTTTTGTTCAAAGGGTTTGGGAAGAATCCTAAGAGGAAGGTTTGAGATAGTGAGGACTTCAGTTTTAAAAACTGCATTTAGGTGATTAGATTCCGCTCAGTTCTTGTGCATTCACCTTCCTGATTTGCTTGTTTCATTTTCAAGTAAAGTTCACTAGGCAGTGGAACTCTTGTGCAATTACTGCCTCACTAACCGAAACGGTTGAGGTCGTTTAGCAGTGTCCCAAAGATTCTGCTCGGTCTTACTGACTTACTCACAGATTCAACCATCCCTCTATGTGGCTCGAATGTCAAATGTAAAATACTCATGGTAGGATTTGAAGCAATACCTCAGTGTGCTGGACAATACACATTTATCAATCAACAACACAAAACTCAAATTATGTGGCATTACATTCCTGTTGCTGTATGTAGAAATTGGTTGTCATATTTCATTCAGTGCTACACACTACAAGAAGTTTCTAAAGAGCCTGGAAATGTTTGATGGTTGGGAAAAGTTCTTCAATTCCTCTTTTTTAATGAGCCCAAAAAAAAGATGAGTACATTTTGGATCATGCTGCAAATTGTTTCATTCTCACTCGAGGCTAGAGAGGCTGAATGGTATACTTATTTAACCATTCCCCAGCATCCTTACCAAAAAACATATTCCTGTAGAAATGCCTAGGAATTTCTTTAATTACAATTAGACTAACATAAAAGCATTGATCTATTCAGTATGTACTTAGAAATCTATCTAAATTCAGGTTGCTGATTCCTAGCATCATACTGAGATACTACAGTAACTGTATCTCTCCAATTCTTAATCCAGCTCCCCCACGCTGTTGCTTTGAACCCACTCCACCCACTACCCTGTGTTACTGACTGTGTCTCTCCTGGTGTTAATCCAGCTCCCTCACACTGTCACTTAGTAACCCCATTTCCCCAGCATCCTGTGTTACTGACTGTATCTTTTCTGATGTTAATCCAGCTCACTCACACTGTTACACAATAATCCCTCTTCCCCAGCACTGTGTTACCGACTGTATCTCTCATGATATCAACCCAGCTCCCTCACACTGTCACTCGGTAACCCCTCCGCACCCAGCACCCTGTGATACTGACCATACCTCTGTTGATGTTAATCCAGCCCACTCACACTCTGCATTGTGTTCTAAACTATCTCACTTCATGCTTAGGTAGAAACCAAACTCAACTTTGGGAGCTGAAAGGCAACTATCTCATTTCCTCAGTCTTTTAGTTTGAAGACACAATGCCAAAAATTCAAATAAGCAGCAAAGAGTTGTATCCTTGCTGCTGGAAGGACATTCAGTCCCCTCAGTGTGCTGAATTAGCAGATATCAGCCAGGAGCGGTGAGATGTAGTTGGCCCCACCATGGAGGCCAATGTGTATCTTCATAACTGCATGTGGATACATAAACACACACCCACCCACACACACACACACACAAATACACAGACACAGAGTGCGTGTTAGACAGGGTGGTAACTAAACATAGTTGTACCCAACAACAATGTCAATTTTAAAAGCATAGGTCAGCGAAAATGCCACACCACACTTACCCCACTTTTGAAATGTTTTTAAAGTGACCAACCATCTTCAGAAGGAAGCATGGTCAACCAACATGTCTATGTGTTCCAATTTCCAAAGTGGGATCTCTAACTGCTAATTTATGTTGCCCTGCTCCTGTCGTTGAGTGATTGTGTAGAGAGCAGAAATTGGTTCGAAGGAAGTGAGATGCTTTAATTCTGCTGTCCGAAGCAATCAGACGAAGAAACTGGGAGATGTCGCAAGCATGTTAAATCATTTTTATGGGGTTAATGGAGGTTGGTACTGTAGAAGGAGTGAATTCCTTATTGTGTGTCAATATAGAGATGGGCATATGTCTCAGTGCTGCTGAATTGATTCATTAACAGTATTGGAGTGAAACACTCCCAACTGACAGGTGGACTGAGCTGTATCAATGATTGATTGCTTTTATAGGCACTCTTGGTAATGAATGTTCGAACCAAGTCCCCGTTCCTCATTAAGAAAGATGCTCGCAGGTGGCTTCTTCCTTGCTACAGTGAGTGACTTTCCTCAGAACATAATAATGACTACGGTTAACAGGAAGGATACTCACTGAAGAATCAAGCATATAACAGGCTAGGTGCAATTTCTTTCCGAAAAATTAGTTATTGGGTCATGAAGGTCAGCAGCAAGATAAAGGCCATTTGAGCCATCGAATCTGTGCTGGTCAAAGACAATTACCTAATTATTCTAATCCAATTTTCCAGCAGTTGGCCTATAGTATCGTATGCCTTGGTATCACAAGTGCACATCTAAATACTTCTTAACTGTTTATGAGGATCGCTGCGTGGACTACCTTTACATGTAGAGAGTTCCAGATCCCCACCATCCTCTGGGTAAAAATATTTTTCCTCACTTTCCCTTACCTGATTGATTCCTGCACCAATGGGAAAAGATTCCTTCCTGTCTCTATCCCTCATAATTTTATACATCCTAATCACGTCTCCCCTCAGCCTCCTCTGCTCCGAGGAAAACAATCTTAGTATGCCCAATCCTTCATCATAACTAAAACTCTCCAGTCCAGGTAACATCCTGGTATCTAAGGTTTTGGAGTAGATTTGTAGCTTGGATTGTGGATGTTATGGTTTGTTGGCTCGCTGAGCTGGTTCGTTGCTGTTCTGCAGACGTTTCATTACCCTACTGGGTAACATCATCAGTGCAGCCTCCGATGAAGCGCCGTTGTGTTTTCCTGCCTAGTTTTTAAACTCTGGAGTCCGCTGAGCTGGGTTATATATCATATACAAGATTCCCTGCAGAGACTGTGACAAACACTTCATCGAACAAACAGGAAAGAAATTAACAACAAGGGTACACGAACACCAATTGGCTACAAAAAAACATGAGCAATACTCACTCATCTCTATCCACATGGATAAGGAGAACCACCAATTCGATTGGGACAACACCAAGATCCTGGGACAAGCAAAGCAGAGACAGGCATGGGAGTTCCTAGAAGCCTGGTACTCCACGAAGAAAGCCATCAACAAACACATAGAGCTCGACCCCACATACGCTCCACTGCAAAGGGAAACCGGAAGTGAGGTAATCCAGCTCAACGGACTCCCGAGTTTAAAAACCAGGCAGGAAAACACAACGGTGCTTCATCCTGGTAAATCTCCTCTGCGCCTTCTCCAGTGAAATCACATCCCTCCTATAATGTGCATGCCGGAACTGCACGTAATACTCTAGCTGTGGCCGAAACAATGTTTTATACAGTTCCAGCATAACCTCCCTGCTCTTAAACTCGAAGCCTTGGCAAAAAAAAGGGCACCTACCCCATTACATTTTAGGGGCCAATGGATATGTGCAGCAAGGTCACTCAGAGCTTTGGTGTTTTTGAGTGTCCTACCATTCATCATGATTTCCCTGTCCCGCCCAAGAACATCACCTCAAATTTGTCAGAATTGTATTCCATTTTCCACTGATCAGCCCATCAGTCCAAACCATCTATATCCTGTAGTCTAAGGCTATCCTCCTCACTATTTACCACCCTACTAATTTTCATATCATTCATGGACTTACTGATCAACTTTTCCACATTCATGTCTAAATCATTTATATATACCACAAACAGCAAAGACTGCAACACTGTGGGACCCCACTGCACACTGGCTCCTAGTCACAAAAACTTCCCTCAACCATCACCCTCTGTTTCTTGCCACTCAGCCAATTCTGGACCCCATTAGCCAAATTTCCTTGGATCCCGTGAGCTCTTACCTTTGCTAGCAGTCTCCCACGCAGGCCCTTAACAAAAGCCTTGCTGAAGGCCAAGTAGACTATATAGGGTGGCATGGTGGATCAGTGGTTAGTGCTGCTGCCTCACAGCGCCAGGGACCCAGGTTTGATCCCTCCCTCAGGCAACTGTCTATGTAGTGTTTGCATGTTCTCGCTGTGTGTCCAGGTCCTCCCGTTTCCTTCCACAATCCAAAGATGTTCATGATCGGTGGATTGGCTATGCTAAATTATCATGGTGTTCAGGGATGTGTAGGTTAGGTGCATTAGCCATGGGCAATGTAGGGTTACAGGGTAGGGGGATGGGTCTGGGTGGGATGTTCTTTGGAGGGTCAGCATGGACCTGTTGGGCCAAATGGCCTGTTTCCACTCTGTAGGAATTCTATAATAAAATAATATCAAAAACATTGCTCTCATCTACATACCTGGTCATCTCTTTGAAAAATTCAATCAAGTTGGTCAGATATGACCTCCCTTTAACGCAACTTCATCAACTGCTCTTGATTAATCCTCTTTAATTGTTTCCCCAGCACTGAGGTTAAACTGACTGGCCTGTAGTTTCCTAGTTTATCCCTTCTTTCCAACATCCCCAATTCCTTGGCATCTCTCCTTTGGAGAGAGAAATCGAAAATTATTGCCTCAATCAATAGCCTGGGATACATTCCCACCAGCCTTGGTGATTTATCTAGTTTTCAGCATGCCAGACCACTCAGGACCCCTCACTGTCAAAGGTAATTTCTTTAAGTATATCACTATTCTTTTCCCTGATTCCGATACACACATCATCCCTCTCACTGGTGAATACTGACACAATGTATTCATTTCGAACCTTATCTATGTCTTCTGGCTCCATGCAGAATGACCACGGTGGTCCTTAAAGAGCCCCTACTCTTTCCCTAGTTATCATTTTATCCTCTCAGGACCCCCACTGCCAAGTTAGTTTAAACCGTCCCCAACAGCACTAACAAATCTCCCCACGAGATACTTGACCTGTTCTGGTTCAGCTGCAACCTATCTGCCTCCCCCAAGAACAGCCACAGTGTCCCAGAAATCTAAAGCCCTCATTCTGGCACCATCTCTCCAGTCACGTATTCATCTGGATTCACCTCCTATTTCTATACTCACTCAAATTGGGCAGCACGGTGGCTCAGTGGTTAGCGTTGCTGCCTCACAGTGCAAGGGATTCTGGTTTGATTCCACTCTTGGGTGAAGTTTACACATTCTCTGCGTATCTGCATGCAATCCCTCTGGGTGCTCCAGTTTCCTCCTGCAGTGCAAAGATATGTAGGTTAGGTGGATTGGCCATGCTAAATTGCCCATGGTGTCCAGGGATGTGTAGGTAAGGTGGATTAGCCATGGGGAATACAGGCATAGGGTAGGGGGTGGGTCTGAGTGGCACTGAGAGGATCAGTGTAGACGCAACGGGCCAAACCACTTGCTTCCACAATGATGCTGCTTGGCCTGCTGTGTTCATCCAGCCCTGCACCTTGTTGTCTCGGATTCTCCAGCATCTGCAGTTCCTACTATCTCTGCTTCCACAATGTAAGGATTCAATGATTGTGGCAATGGAAGTACTCCAGAGATTATCCTGTTATTTATCTACTTCTGAGCTCCCTAACTTCTGTTTTCACAACCTCATCCTTTTAGGTTGTTGGTATCAATATGTACCACAATGTCTGTCTGCTTGCCCTCCCCCTTCAGTGCTGCCATTCAGTAACATCCATGACCGTGGCTCCAGGGAGGCAACACATCATCCTGGAGTCTCTTTTGCATCTGCAAAATCCCTGTGTGCTCTCCTTACCATTGAATCACCAACCACGATAGCCCTGGCATTCTTCTTTGCCCCCTCTTGTGTGGCAGACCCACCCTTGGTGCCACGAAGATAGCTGCTGCTGCTTTCCCCTGCACAGCCATCTCCCCCAACAGTATCCACAATGATCTATCTGTTAGAAAGAGGGATGGCCACAGGGGACTCCTGCACTAACCTCCCTTCTTCTCCTCTGCCTGATGGTCACCCATGCCCATGGTCTTCACCTGCAGTGTGACGACCTCACTGAACATGCTATCCACAACTTGCTCAGAATCAAGAATGCTCCACAGCTTCCAGCTCTGAAATGTGGTTCACCGGTAACTGCAGTTGGGCACACTTTCTGCACATATCGTCGCTAGGGCAGCTGAAGCTCCCATGATTTACCACATAGTACTTGAGAAGCATATCACCTTTGTTGTCATGACTTCATTTAGGCTCCTTAGTTACACCCTTATTAAAAAAAATTAACCTTATATAAGAATTTGTCAGTTAAATCTACAAATTGGATATAACTTTTTTTAAACCTGTGCCTAACAGCTGACAGCAACTTGTAGACAGACCCCCAACAGCTTGTGCATAGCCTTCCTGTCCAACCACATCATGAAGCCCTTCAATTAATGCCCACCTAACATTGTATTCAACCAGTAGCAGATGGGGCAGTCACTGTGGTAAACTGAGATTCATGTATATCATCATGATGTAGCTAATAGCATGACTGACATCAACAAAAGAGGAGACACCAATTCAGAATGAGCAACATGAGATATTACGGATGAGTACCTCAATGTGCAAGTAACAGTTTTGACTTAAAACACTAAGTAAAGTTTGGTAGTCACTAAGGAAATGAAAACATCCTCTTACTAAAGATATAACATTTTTTAAAAAAAGAGTCCAAGGGACACAGCAAAGACAGCAGAAGACTTTGAGGATAAAGAAAACTGAAAAAGGAGAAGACTCCGAAGCAGAGAAAATGACCACAGAAGAAAAGGCGACACAGCAGGAAGACATTGTAAGGCGGTATGTGAACTTCTGAAGACTTTGAAGCCTAACCACAAATCAACAATACTCAGAAGAGAAAAAAACACACAGGATCAGAACACTTTGACAGCAAGAAAAAAAAGTTGAAGCACTCATCCAGGCCAGTCAGGTGCAATAGTCTAAGGTATGTATATGCCTTGCACTGACTTAACCATTTCATAGCAATAGAGTAGAGTAGAGCTAATTTCCAGTCTGGATTCTTATTCATCAGTGACGTCACCTTTTTGACTGCTCTTTCTGCCTCTCTGTTCAACTGTGGATGGAGAGGAGAACTTGTAACCTGATTGATGTCTGTCTCAAAAGTGAAGTTCCTGTATCTTCATTCATAAATTGAGGTCCATTGTCCAATACTAAGTGCTTCAAAAAGCTATCTTTCTCAGTGCACCGATCACTGAGTCTGCTGTCATCCACTCAATTACAGAGCAACAACACTGAATGATAGTTACACACCAGTGGAATTATTAATGGGGAATAGGTTGAAAAGAAATGCATCAGCTTTAGAATACAACCTCAGGTTCAACATAATCTCTCAAGACCATGAGAAGGTTAAAATAACCTAGAGAAAAGCTGCTGGAAATAGCTTATTTTCAAGTTCCTCCATTGCCTCACCCCTCCTGATTGTTGGTAACATCTTTCAGCCCTCTATGTTCCTCCAAATCTGCCCTCTCAGACGTCCTCCATTTTCTTTATCTCACTATGTTTCGCTGAATCTTCAGTTGCTGCCACAAGGATCTGGATGCTCCTTGAAATTTACTTACTTGATCAAGCTTTTAGCTATTTACCTTAATATCTCCTGAAGTGGTTCAGCGTGAAATCTTGACTGATGATGCTCCTATGAAGTGCCTTAGGATATTTTACCATGTTAAAGGTGCTACGTAAATACAAAGTGTTCTTTCTGTCAGAAATTTGGCGTGTGGTATTTTAATGAAATCCAGCCATTAAAAATTGGCCAAGGCTTCTTACTGCCTCCAGACGGTCTCACTATTCACAATACATATTCCCAGTCAGGGGTCACAACTGATCCCGAGTTTCACCAACAAAATCATCTTGTTTGAGAATATTCAACATCGTGAGAGCTATTTCATTCAATGGTGCAAAGTTATACGTCCTCGCTGCATTTTTCACTCAGTGATTCTGTAAGACATAGATATGAGAACTGTTCCTTTTCCTCCACTTCCCTGATAATTCCTTGGAATAGAGGTCAAGGTAGAGAATAGAGGCAAAGGGCAGCACAGTGGCTCAGTGGCTAGTTTTGCTGCCTCACAGCGCTAGGGACCCGGGTTTGATTCCACCCTCAGGTGACTGTCTGTGTGCAGTTTGCACATTCTCTCCATGTCTGCGTGGGTTTCCTCTGGGTGCTCCAGTTTCCTCCCACAGTCCAAAGATATGCAGGTTAGGTGGATTGGCTGCGCTAAATTACCCAATGTGCGCAGGGGTGTGCAGTCTAGGTGGATTAGCCATGGGAAATGCAGAGTTACAGGGATAGGGTAGGTGGGACAAGGTGGGGTGCTCTTCAGAGGGTCAGTGTTGGACTTGATGGGCCAAACGGCCTGCTTCCACACTGTAGGGATTCGATGTTCTAGAGGTCCAGGACTGAGCTGTTCATCCTCAGCACTCACAGTATGGCTGAGATAAGCCTAGATGTAGGAGGCTGGTAGTGTTAGTGCCAACAGGAGCTACTTCAGGATATTGGACTCAGAGAAAAGAGGCTGTCTTAGCATCATTGATTCAATTCATGTTATTTCCCTTCTTCCCACCCTCTCCCTTGAGCCAGTTCTTTTGTCTGTGGGTGTTTTGAACATTGTATTTCTTAGACATTTTCAGGCATTTGTCTTTAAATGGAAGATGTCATGCTGAATATAAATGCAATTGTGATAGGTCCAGAACTTTAGGCCTACTACAGAATATGGCAATAGAATAGATGTGGAGATGCCAGTGTTGTACTCGGGTAGACAAGGTCAGAAATCACACGACACCAGGTTACAGTCCAACAGGTTTATTTGAAATCACAAGGTTTCGGAACCTCAGTCCTTCTTCAGGTGTTAGTGAGAGAGGTAGTATCAGACACAGAATTTATAAGTAAAAGATCGAAGGTTTACGCCACTGATGAGTATGTACTAAACAAACCTAAGATGCTGTTAAATTTTTAATCAGTTAGAAAGTTTTAATTGATTAATACGTACATGTAAATCCCCGAATTCCTTTCAAGTCATGGTCCTGAGAGAACTAAAGGTTTTATCACTGTAAAGAAGAGGTGACATTTTAGGTTAGACAACTCATGTTAGTTGGGAGATCTTGTTTAGAATCTGTTTTTGTTTTAGTTTGGCGTCAGACAGGTTTAATTTCTAAAGTAGGAATTTATAAAACGCCATATTGACTGACTGGAAATTGTGTGCTTTTTGAACAAAATAAAATGTATCTGCAAATACAAATTCACCTCATAGATTCACGTGTGTGTGAGTGTGTGTGAGAGAGAGAGAGATAGAGAGAGAGTGAAGGGGAGAATAGAATAGGATATTGGAAGAGTGCCCTCTAGCCGCACGTTTGGCCGTTTTCTAACTTTTTAACCAACTGATCTCCTCCAAACACATTTTACAGGTACCGGAGGGAATCAATCATTCCCTCACAGCTGTTCTGCCATTCAGTTGTGGCTGATGTACCCCTCAAATCGATTTATTCTTTGTTGCTTCATATCGCACAACAAAAACATAATAATCAGTTTGGAAAGTTTCGACCTTCAGTCAGACAGGCACAATTCAAATTGAACAGTATTATCGTACAGTGGTAATGTCCCTATATCAACCCAGAAGGTCTGAGTTCAAGTCCCACCTGTCATGGAGCTGTGTCTTAACACGTCTGGACAAGGTGATTAAAAATAATTAGAAATGCAATTTAATGCTGGAATCCTTCATCAGAGGAAATATTTCCTTAAAAACACTCTATTAACTCCCTTAATCTTCTTAAGCACCATTATTAGATCACCCCTTCCTCTACTATAAAGGGACTGCAAGCTTCATTTAAGCAACATGTTCTTATAACTTAACCTTTTCAATCCCAGGACCATTATTCGGAATCTGCGTTGCAGTTTGATGGACTGATCACAACCTTCCTGAGGTGCAGTTTCGAGAACTAAACACAATAAACTAAATGGGATACAACCAAGACTGTGCACCACTGTAACATTACTTTAAACCTTTGTATTCCATGCTTCAGGAACAAGTAAAGTTGACCACACTGGCAATTTTTTTTTTACAGTTCCATTACACTTTGGTGATCACCATGTTTGGACTTTTAAACTTCTCTGCTTCTCCAAAGTTTCTCAATTTTACCATTTAGCAAATACTCTGAGCTACTTTGCTTCAGTCAGTAAATGACCTCACAGATCCACACACCGAGCTCCATCTGCTGCTTCATCTATCAGCGACCCTTTGCAACATTCTGCTCCTACCCACCCCATCCACTTGATTTCACCCGCACACTTAGATCGACAGCTCCTTTTATGTGGTGAAATGTTCCTTCTGTTTTAAATGGCAGCTTGAGACCTCGGTGCGAGGGATTAAATGATATCAGTTACTCTTTCAGCATCCTTTCAAAAAAGGCTTGATGCTTGAAATTCACCTCAAACAATGAGGGGAGAATTGGCTGCCATTATACAGAGCATTTGATGTTCAGTTCCACGGTATTCTTAATTTGCCAAGCACTCAAGTTATGAGAATTAGCATTTTTCACTCTACAGTAAGTTTGTCTGGCTTTGTGTCTGCACTAAACAGCACAGCTAGACATAAGTACCATGACTCTTTAAGATCCGGCTCAGAGGGGCATCGTGCCAAAAAGGGAAGGCAAGGAAGACCTCTTGTGAGCGTTGAAGCACAAAGTCAGTGTGTGCTGAGAGAGCAAATGAGCAGCCCTGAGATGCACTCTGGTTGGTTGGGAGTCTATTCCTATGCGTAGAGTGTCTTTGCCGCAGCCTTGCAATGAGAAAGATGCCCATGCTCTCCAAAGTGCAGAACTGTACAGCAAATGGATGGAAGATGGGCCATGAAGATGGAGAGGCTGGCATGTCACAAATGTCCATGGATGTGGGATGTGCACAGTTGCTGCCTATGGAAATGTGCCCTGTGACGTTGGTTCCGACTGCCCAAGATGGAGGCATGTGAGCTACAGTCACCAAGATACCCGCTCTGACTTTCGTGTCAGGGATGGATGGTGTCTAGCTTCTATTTGATGGGTGGGAAAATGGGAGTCCACACATCAGTGAGGTGAAATTAAGTAGCAATGGAGATGATGAGTGATAATCCTTATTAATTGGAATCCTGCTGCTCGGTAGCATGGCACGGCGGCTCAGTGGTTAGCACTGCTGCCTGTCAGCACCAGGGATCTGGGTTCAATTCCAGCCTCGGGTGACTGTCTGTGTGGAGTTTGCATGTTCTCCCTGTTCTGCTGTTCCTTTGGGTGCTCTGGTTTCCTCCCACAGTCCAAAGATGTGGTAGTTTGGCCATGCTAAACTGCTCATATTGTGTAGGCTAGATGGATTAGCAAATGGGAATTACAGGAGTTGTGGATGTGGATGGGATGCTCTCCAGAGAGTCGGGGTGTGGACTTGATGGCTGAATGGCTTGCTTCCCATACTCTAGGGATTCGATGAATCTCATCTCAATGTCTGACAGTTGGTGACCTCAACATCAAGAAGGCCTGCTCTGGATATCTTACCCGAATTTCCCAAACCTCTCGCTGTGCACCACATCATTCAGGGGCTGGGAAGATTCTGCCAATGATTATTCATTTGTGATATAAGCAGAACGTCTTTTTGTCTAGGCAGCAGTATCCTGTTAGTGTTGAACACCACTTGTGTTGCTACTGCGTGGAAAACCATCTTTATCGGCCACTGAAGAGGTCAAATCACTTCCTGCCACTGACAGCAGGTTGCTTGCCCACCCACACAACACAGCTCTGGAGAAACCAGGAGGATGCCATCTTGAAACCTAGCTCCACAAGCCACCTCCTGGGAGGGCTTGTTCATCATTTTAATCCTGGTTACCAAGCTAACGTGACTGAAGTGACACAGCTAGACACCACAAATGCTGGAAATTCTTGGAAAGCCAGGCAACAACTGTGGAGAGACATTAGATTTTTTAGTCGATGAGATGCTGACTCTCGTTTGCCTCTCCACAAATGCCATCTTGCCTGCTGAGAATGTCCAGCATCTGCCGTACCATGCTTTTTGTGTCAAATTGTACGTTCAATTTTCTAGAGCGTGATTTGAGCCCAAAATATTCTGATTGTGAGGAACCAGCTAGACTTGAACCCTTTGAGTACATACAATCTCAAAATGCATCACAAATTGAAGCACAACTGTTTTGTTAGAAAGACCTCAAAAAGTTAGGTAGCAAGAGACAAGGTATATTGCTCAAATGAAGTCAGGATGGTGCTGAGCTCCTGCTTCAGCAATTGCAGAATTCTACAGTAGATTTGAAAGTATTTGGATAATTAAAGGTTAATTTAAGCAGTTACATCTGGAATGATATAAAAACACTTCCAAAATGCCATCAGTACATTTTAATCGTTGCTGTAGAAGCTATTAACAAGCTGTAATTTAAACCCAACAGTGTAATTCATTTAATTTTGTAGCTGAATTCTAAATAGCAATCAGCACAGAAATTAGTATATGAAGTAGACATCAGCACAGATACATTTGCAAAACATTTATCAATGTTAATTTTTAATTGGCTTCTCATCTGTATCTAGTGAACTCAAATGCAGGAAAGAAAGAGCCAGCTGTTGTATAAAGTTTCTGAAAGTGTTAATGTTCATGTTACCTTGGCTCCACCCACTCTATTGACATGGATGAAGTCTAGGAGTTATATTCTGGCTTTCAGAGGGGGCAGATATATCTGTAACAGATCCCTAAGATCTAGTTAATTATATTTACCCCAAATGTAGCTGTATTTATTGCTATCATTGCAATCAACCTTCTTGTTATCCAGGAACAGAACCTCTTCTGCAGACATAAAAACAGAAATTGCTGGAAAAGCTCAGCAGGTCTGGCAGCATCTGTGGAGAGAAATCAGTGTTAACGTTTTGGGTTGGTTCTGAGGAAAGGTCACCAGCACCAAAACATTAACTCTGATTTCTCTCCACAGAAGCTGCCAGAGCTGCTGAGCTTTTCCCGCAATTTCTGTTTTTGTTTCTGATTTCCAGAATCCGCAGTTCTTTCGGTTTTTACCCCTCCTGTAGATACTCTGTGATGGTGTATCCTCAACCATTATTCACTAGATAGGCCCAAGATAAAACAAAGACAAAAGAGGATTGGTAGCAGTGAACAACCTCAAACAATCCTTACCCAGTGCCACAATTTGTAGAGTTGGCAAAAACCACAGGGTATTAGGGGCAGTCAACTGGGAAAATTACCATACCTGCACTTATATAAAACAATGTGAATTTCTGAAGCCATTGTTGTAGCAATTTGTGCACAGCAAAGTGATCATTGGCTTTTGATGATGTTGGTTGTAAAATAAAAAACTGAGAATACTCAGTAGATCTCCCTTGCTCTGCTTCAAATACTGCTGTGGGAGAGGCAGATAAGACCCCAGTTTAATGAACAAAACACCACAATTCCATCTGCTCTGCACAGAGAGGTACTTACACCTTGCTACAGGTATTGGAGGGAGGCAGATAGACTTAGCCACAGGGATTGGAGGGATTCAGATAGACTGGGTTACAGGTATTAGAGGGAGGCAGAATCACATGGCTGGAGAAGCTAACCCTCTTTGGTGAATGTATTTGAGGGAGATAGTGACCTGCTAGAATAAGTTTTAACATGACAGAAGCTGGTTGTGTTGCAGGAATGGGTTGGGTTAATGGATCGTGGGGGCAACGAGGTTAGGAATTCTCTGGAAAGAGTTTTCGGCTTTCGGGTGTGGTGAAAATTGAAGCCGAAAGTTGAGCTCAGTTCACCTCTGAGCCTGAACATTGTGAGTTCAGGGCCAGTCTGAGACTTGAGTTTATAATCAAGGCTGACAATCAGGGCAGTACTGAGGGTGTGCTGCACTGTTGGAGCGAAGGCTTTCAGGGGAGACATTAAGCTAAGACGTCGATCCTCTGAAATCTATGTGAAAGCTGAAGAAAAGCAGAGCAGTTCTCCTGGTGCTCTGGCCAATATTTGTTCTGCCACCGTCATCAGTAAAAAAATTTAAAATAATGGTCTTTATCACCCCATTACCGTTGGGATCTTGCTGTGTACAAATTAGTTGCTGTGTCTTCTACATTCCAAAAGTAGCACCAAATGTACATAATTAGCTGTGCAGAGACGGTGAGAGGTGCTGCAATACTGTAGGTGGGTGTTATAAAATGCAATTGGTCCTTTTATCATTCGTAAGGTGCTGCTTAAACGCCAATCTCTGCCCTATATGAATATTTTTCTGCAGTGTGATTTACCCTGTTTACATAAAGAACAGCAAGGCACACACTGACCTTTAGTGGTTTTTAGGTCTGAGCTTTCCATCATTCATCCAGAGATGCCTACTGCGCCGTTTCTGCTTAATGAATTGTGAGGGTTGAGAAACATTTATTCTCTGCACGGGTCGATGCTCAGCTCTGCCAATGACACAGTTTTGATCCAGTTCAAATGTCACTGGCAGGCAGCTCAGAGTGAAGAAGATGAAAGTCAGAAAAATAGGTTGGATGTAGAGCAGACCCTCTGGAGATGATGATGTGTAGTGCATATGTATCCTCTCAAGTCACATACCAGGATTGAGCACAAATTCAGGCAGCCTCTCTCAATGCAAACAGAACTGTTCTGCCTGTACCAGCTACACAATCATTCCCTACCCCTAGATCATTGCCCAAAATCCTGCAAATGTCATCCCTTCAGGTTTTTTTTAAATGTTACTATATTTAATCTAAGGGACAGCAAGAAATGCAGATGCTGGAGTCAGAGTCAACACAGTGTGGAGCTGGAGGAACACAGCAGGTCAGGCAGCATCAGGGGAACAGGAGATTCAATGTTTCCAGTCAGGACCCTTCATCACCGTGTTGACTATATTTAATCTAATTCCACCACCCTTTCTGGCAGTGACTTCAGGTTGCAATCAATTCTGTAAATTAACGTTTCCTCATGTCATCTCTGGTTCTTTTGCTATTTCCCTTATATCTCTGACTACTTGTTGTTGATCCCTTATGCCAGTGGAAACAGTTTGTCTTAGTAACTCTACAAATAAAGCGTGCATAATTTGAACACTTCTAGCAAATCTCTTAACCTTCTACATTCTAAATAGAACAAATCTGACTTCTACAGTCTCTATGTAATGGTAGCCCCTCATCCCTGATATGATTCTAACAAAATTCTCTTCTGCACCCTTCCCAATGCCTTGCCATCTTCTGTAATATATGTGCGGTGCACAAAATTAAATACAATGCTTCAATTGACCCTGATGAGTGTTTAATAAAGGCTCTATTTCTCTACAGACAAAGATACAGTATGCTATTATAATAACCTTTGTCTTGCAACCATCAAACTGATTGAAGCGAACCCATCAGGTCTCTCTGTTTCTACATGTCCTTTACATTGTGACTCACTTGGGAAAGTGTACTGATTGTCAAGCACCACCACTCCTGGGGGTCACCACAGAAGTTAATGACTTAATCAAAGCACAGAAAAGTTCCTGGTTTTCCTACATAATAGAATCTAGTAAACAAAAAAGAAATTGTCCAGATAACAACGATCGCTGTTCATTACAAATGAATGTGTTCTAATTACAAATAAACAGCTGTGAGCTATCAACATATGGCTCCGGTTGTTAAATCTAACCCCTTTTTAAAACTTGTACATTCACATACAGAAAAGGCACAGTCAAAAAAAATTGTTCTATCGATGTAGGAAAGGAAAACTGAACCACTGATCAGTTCAAAAGCACTGGATTTGCTGAGACAATCCTTCTGTGTAGCTGGGATTTTCTATACTTCAGTCTGTTCTCCAAGTTCCTTCAGTGCTTTGCATTAAGCATTGTGTGATTGGGGAATCTGCAAAATCTTTTAGTTGTTAGTTAAAAGAAACAGCTTACAGCAACTGGTGGGAGAAAATAATTGACCTTCTTCATGTTTCAGGTATTTTTATTGCAGAAAGCAAGGGATCCAGAGGCCCAAAGGCTTTCTCACTATATTGCTCAAGCTCATAAGCTGTTCAGCTGCCCAGGAACCATCAAGCTGATGACCTTTGACATCCACAACTGATCACAAGTGCACAAACTAATCAGCTACTGTTGTCAGTGAAATCTCAATCTGCGTATGCCACTGGGTCATCTAACAACAGTCACCCGCTACACCTCAAACAAAGCAGTTGTGTAAACAGTACAAACAATGAGTTTCAGTAACTTGTTTTTAAAAGTGCATCAATTTCTTCCATGGTCTTTGGTAATATTTTAGTCCCTTTTCCATTCCAGCCCATGTTCAAAAATTCAGAAAATAAAATGATACACTTTTTACATACCAAAAGAGATGAAACACCATTTTTAAAATGTGCTTTCATTGCAAGATTTGTGATATGCAAACAACAAAATGACAAAACTTACATCAATTCATCCTTCCTCCACCAGCTCCCACCTCCCAACATACATTGTTAGACAATCTTTCAGCATTCCTTAAACCTTTGACTTATACCATCATTTTATATTTGGGACAATGTGTCTGCAATCATGTTATCAGTTCCGGAGAGATGAACAATCTTGACATTTCAAGTTTTAGACTTTTCAATGAATGCCAGTGGTTTGTGGTCCGTGTAGATTAATGTTTCTCTATTACTTTGTCAGACATAGACTTCAAAGTGTTGAACAGCTAATAATAGTCCCATGTCTGTTTCTCTAAGCTGTACTTTATCCTTCGATACTGGTTTAGTTTCTTAGGAAAATATCCCACTGACTTCTATATTCCTGAATCATCATTCTGTAACAAGATTGTACCTTCCCTCAAGTCATTTATATTAATTGTCATTTTGAAAGTTCTTGAAAAATCATGGGTAGCCAAATCTGGTTAATTTCTCAAAGGTTGCCAGACATTCTGCTGACCAGACCACTTTTGCTTATTTCTTTAACAGCTTTGATGTTGAAATTAGGCACAAATTTCTATTGAAATCCATACATTCCTAAAAATATCATGATTTCTCATTTAGTTTTATGAACAGGAAATTCTGTTAGAGTTTTCACTTTTACTGTTTTTGGCAACACCGGGCCTTGTTGTATAATATGTTCTAGGTTAAGTTACTCTTGCTTTTGCAAACTTGCTTTTAGCTAAATTTATTACATAGCCAGCACTTCTACTTGTCTCGCATGCTCTTCCATATGTTCCTATATAGTACATCATTGTCTAAATAAACTACACAGTTATGGACCTCAGCTATGACTTGATACATAAGCATTTGGAATTTAGCTGAGGTATTCTTTACAGAAATGGCATAATTTGAAATTGGTGTAATCCATTTAGTGTGACAAAAATGGGTATCTCCTTAGCATTTGATCTGTTAATATTACTTGCTAGATCAATCATAGATAGGAATGATGTATTGTCAACCTTATCATTATAGTCTTCTAACATGAAATTGGGTACAAATTTGTTTTTGTGACTGCATTTATATTTCTGTACTCTATACAAAATTTAGACAATCCATCCAGTTTAGGGACTAACATTACTAGTGAACTCCACCTGGTTTGACTGAGCTCAATCAAATGATTTTCTATTATATATTAAATTTCAGTTTCCATCTGGACTTGTTTTTCTGTGCTCAACTGACAAAGATGTTGTTTTATTAGTGCTGGCTTCTCTATGTCCACATCGTGCCTAGCTAACATAGTACGATCAGGTGTATCTGTACAGAATACCTTATAACTTTCTAAGTATAGGTAAGCATAGTCATAGAGTTATACAGCACTGAAACAGACACTTCAGTCCAACTCATCCGTGCTGATCAGGTTTCCCAAACTGGACTAGTCCCATTTCCCTTTGGTTGGCATATCCATAGAAAACTTTCCTATTCGTGTACCCAGTCAAATGTCTTTTAAATGTACTCGCCTCTACGACTTCCTCTGGTAGTTCATTCCATATACGCATAACCCCGTGTGAAAAAGTTACCCTTCAGGTCCCTTTTAAATCTATCCCCTCTCAGTTTAAACCTGTGTCCCTTAGTTTTGGATTCCCCTTGGATATTCACCCTATCCATGCCTGTCATAATTTTACAAACCTCTATAAGGCCACCCCTCAGCCTCCTACACTCCAGCGGAAAAAAAATTCGTAACCTATCCAGCCTCTCCTTCTAACTCAAGCCCTCCAAGCTTGGTGACATCCTTGTAAATCTCTTCTGAACCTTCTCCAATTTAATACTATTTTTCCTATAGCAAGGTGACTAGAAGTGTACACATTACCCCAAAAGTGGCCTTACTAAAGTCTTGTACAGCCGATACATGACATCCCAAATCCCATAACAAGTGCTCTGCATGCCAAATGCCTTTTTCACCAGCCTGTCCACCTGTGACACCACTTTCAAGGAACTATGCCCCTGCATCCCTTTTTTCAATAGCTTAGCCCAGGGCCCAACCATTAACAGATTTGTCTTACCAAAATGCAAGTAAATATAGATCCTCCCATTGTCATTCTTCTAAATATGAGATTAATTGTCCCAGTATTTCTTCAGTGAGATTGAATTGTGAGGTTCACTTAATGAACTATTTATCTCTCTTTCCTACTCCTAATGTTTCTGTCACCCTCTACTACTCTTATCATTTGACACATTTGTTCCTCCTTATCCTCTTTCCTGCATTTTCAGCATTTTTATGTGACATAACCAATTACTCTTCCTATGATGAGGAGTTTCTATCAGATAAGTAAACTCACTAATCTCCCTAACCACCTTGCATGCATCACTGAATTTCACTATCAAAGGTTCACCTTGCGAAGGCAACAATACCAATATTCCAACTCCACTCGAAACATTCAAGTTGTAGAATGTTTGTCAGATCATTCTTTCATTTTCACTTGTGAAACTTTCAAAAGCTCTTGTGCTTCCTATCTCATCCTGTGAGTTATTTTAGAAACATAGACACACAATTCAACATTTAAGAATCATCTTTTTGTTTTAAGAACTTCTCCCGAATCAATTTTGATGGACCTATAATCTTATGACCGTAAATCAATTCAAGTGGGTTAAATCCAGCAGATTCCTTCTGGGAATCTCTGGTAACAAATAACAAGAAATGTAATCCTTTGTGCCAATCCTGTAGGTATTCAGGACTGTATACTTTAATCATGATTTTAAGAGTTTGATGGTATCTTTCCAAAACCTCCCTGCATTTGCAGATGATATGCAGTTGATGTCAATGGTTTTGTACCATTGAAGATGTTGAAGATGTCCTTGAAAATTTTAATCATAATGTTAGAACCCTAATCAAATTATATCCATAATAAGTAAAAAGAACTGAGTTAACCTTACCACTGCTACATGAGCTGTAATGTCTTTAAAGAAATAGCTTCTGGAATTCGTGTTGTCAAATCCATAAATATGTAAGGATATACTGATGTCCTACTTTTACTTTTGTTTATGGACTTACACCCTGCTAAATGGCTTTTCCAGAACTGATAAAGGTATGACAGGTGCAGGTTTGAATACATGTGGAGGTTTTCCTACCACCTGTTAAGTATGACATGTTTTACAGAACTGCACTCCATCTTTTGAAGATTTGGCCTTGCAAAATGCCTTTTTATCAATGCCTCTGTATTCTGCATCCCTGTATAACCTGCCTTGGGAGTTTCTTGAGTTAACTCACAATATCTCTTTAACACATCTGGGCGATACAATTATTTGATGAACAACTGTCCATTCTTAATCCACAGATCTGTGAGGTAACTCCACTCTTTGATTGGAACTCCCCTTCCAATACCATACCGTTCTGTAACTCCTTCAGCCTCATTTTCAGTGTGAGCTAACTTACTTAACTCTGGACTTTTTTCACTGAGCTTCAATCAATGAAGACGTGCAAAACACTTTCTTTGAATTATCTTTATTCTTAGATAGAGTTTCACCGACCCTAACATCTGCATTGTAACCGCTGGTGGTGAATTTTGTTTAACCATTCCTTTGGTCACTACACATCATGGAAAAATACCCAAAACCTAGTATTGCAACTGTACCATCTCTTTAACCTCACTCAGACTTTCCATGATTATAAGCAAATCTATAGCCTTCACACTTGCCAAATTATTCCCCAGGAGTAAATCCACTCCATCTACTGGTAATTGCTTAACTGCCCCATCAACCACTCATCCAGACAACAAGTTATACACCAATTGCACTTTGTACAATGGAACCTCTCCATCTAGTGCAATCACCAACACTTCAGCGGACAATATAGCTTTTTTTACAGCATTATAATCTAGCAGTGAAGAACAAATTTCCTGTTCTTTACTTGCCAACTTGCTCAGTATAGGCAATAATCAGGTTCCCTTTGGCCAATTAATCTGTCTCAATACATTTTTCAAATGGCATGAAGAATTCCTCCACAACATTTTCCTCAAATTTGGCAGGGCCCCTACAAACTTAAACATTTCTTTATTGCACTTTAGATTATGACCCAAATTCTTCTCATCAGAACCTACATCAGAATCTGATGCCTCTTTTTATTATACACTTCATTTTAAGCTGCTGATCGCGATCTCTCTTTTTCTCTCTCTTCTCCTTCCCTTTCAATTCGAATTGTAAGTTTCGCATTCCATTTTCCTTCTTTTTAATTACATTTCCTTTATTTTTCTTCCCCTTGGAATTCCATCTTTCCAGCTTTTTTTTGTTTGAAGTTGCTTTAATTTTTTGTCATAGAACATAGAACAGTACAGCACAGTACAGGCCCTTCGGCCCACGATGTTGTGCCGACCTATTATCCTACTAAGATCAATTACCCTGCATACCCTACATTTTACTGTCCCCCATGTGCCTATCCAAGAGTCGCTTAAAAGTCTCTAAAGTATCTGACTATACTAACACTGTCGGCAGCGCATTCCACCCGCCCACCACTCTCTGTGTGAAGAACCTACCTCTGACATCTTCCCTGTACCTTCCTCCAATCACTCGTAATAATCATTTCCGCCCTGGGAAAAAGTCTCTGGCTCTCCTCTCTATCTATGCCTCTCATCATCTTGTAAACCTCAATCAAGTCACTTCTCATCCTTCTTCGCTCCAATGAAAAAAGCCCCAGCTCCCTCAACCTTTCCTCACAAGACCTGCCCTCCAGTCCAGGCAGCATCCTGGTAAATGTCCTCTGCACCCTCTCTAAAGCTTCCACATCTCTCCTGTATTGAGGTGACCAGAACTGAACATGATATTCCAAGTGTGGTCTAACCAGAGTTTTATGCAGCATAACCTCACGGCTCTTAAACTCAATTCCCCTGCCAATGAAAGCCAACACACCATATGCCTTCTTTACAACCCTATCAACTTGGGTCGCAACTTTGAGGGATCTACGGATGTGAGCCCCAAGTTCCTCCACTCTGCCAAGAATCCTGCCATTAACCCGGTATTCTGCATTCAAATTCAACCTTCCAAAATGAATCACTTCACACTTTTCTGGGTTGAATTCCATCTGCCACTTCTTTGCCCAGCTCTGCATCCTGTCAATGTCCCGTTGCAACCTACAACAGCCCTCCACACAGTCCACAACTCCACCAACCTTAGTGTCATCTAACTAACCCACCCTTCCACTTCCTCATCCAAGTCATTCATAAGGATCACAAAGAGCAGAGATCCCAGAGCAGATCCCTGCGGAACACCACTGGTCACCAAGCTCCAGGCTGAATACTTGCCATCTACTACCACCCTCTGTCTTCTATTGGACTGCCAGTTTTGTATCCAGACAGCCGAATTTCCCTGAATCCCATGCCTCCTTACTTTCTGAATGAGCCTACCATGTGGAACCCTATTGAATGCCTTGCTAAAATCCATATACACCACATCCACTGCTCTACCTTCATCGATGTGTTTTGTCACATCCTCAAAGAATTCAATAAGGCTTGTGAGGCATGATCTGCCCCTCACAAAGCCATGCTGACTATTTCTAATCAAACTGTGCTTTTTCAAATAATCATAAATACTATCTCTCAGAATCCTCTCCAATAACTTGCCCACCACAGAAGTAAGACTGACTGGTCTGTAATTTCGAGGATTATCCCTATTCCCTTTCTTGAACAAGGGAATGACATTTGTCACCCTCCAATCTTCTAGTACTACCCCAGTGGAGAGTGAGGACGCAAAGATCATTGCCAAAGGGACAGCAATCTCTTCCCCCGCTTCCCGTAGTAACCATGGGTATATCCCGTCTGGCCCAGGGGACTTATCTATCCTCATGTTTTTTCAAAATTTCTAGCACATCCTCCTTCCTAACAACAACCTGTTCGAGCATATCTGCCTGTTTCATGCTGCCCTCACAAACATCAAGGTCCCTCTCACTGGTAAATACTGAAGCAAAGTATTCAGTAAGGATCTCCCCTACCTCCTCTGACTTTGCATCCAAGTTCCCGCCACTATCCATGATTGGCCCTACCCTCACTCTGGCCATCCTCTTGTTCCTCACATAAATATAGAAAGCCTTGGGGTTTTCCTTGATCCTACCCGTCAAGGTTTTCTCATACCCCCGCCTAGCTCTCCTAAACCCATTCTTCAGTTCCTTCCTGGCTACCTTGTAGACCTCCAGAGCTCTGTCCGATCCTTGCTTCCTCAACCTTAAGTAAGCTTCCTTCTTTCTCTTGACTAGGTGTTCAACATGTCTTGTCATTCAAGGTTCCTTCACCTTGCTATCCTTTCCTTGCCCCAGTGGGACAAACCTATCCAGTACCTGTAGCAACTGCTCCCTAAGCAACCTCCACATTTCTATCGTGCATTTCCCTGAGAACATCTGATCCCAGTTGGTGCTCCGTAGTTCTTGCCTAGCTGAATATCCCCTGATTCTAATGTTTCACTACCCGAAGTAGTGGGGTCAAAATCCTGGAATTCCCTCCCTAACGGCATTGTGAGTCAACCTATAGCAGGTGGATCGCAGCGGTTCAAGAAGGCAGCTCACCACCACCTTCTCAAGGGCAACTAGGGACAGGGCAATAAATGCTGGCCAGCCAGCAACGCCCACATCCCATAAAAATGAATGCAAAAAAAGTCTCTTTTGTATTTCCACTAAATCCAAAACTCTCAATTATATCTGTCTTCTTAGGCAAAGTCAACCCCAAACGATATGACAATTCAAGCAACCTAACTTTCAAAATTACCCCACTTAACATTGTAATGGACAACTCTGCCACCTGCAGGAAATCCTTTGTAAGTTCCAATGTCATTTCTTAGTTCAGCATAGAACCTAATGTTTTCTTTATCACTTGCTAATACCACACCTCAATCCTTGTTGTCTCTGAATCAAAATAGTTTAGCCATGGAGCCACTTGGGCAAGTCTTCTCGAACCCCATTACTCCTGAGGTTGCCACACAAGTTAATGATTTAACTAAAGTGCACAAACTCCCCAGGTTACCTGTCTGATGGAATCAGGTTAACAGAAAACACTAACAATGCTCCTGACTTAACATAAATTATTATTCACTACAAACAAGTAAATCCTAGTCACAAGTAAACAGCTATAAACTATCAACATATGAAGTGATACTTAAAACTCTAACTCTCTTTTAAAACCTCTACACACACATACAGACACTGTCAAAGAAAATATTGGTTTTATAGATGGAAGGAAGAAGGTCTGTTAACAACAGTTCAAAGCACAAGTCCACAGGGTTTATTGAGATGGTCTTTTTGTCTTGGCAGGATTTCGTGTTTCTCAATTTTTTGCCAGGTTCCTTCACTACTTCACAGGAGGCACAAGGCAATTGGTATACCAACTGCAAAGTCTTCTAGTTACAGGTTAAAGGCAACAGCTTACAGCAATTGGCAGGAGACAGTCGTTGGTATTTTTCAGCATCTGGTATTATTACGCAGAAAGAGAGACACACTATCTGCCTTTCTTGTAGTCTGGAGGCTTTCTCACTGTACCGTTCACACTTATGAGATGTACAACTGCCCAGGAACCCACTAGAGAGTTATCGTCAGGCTGATGACTGTTGGCATCCATGACTGGTCACAACTGTACAAACCAATCAGTTATTTGTTGCCTGCCAAATCTCACTTTGAATATACCCTCTGGTGCCGTACCACCTTCAAACAGCTCCCCACAGCTTGAACAAAGCAGCATGTAAACACCATGTACAATGAGTTTTGGTGACTTGTTTTTAAAAGTGCAGCAGTTCTTTCTACAATCCTTGGTTTTAAAACTGACATGTTCCATTTTAGTCCACAACTTAAAATACTGAAAATAAAATGACATAATCTTTACATTTATAATGGTACTGATTCCTTCACATTGTCTCGTCTTTTATCTAAGATCTTAAACTGACATTTTGTCTGTCCTCTCAGGTTAGTGTAAAGAATACTATAAAGGTTTTTGAAGAAGGCACATTTCTACTGAGGTCCTGGCCAATATTTATCTCTTAGATAACATTACCAAAAATAGACTATCTGGTCATTATCATATTGGTTTTGCATAGGAGCTTGCTCTGTGCAAATTAGCTGTTACATTTCCAAAATTATAACAATGATTATACTTCCCACAGGTCTGCTGAATGTTGTCCACAAATTAATTTTGGACAATTTAGGATTATGAGGGAAAAATGTAAGACTTGTTTTCAAATGATGAAACATTGGAACAAGATTTCTGATTATTTAGTTATTAAATGCACACAGTTATATATAAAACTTACATATTTATTTTGCATAACTAAACAAAATATAACGAACATAGTCAGACACTGCAACAAAGAAGCAGATTGCACCAATTTATGACCTCATGCTTATCAGAGGTAGGTTAGAAAGAGTAGACTGATTGGGCTGAATGGCCTGGTTACATACTGTATTTTTCTGTGTAATTCTACAGGCTGGGCAGTTTAAAAATAGGCTATCAGTAAATGACATCAGTCACAGTACATTAACCAATGCCATAAATGTATCTTGGCATTAAATCAGGAGGGATGACTGCACTCACTCCGGGGAATAATGTTTGCTGCAGTTTGGCCAGACCATAAAAGATAGCAACATAAAGTTGGATTACAGTATGCACGGAGATATTTGCATGCATATTTGTGCTGGAGTCAGAAAGAATTCTTAAGTCTCACAATACATATCTAAATGGATTTCTGAAGCTTACGGTAACAATACTGCCCATGACAAGCTTTCACACTGGCATATGTTATTCCAGTGGTTAAACTCCTGTCCCTCCAAACCCTCTCTCACCCTCGTCTTGCTGCTGGTTCACAGCCTGCACTGGGTGCGTAATCTGGACTGACAGTCCCATTCAAAGCTGAGGGTGTGCTGAGAAGAACACATTCTCCCATTCTTTGTCAGATTGTGTTCGGAGATCCTTTATAGTCACCTGACAGGACAGAATGGACCTCAGTTTAATGTCTCAGCCAAAATACAACACCTTTGACAATATATCATTTCCTCAGTACTATACCAAGGGTGTAAACCTATGTGCTCCTGTGTCTGGACACTAACTTGAAACCATAAGCTTCTGATTCAGAAGTGAGCTGTGTGATTGACGAAAGCAAGTGGTCATTTAGCTCCAGCTTTCTGCAGTCCACATCACCAAAACTGACAGAGACTCTGCTCTATGGAGGCACAAAGAACATCGGACAACCATTGGGATGAGTGCTGGTAATTTCATGTGATTGAGTGTTTGGATCTTATTATCACGTTGCACAATTTCAGACAGTCAGATTCAGTCCAATGCTACTTCTCAAAGAGACGTGTTTGCAAAATAGCACATATATATCTCTGTGCACACCAACTTTATGGTGCTATCTTTTATGGTCTGGCCAAACTGCAGCAAACATTATTCCCCGGAGTGAGTGCAGTCATCCTTCCTGATTTAATGCCAAGATACATTTATTGCTTTAATTAATGTACTGTGACTGATGTCATTTACTGACAGCCTATTTTGAAACTGCCCAGCCTGTAGAATCACACAGAAAAGTACAGTATGCAACCAGGCCATTCAGCCCGATTACTCTACACTTTCAGTCAGGACTCCTTGACCAAGCTTTTGATTGTTTCTTGCTAATGTCTCTTTTTTTGCTTCAATGTCTAACGCTGCTTTTCTCTGTTAAAACAATGCAATGTTGTTTTACGTCATTGTATGCACTGATTCAGTAAACTTCCTGAACTTTTCTCCCTTCATCTGCCAAGTGATAAAACATTAACACAGGAAAGAGCGAAAGACATTTCTGTAATGCCTTTCACGACATCCAATACATTCTGCAGGCAAGTCAGTATTTTTTGAATTGTGAACACTATCACAATGAAAAAAATGCAGGACTGCAACATCCCATAAGTAGTAGCGTAGCAATGACCAGATACTTCAATGATGTAAGTTGAGAGATAAATATGGGCTAGGGCAGCAGGAAGAATACGGGTCCCATTCATCTAGTCCCACTCCTGCCCAAACTGTGATGCTCATGCACAGACGGGCACAGAATCTGGGTGTAAGACTAAGGGAATATCTAGGGGAAATCCCTTGATCTCCTTCCGAGAGCATTGTGGATTTTTCTGAGGGGACAACTGGAGATTACATTCAGCATCTCATCTGAAAGACAGCATTTCTGTCAGTGCAGCACTCCCTCAGTAGTATTGCAGCCAAAGTGTCAGTCTGCTTTATGCTTCATCTAACTGGAATGGGATTTGAACTCATATCACTGATGCAGCTTTGAGAAATTTACCACTGAACCTTTGTTGTATAAGGTTAAATTGTGTAAGTTCTGAAAGATTTAATGCTGAATTTAAGTGACTTTCACCCAATCTGACGATGTCACATGAAATATAGATGGAGAATAGGCAGTCTTGCACAAGGTCCTGACAGAGACATCATTTCTGGGTCCCGATAGCTGTAACTATGTCTAACCAGTTAATGTGAATTGTAGCTATTGCTATCATGCAGCAAACTACATCTTATTAGGTAAAATAAGTGTCTTTTCTTGTTAAGGCTATCTAATGGTTTAAGTAAACAGGTACTTGAACTCAGCATAGAAAAGACATTGGCAGCAGAGAGACAAGCTATCAACGGCTGGGACCCTGGCTCCAATACAACAATGTTATAATGGTAGGCTTCAGAAAGTTTATCTACCAGCAGCTAAATATCCCAAGCCAAGCTACGTATCTGTCAGAGAGAAACACTGCTAATCCAATTAATGGATTTCTCTCTCACACGTAGCCTACCCTGACTACAGATGTCCTAGTAGGAGGTCAAAAATCACACGACACCAACAGGTTTATTTGAAAACAGAAGCTTTCGGAATCTCGTTCCTTCTTCGGGTGTCCAACACCATCACCTCCACATCATAGCAGAAGGAGTTACTCCCACATGTGCTAACCTGTAATTTAGTAGATTATCAAGTGGAATGTAGAGATAGTGTTTAATGAATATGCTGACAGGCCTGTGACACATGCTATTATATAACAGTCAACACAGCAGTGGTGTGTGAGAGAGACAGACAGAGAGAGAGAGAGACTCTATGTGAAAGTTGGGACAAAAGTAACACAGGACAGAGATGTCTACTGCAAAATTCTCATGTAAATAGTGTGAATAAAACGAGTCCAGCTTGAAGTCGAGGACAACAAGGTGCAGGGCTGGATGAACACAGCAGGCCAAGCAGCATCATAGGAGCAGAAAGGCTGACGTTTCGGGCCTAGACCCTTCATCAGAAAAGGGGGAGGGGAAGGGGATTCTGAAATAAATAG
>NC_063339.1:72274595-72295101 GCF_021869965.1 Rhincodon typus | reverse complement strand
CTATTTATTTCAGAATCCCCTTCCCCTCCCCCTTTTCTGATGAAGGGGCTAGGCCCGAAACGTCAGCCTTTCTGCTCCTATGATGCTGCTTGGCCTGCTGTGTTCATCCAGCCCTGCACCTTGTTGTCTCGGATTCTCCAGCATCTGCAGTTCCTACTATCTCTCGCTTGAAGTCTAACCTGGTCTTATCTGATCAGAGGAACCCATACTACGACAAGGATTATCAGGCTGGGGAATTTCTCTAATATTTATGTACTGTGTGCTTCACTTGATCATGAAATGGTCAGTTTGTACACAAATTTATTCTGGTAAAAGTTATAACTATTTTGGTGACAGGGAGGGATGAAATCCTGACTAATCATTTCTTTAGTTCGAAACAGATGAACATTTGAACTTTCAAATTTGAAAAGAACGTGGATTCGGATCGAATTAATTGTCATGATCCTTCTGAACAACTCAAGAGTTGATCACATTGTTGTGTGAGTATGCCATATAGAATCTTACACGCAGCTATTCAGACAATCATAGTAGGTCTGGCAGCGAGTGTGGAAAGAAATTAGAGTTAATGTTTTGGGTTCAGTGACTCTTCCCCAGACATGCTGTTCTGAGGAAGAGTTACTGGACCCAAAACGTTAACTGTGATTTCTCTCCACAGATGCTGCCAGACCTGCTGAGTTTTTCCAGCAATTTCTGTTTTTGATTCTGATTACTAACATCCGCAGTTCTTTCAGCTTTAATTCAGATTACCATGCTTGCTAAAGGTCAGAAGTCACGTGACGCCAGGTTATAGCCCAACAGGTTTATTTGAAATCACAAGCTTTCAGAGTGCTGACCCTTCATCAGGTGAAGTCAAGTGAAGGGGCAGTGCTCCAAAAGCTTGTGATTTCAAATAAGCCTCTTGGGACTATAACCTGATGTCGTCTTATTTCTGACCTTATGCACCCCAGTCCAACACCGGCACCTCCACATCATGCTTGCTAAAGATTAGGCCCAGATCCTACATTCTTTTTCTCATAAGTCTACATGTTTTCTCTTTCTTTCAACTGTATATTCAGTTCTCTTTTGAAAGTTTCTAATTAATCAGTTTCCTGACAGCCAGATCATAATAACTAATTGCGTAAGTGATCCTTCTCATATTCTTTCTGATATTTTTGCCAATTATCCACACTGCGTTTGCTAATAAATTTGTTCAGGACTATTCTCACACCAAGGGATCACACTATATGTGTCTTTCAGGCAAGGAAGTATGGTCTGGTGAACATATGATTGTGATCCCACACTGGGATATGGGCCTCTGCCCACATTGGAAAAGAAGTGTGAAGTATTTTAAAATGGTGTCTGGCACCTGGTTCCATGATGGGATTCTTGCCTCCATTCCCACCAAACAGAATTTTTACGGCCCCAGAATGAGGGTGCAGGTAGAGAGCCTGCACACAGCAAGCCTGCCCTCACACATTCCAGTGTCAGGATGGGCTTCTCTCACGCACCATTATTCTCATGGAATTGGTCAGTAGACATAGGTTACAGCACCTCAGAGGAATCCTCAATCATGGAGAAGCCCCAGCGCCAAGTAAGGAACAAAAAATATCAATCACCTACTGCTGGAGTTCCAATGTCAGCAGGCTTTAAATTTAGAAAACAAACACAGGTTCTTTCAATTTCAATTGTTAGATGCTAAAAGCTAGGTGTGTGTATTTACTGAAATGATTGATTGTAGAGCTCTGTCCTGCAAAGATAAATTGACTATGACATTGTTCAGCATTGCTTAAGTATTCACATGCATTAGAGTTATTTACCCATTGGAAAAAGTATTTTACGCATTCAAAAACTTTGGGATTTTAGTGTTTAAAATGCTTAGGGCTGTTTAACAGTGAAATAAAAGAACACTCAAGAACCATGAGTTAAACAAAGAACACACCAACTACTCAGGTACATTGATTGGTGGATTTTTTTCAAAAACACGGCCTGAATTTTTGCTGCCAGATAAGAAAGTCAGACATTTCAGGACCATTCTTGGCTGTCTAAACTGAGCCATAAACAGTTGCCCTGGAGCTTCAAATATTTATTCCAATGAGAATGTCAAACTTTATGGGAGTGATGGCAAGCAATCTGCTGAGGATACTGATGCAGAAGTGGGCTGGTCACCGAGCCTGCTTCAATATGCCAGCATTTTATCAAAGACTATCTTAAAATCACCGAAACAAAAGAAAAACAGCCTCCACTTAAACTCAACTTTGGTAAACATCAGTATCCATGTTCAGATGAGAATGGACTAACGTGCTTAAGTCTCTATTGCAGAATCTTAAAGAAAAATTCCCATTGATAAAATACCATTCACTACATTAATGTCCTTTAATTGTTTATAAAAATAACTGTTAGAATTCATTGTCCCATTTCAGCTCTTTTTGTTGCAATCAGACTATAACAACTCACCTCTAAACTGCGAGACCTAGGTCTATACCTGGTTCCTTGACTTCCTGAGCCATAGACCACAATCAGTGAAAATAGACGATGATACCTCCACCACCATAATCCTTAATAGTGGTGCCCTGCAAGGCTGCGCATTCAGTCCCCTTTTATACTCCTTATACACTCACAGCTCTGCGGCTAAATTCCGCCCCAACTCCATTTATAAATTTTCTGACACCACCACCATTGTAGTTCGGATCTCAAACAACAATGAGACAGAATACAGGAAAGAGATTGAGCGCTAAGCAGCATGGTGTAAAGACGACAATCTCTCCATCAATTTCAGAAAAATGAAGGAGCTGGTCATTGATTTCAGGAATCGGAGTGGAGGGCACGCCCCTGTCTACATCAATGGAGCTGAGGTGGAGATGGTCGAGAGTTTCAAGTTCCTGGGAGTGACAATCGCCAACAGTCTGTCCTTGTTCGCCCATGTCGACGCAATGGTCAAGAAAGCACAACAACATCTCTACTTCCTCAAGAGGCTAAGGATATTCGGCATATCCACAAGGACTCTTACCAGTTTTTATAGATGCAATATAGAAAGCCCTCTTTTCCGATGCATCACAGCGTGGTTTGGCAACTGCTCTTCCCAAGACCGCAAAAAACTTAGAGTCCATCACGCAAAACAACCTTCCATCCATTGAGTCTATCTGTATGTCCCAATGCCTCAAGAATGCAACCAACATAATCAAAGACCATTTCCACCTGCTTATACTCTCTTTCACCCTCTTCCATCAGGCAGAAGATATAAAAGATTGTTACACGTACGAATAGATTCAAGAACATCTTCTTCCCCGCTGTTTTTAGACTTCCGAATAGACCTATCAAATTTTAAATTTAATGTTGATCTTGCTACTTGTACATCTTCTCTGCAGCTGTAACATTGTATTCTTTGCTCTGTTCTATTACCGTAATGCACTTTGTATGATACGATCTGCCTGTACTGCATGCAAAACAAAATCTTCCGCTGTACCTTGGTACATGTGACAACAATAAATCAAATCAAATCAAATGAACTGAGAGAGACCAGACCCCACTGAAATAAAGTAACATTATGAAGTCAGTCATTCAGCCCTAATCCAACAACGATAATACTCAGGTTCATCTCAGCAAAGTGACACAGAAAGCAATAATTTTTCTATCACTCCCGACTTTTCTTCAAATGAGCTCAAGAACGTGAGCTTTAAATGTTGGACTACACGTCAATGTCCTTTGGCGGCTCTGTCGACAGTTCCTTTTGACAGCTTGTTGAGACACCTGACAGTTACTTTTAATAGCTGCTTTTTGACAGCTCTGTTTATAGTTCCAATGAAAATGACAGAGTACAAATGTCAACTTTTAACAATCCTAAAGAACAGCTTACATCTCCCAAATGGCACCTGACTCCTCCAGCAGGCACGTGAGCTCCACTAAATGTGTCCTAGGACCATATCCAAAAGGGTACTGCACTACTCCAAAAGGTTGCCCTACCTCCCCAAAGTACTCTGCAAACTTCAGACCTGCTCCTACCATGTCTAATTTGCACACATCAATATTCATAAGACAGGGAATGCACAAGAGGAAATAGTTCACTTTTGCTTGTGCCATTGCATGCCTCATTTGTTAAAAATGTTATAGCAAGAGTTATTGTTAGAGCTTTTGTTGCAGAATTCTGGCCATGACGACAGCACGACGGTGCCTCACAAAGAAACAGGAAAGTTGGGAATGTTGTAAGAGGCAGTTGGTAGCTGAAAGGGTTAACCAATGTCACACAATAAGCTCCGCCCATCAGGATATAAAACCATCATCCTGGCTGTCATGCTAAATGCCATGTCACTAACAAAAATGTGACAGCGGTGATAATTACAGGGAATAGTGGAGTAAGGGTGTTGGAAGGATGCTGTTTTAGACAACCAGAAATCTAAGTGAGCACTTAACAGTCTTGTGCCTACCTGTCATCACTCCCTCTCCAGAACGTTTGTCCTCTTGACAATGTCTGCTTTATCTCCTTCAGACCCAAATGCTCTGTTATATTATTTGCTGCGGCCAGTGTACGGGCAGGTCAGCTGTATTCTCTCCCACACAAATCACCCCAGCAAACCACCACAGAAGCAACCGTTATAGCCCTCTACAAACTTCCTCAACCTACTGTAAAGCTCAGAATAATCATAAAGCTTTAGGCCCCAATTCGAAACAGTACAGATGGCATTCAACCCAACCAAGATGGTAAAGAGGAGGGTTTGCATTTCCATAACGCCTTTTTACAACCGTATGGTGTTCCTAAATCAATTTATAGTCAATTAAATACTTTTGAAATGCAGTCACTGGTGCAATGTGGGAAATATAACCAGTAGTTTATTTGTCAGAAAGCTCCCACAAACATCGAAGTTGGTAGTGACCCTATACTTTGTGCTTGATGGTGTTAGTTCAGGAATAAACATTGGCCAGCACACTAAAGATAACTCCTTTTGCTGTTCTTTCAAATGATGATGTGAGATGTTTCACATCCATCCGTCATGGACTGGATGGGCTGAATGGATGTGAAACATCTAATTTCTATGGTTTCGATGTCACGTCAGCTGAAAGATTGTATCTCTGGCAGTGCATCAGTAGTGCACTCAGAGTGCCTCTGGATTTTATACTTAGTTTTCTGGAGTGGAGACTTAACCCAATTCCTTCTGACTCAAAAGCCTGACTGGCTTCAGTCCGAGTGGGGAACAGGGTAGTATAAAATCAGCTAGGATTGTCACTTCTGATCACTCCCCAGTGGTCCCCACCCACATGTTTGGGATCACTGCATGAGAAGAGAAATGGATTGAGGTAGGAAATTGAAAGTTACATCCATTTATTCCAATTGCTTCTCTGGCTCCTTACCTTGTGGGGTTCCAGACAGCATTAATCCTGGAATATTTACATTAAAGTAATTACAATGCTATACAATGGTTAGCTTTAAAGCCTGACAGAGTGCAATGCTGTCAGAGGTACCATTTTTTTTGGATGATACATTAAACCAAAGCCTTATCAATCTTCTCAAATGAACATCAAAGAATGTGTGATACAAAGATCCATATCGAAGAAGTGCAGGGGAGATCTCCTGCCAATCCTAACCAATATTTATCTCTTGGTCAACAGGTTCTCTAGTCATTTTCAAGTACTGTTTATGGGAGCTTGCTGTATGGACATTAACGACCACGGCATTTACATTATTTCAGCAATGTTATAAGGCTATCTTTAATAGCAGCGTTATGTCTAGATGGTACAAACAGCACGCAAGCACAGAAACTAACGCCATGTCACTGCCAAGCGAAGGACCCATCTGCCTTCCAACCAGAAGGACCCCCTATTGAGCCAGCCCTCTGGCATTTAGTGAAGCTGAATGCAATAGCTGTTGAGTGCCAGGCCACACCTCCCTAATTCCAAATCAAGTCCAGATCTACTATCTCTCTCTCTCTCCGCAACTGTGAGGAGCTGCCAGTTAGAATGGCCAGCACTACTTTGTAACATTTGACCCCAGTCCAGGACTTTGCCTCCTTTACCAGGCCTTTGTGCCCCACTCCCAGGCTTTTCCTCTACTCCCAGGCCTTTACGCCCCATTCCCATACTTTTGTCTGCACTCCCAGGCCTTTTCCTCCACTCCCAGACCCTTGCCCCTGCTCCCAGGCCTTTGTCTCCAGTCCTAGGACTTTGTCCCAATTCCAGGCCTTTTCCTCCACTCCCAGTCCTTTGCCCCAATTCCAGGCCTTTTCCTCCACTCCCAGGCCTTTGCCCCTGCTCCCAGACCTTTTCCTCCACGCCCAGGCCTTTTCCCCTGCTCCCAGGCCTTTGCCTCCACTCCCAGGCCTTTGCCCCTGCTCCCAGGCCTTTGCCTCCACTCCCAAGACTTTGCCCCAATTCCAGGCCTTTGCCCTCACTCTGGACCTTTACCTCCACTCCCAAGCCTTTGCCCCTGCTCCCTGAACTTCAGCCACAGTAGGCCATCTGCTCAGGTGCAGATGATGTGCCGGTACTGCACATGGAATATCGAGTCATCAACCACGCAT
Organism: Rhincodon typus; assembly: GCF_021869965.1. Classification (NCBI taxonomy): domain Eukaryota; kingdom Metazoa; phylum Chordata; class Chondrichthyes; order Orectolobiformes; family Rhincodontidae; genus Rhincodon; species Rhincodon typus. Next base: position 72,288,613 of record NC_063339.1, on the reverse strand, counting down.
ATACAGATTCATTCTGGTTTAGGGACATCTGACAACACTTACTGATGTCACCAGCTCCATTTGAGCACGTGTGTGGCCACTTTGACAGCCATCTTTCCAAATCTTTCCAGACATTGGTTGAGGGGTAAACATTAGACAGGAGATGCTCTTTATCGAATAGTACCGTGAGATCTTTTTACACGATCCATTGAAAATACTTCATTACTGCAGATCCTCGGATGTTTGATATCTCCACATACAAGAATGAAAATAAGATTTTTATGTTATGAAAAATAATACATAATGACATGGAGGTCATTTAATGAACTGTATTGTACAAGGGAGTTGGAAATGACTTCAAACTCTAGGTTTCACTGAATGTGGTAAAGCATTGATTTGAGATAATCCTCTTATCATTACGACCGTAGCGCTATATAAATTATTTTAAACAATTCCAATTTCCTCTGCTGTTAAAAATGGGTGCTTCATTCTCAGTTGTTTGATTCACTGACAGTTACACCGCTGAGAATGTATTCCACGGGTGAGTGCTAAAGTAACTCTATTCAACAGCACTCGGAACATCACACCTGAGGACAGCAAGATTTTGGATCAGTGGTAATGTTTCCTGCTTCTGACTTAGTGCAGCATCTGAATCCCACACTACACAATCTGAAGGAGTGAACTTTGGTTTGGAAATCTGGGCTATCATGCAACAGGGCACTCCCACCTGTTGGGTGTGAACAATAATTGTTGGAGCTCACAACATCCATCCACTGTATAGGATTAATCAGCAACAGCTCATTGGTTAACACTTTCATCTGGGTCAGAATCAAGTTAACACTGTGGGAAATTGAGACCATAATCTGGGCTGGCATTCCCAGCGTAGTACTGAGAGAGTGCTGTGCTGTCTACTGATAGAGGACCTATTTGAGATGTGCGATGAAATCCATTTATCTTTGTATCCAGTTGTACTGTGGAAATTAACAATATGTGAATATTGTAATGTTCAGGAAAACAGGTGTTCCAGTGGTTGCGAAGTGAGTATGTTCAAACCTGCGCAGGAACAAAGGGAGCATTTGTTGCTAAAGTTTCAATCAGTCACTCAAAACAGTCTAAGGGTTACTGTACACCAGTTCAAAGGTTACAGTGGGTTAGAAACAGATACAGTAAGACAGTGTGAGACAGAGAGGGAGACACAGAAACAGGCTGCAGGTTAAGAAGAGCTTCTGATAATCGATACTGCTGAGAGGACAGCTGAATTGCACTGATTCTGTACAGTTAGGGATCAGGGAAAAATCCTAAGGCCGTTCGATGATTCTGTCCAGTTAGGGCTCAAGGACTGTACAAGGAGCCAGTAAAGCAGTGAAATGTTAGAGTTAGGGCTGTAGGCAAGGCTTAGAAGTTGTGAGGGTCTCAGATGAAGCCAGTGAGCAGTTAATATTCAGTGTTGCTGAAAATGAGGGTTGGCAAACCCGCCAGCATTATTTGCTTGAGCAAGGTTAGAGATCGAGAAAATGACAGCAGTTGTTTCAGTTTGGTGAAGCTAGCTGTCTGAAAAACTGGAGTTATGATTCCAAGCAGTCTTCCCTCTAAACTGGATTGTTGCGCAGCCACTCCGAGGTTCCATGCATGCTGATTAACATGATCAGCGCAATGACACATTGACTTCCAGTCAGAAGAGAGACTGAGAGACCTCAGAGTTCTGCTGACTGAAAGAAATACTAGAGAAAGTATTACTTGTGAGTAGGTGCTGGAGTGCAGTTTTTCAGAATCTAGGAGAGTGAGTACCCAGAAAAGGGAGGTGCATTACTAGGACAGGAGTAGTCACTGAGGCAGTCCATGAGGTAGCGGCTTTGTAAATCTAAGTCTTCAAAAGAAAAGAACCGGGGTCCCTTTCAAAGTATTAATGAGTTTTGATGATTCAACATCTGTGGAGTTGGTGAGGAATCAATGGGATCTATTTTGACCGCATTTTGAGTTTTGACATGGATGTTCAGCTACAGTTTGTCTGTTAGTCACATTTACTTCAGGTTAATTCTGGATATTAGAATATAAGTTTTATATATCGAGTAATTCTTGTTCTAACTTTGTTTATTAATGTGTTTTTTTATTCAAAACATTGTAATTGTGAAGACTCATTCTCTTGGCAAGTATCTCAGATCTCACACAAATTGTCTATTTATAAATAAGTTGCTTATAAATAAGCATAAATTTGTCAAAAACATGGCATTGTTCTGAAGAAGAAGAGAAGAGTTACCCAAGTATCAACGCCAATATTTATCCCTTAATCAACATAATAAAAGAACATAATAACTTCAGAACCAGGAAAAAGAGTAGGTCATTCAGCCCCTCGAGCCTGTTCCACCATTCAATACGATCGTGGCTGATCTCATCTTGGCCTCGACTCTACTCTGCTCTCCATTATCCTTCAACCCATTATTAATTAAAAATCTATCTCCTCCTTAAATTTACTCAATGTCCCAGCATCCACCACACTCTGTGGTAGTGAATTCCACAGATTCGAGACCCTTAAAGAGAAGTAATTTCTCCCCTTATCCAAAAACCATGATCTCTCCTTCTAGATTGTCCCACAAGGGGAAATATCTGCTCGATGTCAATCCCCTTTAGCATCTTATATACCTCAGTTAGATCGCCTCTCATTCTTCTACATTCTAGAGAGTATAGGCCCAATCTGCTCAATCATTCTTCATAAGCAAACCTCTCACCTCAGAATCAATCTAGTGAACCACCTCTGAACTGCTACCAATGCAACTGCATCCCTCATCAAGTAAGCGGCTGAAGACTTTTTGCGGTTTCACTAATGCCTCGTCGATTTGCAGATTACACCGATTATCTGGGCATTGTCACAATGCTGTTTATGGGAACAATTAAGCTATTGCATTTCCTACTTATGACAGTGACTACACTTCAAGAAAACAAATTTAATTTGCTGTAAAATGCTCTCAGATATCCAACGGTTTTGAAAACCACTTTACCACTTTCTTTGTCATCACTTTTATATACGTGGGGATTTAATGTATGCAAATTGCCCGCAGCTGTTCCTATATTACAACATTTCAAAAATTACATTATTAGATGTCCTGGGGTCACAAAAAACATTAAATTACTGTAAGGTCCTTCTTTCACTTGTAAGTTATCATTAGAGCTACAGCGTATGATTTCACTCAGTACTGCAGAGGTTATTAGGGTCCGTCAGCATAGCCTCTGTAAAAGGGAACTTCTGCCTATCCAAACTTATTGAATTGTTTGAAAGGATTATTTAAAAGAATGGTGAAAGGAAGATGGCCGATGTTGTACATCTTGACATTTTTCAAAAGGCTCATTGATGAAATGCCACACTGGAAGCTGCTGGCTAATGTAGGATCTTGTGGAATTGTCAGAGGGATATCAGGCATGATAACAAATGGGATAACAAAGTGTGGAGCTGGAGGAACACAGCAGGCCAGGCAGCATCAGAGGAATAGGAAAGTTTCGTGTTGGGACCCTTCTTCAGAAAAAATAATAACAAATGGGTTGCTTTTACATAGACTGTTTGGGTTTGGATGGGGCAGGAAGTGAATAGTTGTTAATAGTCATGGCTCTGTGTGAGTCTGATCACCACGTGTAATAATGTTCTAACCTTTTGTTGGGGCAGTATAGAGGCAATATTACAATGAACCTTCCCAAATCTGCACTTAATGCTAACAGTGAGTGACAAGAATGGTTAAGTAGTCCTCTCAGTGATAAAATGCGTCAGCCTGATAAAGACAACAGTCTGTGAAAGTAAGTTAAATGTTTAACAATATTTACATGTATTTTGTTTGTGATGCTGCCCAATTCATTAGTAGTGATAGATTAGTTATGGTGCTCTCCAGGAACTTAGCCAATAATTGTGTTTGTTGTCGAAATGCTGATTATCTCAGGGTCAATTATCAATTAAAACAATAGTCCTTGAATAAAATTACAAAGGTAATTTTCTGGCTCAGTAATGGTATACTTTTTTTTCAGTTAATGCCAATTTATCTAGGACCTGGGTTTCTGCATAATCCCGTTGAAGTACGCATTTAGTTTCTGTCTACAGTCCATGCAGCTAATGAATATGAACCAAGTGCTGGAAGTTGGGATTAGTTTAGATAGGTTGGCAATAGGCTCAATGGTCCCAAGGTCCTCTTCTGTGTTATGTGACTCTATGACTTTATGAAGGTGATAGTCTTTGTGTATTTGTATTTTGTATATTTACTTACATCATACCAAAATGGAGTAAGGTAGCTGAACTGCATAGTAAGGAGGTGCTGAAGTCAGTTGGGCCCTGGCCTTTCACTTCTATGGCCTTCAGTTACCTCTGCCTCAGCCTGATGAGACAAAGGTCTCTTCCTATTAAAAGGATCCTGCAAATGCTGGAAATCTGAAATGAAAACAGAAAGTGCTGGGGAAACAAAACAGGTCTGGCAGCATTCAGTGGAGAGAGGAACAGAGTTAACTGCTCAAGTCCAATGTGATTCTCCTTCAGAACTCCTGTTCAGACTCCAGAGACTAACTTTGTTTCTCTCTCCAAAGATGCTGCCAGACCCGCTGAGCATTTTCTGTTTCTGTCTCACCCCAGTTGTTGGCTGAAGAGCTCTTCGTATTTTGCATGCGTGTAAAGCAATTTCATTCTTCCAATTCTGGCCTTTAGTGTATCCAGAATTCCTTCCCCATCCTACTGACAGCCATGCCTTAATTCTGGAATTAAATACTGGAATTCTATCCTGAAACCTCTCTGTTTCCCTACTTTTCTCTATTCTTCCAAGGCATTCCTTAAAATGCGCTATTTTGACCAAGATTTTCGTCACCCATTCTAACATATCGTAATGCGGCTCCATGTCTTACTACATAAAATGTGCTATATAAATGCAAGTTGCTGGTGGTCATTGTGATATAAGGAAATAGTTCTAAAAGGGTTAACATTGGAGATTGCATTAAGCCCCACCCATTCTGATGATATCACACAGTCATGGCGAGAGAACGGAGAAATCCAGCTCTAGATCGTGATGGGGTCAGACGTGCTATGACTGGGTCCTGTTAGCTGTTGTCATTATGCCCACCTAGGTAACGTAACTTGAGACAAGTGTTACTTTATTGTTTAAGATTCACAAGTGGCCCGTTCTAATGTTAACTAAATAGATCCTTAGACACAATAAAGGCAGGTTCTCTATATGGACCAATGGGCACCACTGAGGCTAGAAAGCATCAACACCCTAATGACATTTTGAGTTGATTTTGATAAATTTCTGTTTGGTTCTGTTGAACATTTGATCAGATTTTGTTAGTGTCCCACCAGAAGATGGCTAACTTGATTAACATTTTGTTTGAAAGATTACAAAATAGGGCTGGATTGCAAGGGTTCTTCTGATGCACTAGTATTGTCCTTAACTCTGAGCCAGCTGCACTGGTTTCAAGTCCCACCTGCTCCAGAGATGTGCAATAACTTCCTGAAAAGATAGATTAAAAATATCTTGGAAGGAGGCAAAACAGTACGCCCACCACAAGCTGCCATTTGTGTGCTCCACACATATAGAACTGCCATGAATTTCACTACATTACACTTCCCAAATTCAACACTGCATGGTACTAAATTGCAAAGCTCACTCAGAGATGCCATAACAGAGAGAAGTAATGTAATGCCACTACGGTATGGTTTGATTTTCTTTGATTAAAAATTCATTATAGATTTGTAAGAACCTTTAAGTGCAAAAATGTTAATTGGCTCATAATGATTACTTCTTTGAAGGATTCTTTGGAGAATTACCCAGAAGCAAGTCTTTTTTATGATCAGGGATAATATAAGCAGATTTAGCAACAGTGCTGCTAATGAGATACAGTGCTTAAATATGGGTTTCAGCCTTGGCTCATTTAGTAACACGTTCACTTCTGATTCAGAAGGTCAGAATCCCACATCAGGGTTCTGCGCACTTGATCTAGGCTGACACTCTCAATGGAGTACTGTTGAAATTCGATAAGCAGGGGAAGCGATAGGGTATGGCAGGAAATGAGATAGCGTGGCTATTAATATCGATGGGGGACCTGTACAGTACATGGTCGACATACTAAATTGTAGTGTTGGGCTGTAAGGATGAAAGCTGCGGATGTAATTTTAATGTTACACGCCACTGGATAATGCAATAGAAACCGAGCCCTAGTTTTCCCTGAGTCAGCACAAAAGTTAAAGATTTTAAAAAGTATGCAAAGCTTCCCATTTTAGACTCAGGTTAACGGAAAGCACAGACCAGATTTCTGTATTTAACATTGCAAATGATGACTATATCCTTGAGAACTACACAGAGGGTGGTGCATACGTGGAATGAACTGTCAGAGTTAGTGGTAGATGCAGGTACAGTTACAACATTTAAAAGACATTTGGATAGGCACATGGATAGGAAAGGTTTAGAGGGATATGGGCCAAACACAGGCAAATAGTTCTGGGAAATGGTTTAGGAAACCTGGTTGTCATGGATAAGTTGGACCGAAAAGTCTGTTTCAATGCTGTATGACTCTATGACTCTATAACTCTTAGGTTCCTGCTTCATTTCGAGGGATGGATGCCTTGCAAAGCTGGGTATTGGGAAACAAGGGCTACCTTCTGTGACCATGGCTGATGATCCCATTATGCAAGCTCCATGACCAAGGTTGAGTGTAAATACAACACAGCACATCCCTCAACCAGGGCCATCATGGAGCGGACGATAGGTCTCATGAAGAAGAGGTTTCAGTGCTTGGATTGGTCAGGGAGAACACGGGAACTTTGAAGTGTGCATTCCAGACAGAACATGATCCTTGCATGTTGTACTCTGAACAATTGGACCATGCAATGAGGAGGATATGTTGAATGCTGAGGAGCTGGGAGAGCAGGATATCGAGTACATCACCATTTGCATGAAGGAGTTCAGGAGCATCAGGCACTACGAGTTATACAGGGCTTAATTGTTACCTGGTTCCAGTTAATCAGAATTGGCTGCGGTGATCACTCACTGAATGTTAATTGGGGGGCAGTCAAAGGACAAACAGTCACTTCTGTTCCAAGAGGCAAATGCAGCTTCTGTTTGCTCATGTTCGCTTTTGCTGTTATGGAATAAAAGTGAACGTTTTGAACTACTTGAATACTTCCCTGTACGTGACTGCTCCACATTGGACAACGAGAAAATGCCGGGCAACACAAATCAAGTTGCAAAGAGTAGCATTGACTTTGTCAAGGTTGTAAGGTGAGAGGAGGCTAAGATGGGTCAACGGTGCATCGTGGTGCTTAAACAGTGATAAATGTGATACTGGGAGCCTGTATGTGCAGTGAAGTGTCAATCTTACCACCTATGTACCTGAGAAGCATTGGATTTGTGTTGCTCTCCTACTACGTATACAGTGAAGGGCAACTCTGAACTGCCAACACTTGACTGTGAACACAGTTCGGGTTCAAATATGGCACTGGTACCAGAAATTCCAGGATATCCTGGTAGTTCCCAGAATGTAGGCAAGTCAAAGAATAGAATGAATGGGAGGCATTTGGGACTTGATCCAAAGCAAATGAGGAAAGTTTTGGATGATAACACAAGAAGACTCACTAGGCCTCGCTGAGAGGAACTCTCCATGAATCGACACTTAGGTGATTTTCACTAAGCTTCCTCACAGAAATCCTCAAAACTAGTGACATAATTCAATATAAAATCCCGAGGGGACTTGACAGAGTTGATGCTCAGAGGGTGTTTCCCCTCATGGGAGAGATGAGAACTAAGGGGCACAGTTTGAAAATGAGGGGCCTTTCATTGATGATAGAGACGAGGAGAATTTTTTACCCATAGACAGTCAATGGAACTCTCTTCTTCGAAGTAGTGAAGACGGTACCATTGCATATTATTAAGGCATAGTTAGATAGATTCTTGACTAACAAGGGAGTGAAACCATATAAGAGATAAGTAAAAAAGTGGATTTGAGGCTATAATCAGACCAGCCATTGTCTTGTAAAATGTCAAAGCAGTCTCGAGGGGCTGAATGGCCTACTCCTGCTCCAAATGATATCTTTCATATGTATAGTTATATATACCAATAGTATCACATTGAGACTTCCAAAAATTAATAATATATTCTAAGACCATCCCTTCTGACAGCACTTGAAATACCATGCCCTAGGCCTAACCATAGAGTCATATAGTCATATGAGTCATAGAGTCATTTAGTCATAGAGTCATACAGTTATAGAGTCAAACAGCAAGGAAACAGATCCTTCAGTTCAACCAGCCCACATCGGCCGAGTTCCCATACGAAACAAGTCCCGCTTGGCCCATATCCTTCCAAACCTTTCCAATTCATGTACTTATCCAAATGCCTTTTCAATGTTGTAATTGCACCTTCATTTACCACTTCCTCTGGCAGTTCATTCAACACACAAACCACTCTGTGTAAAATAATTCCCATCATGTCTTTTTTAGATTTTCCCCCTTTCACCTTAAAAATATAGCCCCTGGTTTTGAACTGCCCCACCTTAGGGAAAAGACCTTTGCAGCTCACCTCATGATTTTATCAACTTCTATAAGGTCACCCCTCAACCTCCTATGCTCCAGTGAAAAAGTCCCAACTTATCCAGCCTATTTTTACTACCAAACCCTCCATTCCTGTCAACATCCTGGTAAATCTTTTCTGAAACCTCTCCAATTTAATAACATCCTTCCCATAACAGGGTAACCACAGAACTGAACATAGTACTCCAGAAGAGGCCTCACCAACATTCTATACAACCTCAATGTGACATCCCAACTCCTGTACGCAAAGGTCTGAGCAATGAAGGCAAACGTGCTAAATGCCTTCCTAACCACCCTGTCTACCCATGACGCAAATTTCAAAGCATTACATACCTGAATCCCTAAGTCTCCCTGTTTTACAATGCTACCCAGGGCCCTACAATTAATTGGATAAATCCTGCCCTTGTTTGTCTGACCAAACCTCACATTTAACCAAATTAAATTAAGCCTGTTGACCTATTGATCGAGAGTTCTTTGTAAAACCATCTTCAACTGCTTCATTAATGACCTTCCTTCCAATGTAAGGTCAGAATTGGGGATAACGTACGTCCAAATACAGTAAGACCTGAACAATATCCAAGTTTGGGCAGATAAGTGGCAAATAAGATTAGTGTCACACAAGTGCCATGCAACAGCAATCCCAAGCAATAGAGAACGTTACCATTGCCTCTTGGTATTCAATGGTTACCATCACTGAATCCCTCACTACCAACATCTTGTGGCTTGCTATTGACCAGAAACTCAAGAGGACTTGCCACATAAACACAGTGGCTCCCAGAGCATGTCAGAGGCTAGCAATACTGTGGCAAGTAACTCATATCCTGACTCCCCAAAGGAGGTCCACCATCTACAAGGCACAAATCAGGAGTGTGAAGGAATACTCCCCATTTGCCTGGATGCGTGCAGGTCCAACAACACTCAAGAAGCTTGACACCATCCAGGACAAAGCAGCCCACTTGACTGACACACCATCCGCTGCATCCTAAAAAAAATGTAATGAAAGAGATCGAGGCCCAGAGATGCCATGCATAAACCGAAAGGAGACAGAAATTCCCCAGAAATTCGGTGTTATATGCTTGCAGAAATTCAGTACGAATATCCAGATATGTAAACTTCTGCAGACAAAACAACTAAGTAGAAAATTTGACATCCTGATGTAAGACGCAGACTTCCAGCTCCCGAATCGAGACAATGTTCTTTCTGCCAGCACTGACTAGGTAAACCTCTAGATGTTTCATTGCATGACTTCCCAACCTAAACCATGAAGCTGCATAACTGGTTACCTGACACTGTTGTCCCATACACTGTCTCGGCTTTTCAAGCCTATTGGAAAATGGGCAGTCTCCTCATTCCAGATTGTACCATTCCTGCCTGTCATTCTCCTGTGTCTGATACTTCTGTAACCATTAAGCAAAGTTCAAATAAAATAAGTAAACAGCCCTAGAATTATGTTGTGACTCTTGGAGATTGCAGCATAGTCCTGGAGGGTTAGCAGCCCTAGATTTGCCCAATTTTCTCCTTCATATATGAGAGTTGCCCGTGGGGTAAAGGGGCAAAACATGGCATCCTTTGTATTCACACTGCACTGCTATCAGGTTGATTTAAATGTTTATGAGAGAGAAGGTAATTGCTCAAAAATTAGTGGCTTCAGCCAATTAATTCATTTTAAAATCAATTGTATGGCTGATTCATAAGTTCATAAGATATAGGGACAGAATTAGGCCATTTGGCCCATTAAAGTCTGCTCCACCATTCGATCAACCTGATATGCTTCTCACCCCCATTTTCCAGCCTTCTCCCCATAACTTTCATTACCAATTAAAAATATAACTCCTCCTTAAATTTACTCACTGCTCTAGCGCCCACCGCACTTTGGGGTAGAGAATTGCACAGATTCATTACCCCTTTGGGAGAAGTAGTTTCTCCTCAACTCTGTTTTAAATTTGCTACTATTTACCCTAAGACTGTGACCCCTCATCTTAAAATGCCCCACAAGGGGAAGCATCTGTTCCACGTCTACTTTATCCATACCTTATATCATTTTAAATACCTCAATTTGATCTCCCTTCATTTTTCTAAATTTCAGAGATTATAGGCCTAAACTGTTCAATCGCTCTTCTTACGACAAACCCCTCATCTCTGGGATCAATCTAGTGAACCTCCTCTGAACTGCCTCCAATGCCATCATATCCTTCCTCAAGTAAGGGGACCAAAACTGCGCACAATACTCCAGGTGCGGTCTCACCAATGTCTTGTATAGTTGCAACAATATTTCCTGACCTTTATATTCTATTCCTTTAGCTATAAAAGCCAACATTCCATTTGCCTTCTTTATTATCTGCTGTACCTGCATGCTAGTCTTCTGTGACTCATGAACAAGGGCACCCAGATCCCTCTGCACCAGAGAACCCCGAAGTCTCTCTCCATTTAGATAATAGGTTGCCTTCCCGTTTTTCCAACCAAAATGCATGACCTCACACTTATCCATGTTAAACTCCATCTGCCACATTTTGCTCCAATCTCCTCGCCTATATATATATAAATATATCCATTTGTAAGGTTCTTATTTCTTCACTGCAATTTACCGATGCGTCTATTTTTGTATTGTCCATAAATTTGGCTATAGACCCAAGTTGTATCCAAGTTGTTAATGTAGATTGTAAATAGCTGAGATCCAAGGACCAAACCCTGTGGCACCCCACTAGTTACTTCTTGCCATCCAGAAAAAAAACTAATTTATCCCAACTCTCTGTCTTCTGTCCATCAGCCAGTCACCTATCCAAGCTAATAAATTACCCCTAATCCCGTATGATCCAACCTTGTGAATTAACCTTTTGTGCGGCACCTTATCAGCACCTTCTGGAAGTCCAGATATATTAACATCTATAGGATCCCCATTATCCACTTTGCTTGTTACACCTTCGAAGAACTCTAGCAAATTAGTCAAACATGATTTGCCCTTTATAAGACCATGCTGACTCTGATGGATAGCGTTTTGACTTTCCACATGTCCTGATATTGCTTCCTTGATCACTAATTCTAACACTTTCCCAACAACATAGGTTAAACTAACTGGGCTGTAATTTCCCACATACTGCCTCCCTCCCTTATTGAATAAGGGCATTGCATTAGTATTTTTCCAAACCACTAGAACCTTTCTCATATCCAGGGAATTTTGGAATGTTGTAACCAATGGATCCACTATCTCTGCCATCACTTCCTTTAATAGCCTAGGATGTAGGCCATCAGACCCAGGGAACTTGTCTGCCCTCAATCCTAATAGTTTGCTGAGTACCTTGTCCCTATCAATATTGGTTGTTCTAAGTTCTAGCCTTTCTATTACCTCTGACTTGCCCGTTCCAATAGGAATGGTACTATTGTCCTCCAAAGTGAAAACTGATCATCGTTTATTAGGTGCTAACTCAAGACATTATATGAAAACTATGTTCAAGGTACAAAGTAATGACTCAACTTTGGTGCAAACAATGTGACCTGCTCCCATTTTTTGACCCTTCCAGCCATATTAACTGAGGAGAAACTGTTGTCGGGAAACAGAGGCCTACATCGGATTCCAACAGAATCAGTTGGAGTATGCAGGTCATGTGTATCATTTATTCGTGTTTATGAACGGGATGGAAGATTCTTAGGACAAATGTAGGATTTAGCGCGGAGATGAGGAGACATTTCTTCACCCAAAGAGTGGCGAGCCTGTGGAATTCATTACCAGAGGAAGTAGTTGATGCCAAAACATTGAATGTGTTCAAGAGGCAATTAGATATAGCGCTTAGGGTGAATGGGATCAAAGGTTTTGGGGAGAAACCAGGATTAGGCTACTGAGTTGGACAATCAGCCATGATTGTGAAGAATGGTGGAGCAGGTTTGAAAGGCTGAATGGCCTCCTCTTGTTCCTATCTTCTATGTTTCTATATATATTGTCTGTCATAAATGAAATATTTGCCTGCAGCGATTGACACCTTTAGAAAACTTACAGTCAAAGTCGATGATACAATCACTGCCATCGCTCAGCTGATAAAATACAGCAGCTAGCAAAAAAGAAATGCATTTCTGTAGTATCTTTTCTGACCCCATTATGCCCCATCGTGCTTTGTAGCCAATGAAACAGTTTTTGAAGTGTAAACACTGTAAGAAAGACAGCAGCCTGTTTGTGTGCAGCAAGGTCCCTCCCAGACAGCAGTAAGATAACGAAGATTACTTGACCACGTCCTGTAGAGAAATCCTGAGAATTTGAGGAGCCTGTTACCACACACTGCCTGAATATCTTTCCTGAGTTTGGTAAGAGGTAAAAACAACTCAGGTCATTCCCAGGGGAAAGCAAGAGCCACAAATTAAATACTGAATGAACTTTAAGCTATTTAGAGCATGAAATAATTCTTAAGACAGAGAGTGAGAGAGAGAGACACAGAATTATTGGTTTATTGATAATAGTATCAGTTTGCCCCAATGCAAATGATTGCCAGACTGGGCATATGATATGTGGCCAACTCAATATTGCTTGCTTTGCTCAGCTGCCTAGGACAAACCTTTATTCTTCTGTGCTATTGCTGATGCCAACTCTTCAGCTGGAGCTATCATTTGTATTCGCATTTCCCTAAACTTGCTGTTCCTATTAGCTATCTTATGTAAATGTTTGCCTGAATTCATTGCAGCACAGTGGCTAGCACTACTGTTTCACAGCGCCAGGGATCCAGGTTCAATTCTGCATGGGTTTCCTCTGGGTGCTCTGGTTTCCTCCCACAGTCCAGGGATGTGCAGGCTAGATGAGTTAGCCATGGAAATGAAGATGACAGGGGGTAGAGGGGTGGGTCTGGGTGGGATGCTCTTTGGAGGGTTCGTGTGGACTTGATGGGCTGAATGGCTTGCTTCCACACTGTAGGGATTCTATGATAACCTTGCTGTTCCTATTAGCTGTTTTTATGTAAGTGCCTGCCTGAAACCCTGTTAACTCCTCTGCACCCTGAAATTGTAGGGAGAGGTGAATGAGTATTGAGATGAACAGATCAATCAAGGTAGAAAAAAGAATTGTAGAGTAGTTGTAACAATGAATGAGGCCACTCAGCCCATCATGTCTTAGCCAGAAGATGAAAATGTTTTTCCGAGCCTATCTTGTACTTAAATCACACTCCCTTTTTCTTCTGATAGTTTTCCCTCCATTATGTACTTCTTCAACTCGCTAACTCAGTGCTCTTTTCTAATTTAACATTTATTTTTGAAATCAGAGTTAATGTTTTTGGTCCAGTGACTCTTCTTCAGAACTGATGGCACGACTGCTGCCTGACCTGCTACAATTTCCAGCATTTTTTTGTTTTCAGTAGCTAGGAAAAAGTTAAGAACAAAAACAGAAGTTGCTGGAAAAGCTCAGCAGGTCTGGCAGCATCTGTGAAGAAAAAATCAGAGTTAACATTTCGGGTCTGGTGACCCTTCCTCAGAACTCTGATTTTTTCTTCACAAATGCTGCCAGACCTGCTGAGCATT
>NC_063339.1:72260110-72274195 GCF_021869965.1 Rhincodon typus | reverse complement strand
ACCTGCTGAGTTTTTCCAGCAACTTTGTTTTTGTTCCTGATTTACAGCATCCACAGTTCTTTTGGTTTTTCTTCTGTTTTTGTTCCTGATTTACAGCATCTGTAATTCTTTTGGTTTTTAGTTCAGAAAAAGTTGCTGTTATGCAGAAGATTGGGTGGGGCAAGGGGGAAACGAGTATACAATAGGTGGAGATAGAGCCCAAAGAGAGAATGAAAACAGTTAGACAGGCAAAGGGGTGGATAACAGTCAGCCTTGGAGAATGAATGGCTGTTAATGGGAACTATTTGTGGCTAACAATGGGTTATCTGTAATAGCAGACCATTTGATGTCGAGGTCTTTTGTTTTTATCGCATGGATACATTCACCCTTCAGTGTCGACAGCACAGCCAAGATTAAATACCTCATCCAAAACTGGCACCTTAATTTGTGCACCCTCCCTCAGCGAAGTATGTAAGAGAATGAACTATAATCCTCAAAGGACTATCGTCATCTCTCTTCATTGGAGAGTGACAATTGGTTATATATTGCTTGAGGGGCACTCAAGCATGAGGAAAATACAAACAGACAGACCTTCATGAACTACAAAAGCCAGTTGAATCCACATCATTGGCATAATTCGGCAGCTTGCTCTGCTCAACAGAGCTATCCAACTTCCCACTGTACTGGATTATCAGCCTGGGTTGTGCTACATTGCTGAAATCCTCCCTTAACAGTATAACATTAACATTGGGAATAAAGCAGCTTCTGGACATTATACCCTCACATTGCAAATCAGGAGTTAACAACTCTATGCTGAGAGAGACAACACAGTATGGAGCTGGAGGAACATAGCAGGCCAGGCAGCATCAGAGAAGCAGGAAAATTCACGTTTTGGGTCAGCACACTTCTTCAGAAAAAATGCTAAGAGACCCTTGAGTGTAATGGAGCACGTGGAAAGGGCTGGTACATCCCGTTTCACAAATCCCGCCGGAATTCGTGGGATTGTTGCTGCCTCGATTAAATTTGGAGGAAAGTCTTGGCAGATCACTCCTGCAACACTAGCTGAAAAGAACAGGACATTTTACATCTGCTCAGCAAGCACACAAAAGTCCAAAACAATGAGGTTGATCCACTGGGTCAGCACAGATTGATGTAGGAAATAATAGATGCTGGCAGTTAAATCCCATGTGCAGCTGATAGTAAATGATGTTTAAAAGGTACATTGATTAAACCTTTTTGAGCCATGCCACTGTAAGCATGTCCACTTGGGAGTGCATTCCTTCACTGAGGAAACACCAATTCTGAGAGATACATACAGTTGACGAAAGAGATAATTAGAAACGTTAATCAAAGGGGAAATGGACAGAAAGGGAAGACGCAATCCAAAATATGCTCTGACAAATGTAATAGGGCTTCAGGACCCGGTAGAAATTAAGATAGATGAGTTCCTTCAGTCTGAAAGTAACATAACCCTTGGCTGAGAGTGTCTACAACATCGCTGAGGAGATGAATAAGTTTGATATCCTGTCTGATGAAGGAACAATGTTGCAAAGACTTTAAAAGTGAAATGTAGAATTATAGAATCATCCAGGACAGAAGCAGAGCCTTCGGTCCAACCAGTCCATGCTGACCATAATCCCAAACTAAACTAGTCCCACCTGCCTGCTCCTGGCCCATATCCCTCCTAACCTTTCCTATTCATGTACTTATCCAAATGTCTTTTAAAAGTTGTAATTGTACCCACGTCCACCACTTCCTCAGGAAGTTCATTCCACAGGCAAACCACCCACTGTGCAAAAAATTGCCCCCATGCCTTTTTTAAATCTCTTTCCTTTCGCCTAAAAAAAGTGTCTCCCCTAGTCTTGAATCCACCATCCTAGGGAAAAGACATGTACCATTAACCTTATCTGTACCCCTCCTGAAATTATAAACCTCCAAAAGGTCACCTCTCAACCTTCTATGCTGCAGTGAAAAAGTCTCAGCCTTTCCACCCTATCTTTATAACTCAAACTTTCCATACCCAGCAACATCCTGGTAATTATCTTCTGAACCTCCTCCAGTTTAATAATATCCTTCCTGTAACCAGGTGACCAGAACTGGACACAGTACTCCAGAAAAGGCCACAGCCTTCACTCAGTGACTCTGTGGGTCAGAGGGATGTGGATTCATGTTTCACTTGAGCAGATAGATTGCACTTCCTCAGTGCTGTTGTCCACGCAATTAAACTGAGTCTGTACCTCACCACAGGGTAGGTGGTGTATACCATTTGCTGCTACCATTCTCACTGAGTGCAGTGATCTACAGTGCCTGCTTGGTAAGTGTGGTAGAGGTAAACAACTTCCCGGTCTAAGTAGAACAGACAGTTGTGCTGGGCAAGAAATAATTTATTGTATGATAGCAATCAGTTACTGTTGAAGTGGACATTGTTACAAAGATTTTGAGCAGGATCTGAACGTTAAGTCTCACTCCTTTGTGATCCTAAGCTACCCCAAATCCGGATAACATCAGCCTAGTGGGTATTATTGCTTTCAGACATGGACAACAAGTGGCACATTGGGAACGTCAACTTGGAATATGGGCTCTCAAGTTTATGGAGACACCACCTATAGATTAATTTGGCCTGCATAATATTGGAAAGGTATTGAAGCACTAGACAGGGGACAACTCAGATTCACTGGGATGCTGCCAGGTATAAGGGAATACCACTACGAAGTAAGACTTTGGAAAACTGGAGCTATTTGCATGAGAACAGAGGAGAATTATGGATTGATTTGATAGAGGTGTTTGAAATTCTAAAGCAGTGGTACAGTGGGTATTTCTATGGGATGACAAACCTGTAATAAGCAGAAATAGAAATATGATTAAGTGCAAAAGATTCAAGATTAAGAGTAAAAGGAATGAGGTAAGTTGAAAAGGCTGTTTTTTTTGTCTAGGATCCAGGACTTTATGAACTGAGGTATAGAGTACCAATGCAAGGAAGCTAAACATGGTCAATAATATGGTCACAGATGCTGCCAGACCTGCTGAGCTTTTCCAGCAACTTCTGTTTTCGTTCCTGATTTACAGCATCCGCAGTTCTTTCGGTTTTTATGATTAAGACTCAACTGGATTATTGACCAATTCTGAACATCATACTTTAAAATGAATGGCTTGGGGAGAGCATCTGGGATTTACCAGAATTGTTCTGTGGAGAGACTATGGAAGTTGGGATTGTTCTCCATAGACTGGCGTTTATAAGATTTAATATAATAATTCAAATGGTGAGGGATTTTGAGAGGGCAGAGGTGGGTAGACTCATTAGCTCAGTTCACTAGACATATAGCACATGACTCAGGATAATACTAACAGAGTAGAATTCCATTCCTGTTTCAGCTGAGATAGACCTGAGAGCTGCCTCCACTCCTTGACCAGTAAAACCACAACCGTAAGCCATGGTTCAGCAAAACTCAAATGATCAAAGATGTTACCTAGAAAAGAATAGCAAGACAGAGGGAAAGTATTTCCACCATCACATAACCAGAGGACACAGATTTAAAATAAATGGCAAAAGAATCAAATGGAAATGAAAGGAATTTTGGTTTTATTTTGCGAATCCTTGTTGATCTGCAATGGACTGACTGAAAGAACAGTGGAAGCAGTTTCAATAATAACTTTTGAAATAAATTGAATGTATACTTGAAAAGAAGAATAACATAGGATCCTGGGGTGAGACAATTGAATAGTTCTTGCAATGATTCAGCGCAGACATGATGGACTGAATGGCTTCCTTCCTCACCGCATGATTGTATAGTCAAAAGATACATTCACTTAAATGTAAGCAACAGCATTGTCTTTCCAAAATATATTTTCACATGGTACATCACACATGTGACATTTCCAAACCATTTTCAATTGAAAGTTACAATGAACTTCTCTAGCTAAATGAACCATTGATGGATTGGTAGAATTCAAGTCCATCGTCGTGGAATTATGTCAACTTTCTATGAAATGATGAATGTTCCTAATCTTCTGAGATGTTTGCAGATTTAATATTAACTGTGAGCCATCTCTAGAGTCAATGAAACAGCTTGACAAGTAGCAGCAAGGCCTAGCCTGCCTCGCACCAACCACTCATTGCATGCTGACTACAATTGATCTGACTTAAAGGCAATCAAATTTTGTCATTTAATCAAATTATTTTCAACTTTATTTTTAAAGCAGGTTGGAATTTTATTGGCCCCAGAGTCAGACAATGAACACCTCGCTGAGATGTGATCTAAGCAACATCTTGCAAGTCTACGCCAAAGGGCACCAGGGAGGTCAACAAGAGTTACGGGGATCAGTACAAAACACAATCAAGAATGAACATAGGAATGTAAGAACTAGGAGTGAAGTTGGCAATTCAGCCTTTTGAGCATGCTCCGCCATTTAAGACGATCATTGACGATCTCATCTCAACTCCACTTTCCTGCCCACTCCCCACAACCCTTCAACCCGTTACTAATTAAAAATTTGTCTATCTCCTCCTTAAATTTGCTAACGATTGGTAATGGAGCACAGGTCAAAATTTGATGCACTGAAATAAATAGAAAAGTGATACTACAGCGAGAGCAGAGCCTTGATTAGTGTTCATCTAACGGTCCTTCGCTCAGTTCTGATCGCCAAACCTCAGCAATGCTGCACTGTCCTGGGAGGGAGGTGAAGCACTGATTCACCAGAATGATTCCCCAGTTGGATGGTTGCATTACGAGAACAAGTCGCATAAATGTAGCTTGTATTCTCTTGAACAATAATGACTGAGGGTGATTTGATCAAATAGTTTAAAGTATTGAATAATAAGTTACCTGGATCCTATTTCCTCAGATAGGGGATCAAGGCGAAGCAGCAATCCATTCAAGACTGAATTCAAGAAACACTTTTGCTCTCAAAGGGCAGTGACAATCAGGAACTATCATAAATCTGTGGCAATTGGAGATTTAGATTGAGATTAGAAAGAACATGAATGACAGATAGGCTTGAAGGGCTGAATGGCTTCCTACTATTCCTAGTGGCGCTATATTCTTAGGAGTGGGAGTGATCCTCTCAATCAATATTATCAAATTAGATTATCTAGTTATTATTTCGTTCCTGTTTGCACCAGCTTGCTGTTCACATAGGCTTCCGATTCCCTACATTACAGTAGTGGCTACACTTCGCAATAGCTTTGGCAGTTGCATAGTGCATTGTGAGAGTGAGTTGTGGTTGTGCGAGGCAATTCTTGCTTTCCTCACAGTAAACATAATTTGTCGTACAAGGGGAAACGGCAAGTGGCGATAAACAGGAAATTGTTACACGGACAGATGCATAATCGTCACAGTTCAGCTCTAAAAATTCAACTTTACACTGTACGTACATTTCAAAGTATACAGTTCGTGTCCCGCATGCCTCTAGCTTACATATCTAACTTTAAGTTGCCCTGCACATGTCGCAAGTGCCAAATGAATGGTTAATGTCAGGACAAGGACTTTGGCACTGACCCTGAGATGAGCTCAATTATCAGCACTGATATTGAATAGATGCTGTTGGGCAGCCTTCAATAGATGCTTTCTCCCCAGAGTTTCACTGTTTTTGCAAAGCTTTTTTTCCCCCACCTCGCTGTTGTCACTGTATCCACCAGTCAGTCGTCATTTGGACCATGGTGACTGGACACGTCAAGATATGGATTCCAATTATTCATACTGTTCAGCTTTCTGTTTGACATCCCGGCAGAGTGAACGGTTCCAGTAATAACATCTGTCATATAGAATACTTTATGGAGGCCCAGCTCTCTGTCTGTGAGGCTGGCTTGTGATTACAACATGTGCCTCCATTAGGCCAGTGAAAGGGCTACCGAAGTGCTTTCTGACACAGGGCAGCTCCCTCAGTCATTTTCAAGGGTAACTGGGGAGTTGGCAGTGATTTGCATTCATTCACCTCCTCCCCTACATCTACCTGTCTTCTACTTGTCTGAGGGTGCTAGCAGAGATATTCCGGCACCTTCCCCTAAGGGTTAATGAGCGAGCAACATGCCTCTTCTTAGTCTGGTACAGTTCACTTGGATGTGTTTGAGTGTGTGCACCTTGCAGTGCTTTGTGGTCTGCTTCCAATAAGTGTAGAAACATAGCACATTCTTGTATGGGAGCTGGCGTTACATGTGCATCACTAATACTTTCCAACAAGCACCAAGACATTGTTTGGCTGGTGATGAGAAGGGCACTGCCCATTAAATCCTTCATGTACACCCAGTCCGTCTGTGCCACCACATGCTGCCTTGGAAGCGGCTGCTGGGGGGTTGAGATTGTTACCCATCTCTTGCTGGAATGTGACTTTGCAAAGGAAGTCTGGAGAAAGATGCAGTAGTTTTTCTCAAGGTTTGTCCCGAGCAGCTCCATGACACAGGACTCTGTGCTCTACAGTCTGTTTCCCCAGGACGCACACCGAGACAAACAGCAACTGTACCTGGAGGACCATCAACTCAATGAAAGACGCTCTTTGCACTGCCTGGAATTTGTTGGTTTTCCAGAGGAAGGAGTTGATCTCAACTGAGTGTTGCAGACTAGCACATTCCAAGATCCAGGATTACGTGCTGAGGGATGCACTAAAGCTTGGGGCAGCTGCTGCCCCAAGGCGCTGTGGAGAAAGATCACTATGTAAAGTCTTCCTGCCGAAGTTAAATGGGGGCCTGTTGAGTTATCGGACCCTCCCAGTACTTCAAATATATGTAAATATAATCTTGTACAGTAAGAGATGCCTTGGGTTTGTTTGTTGGATACAGTCAAACTCCAATGTTTGTTTGTTTTCTTCATATGCTACTACACAGAACTGAACTGCATTTGTGACTTTGTGTATGTGTATAAAGACATTTTTATGAATAAGGTATATTTTTGAAATTAAAAGGTTACAATTACTCCTCATAAAACAGTCTTGTTATTTCCAGTACTAGCCTGGTGGCTCTCCGCTACACTCCCTCAATGGTAAGTATACCTTTTCTTTGGTAGGGAAACCAACAGCATTTCTGAAGAAGGGTCTAGGCCTGAAACGTCAGCCTTCCTGCTCCTCTGATGCTGCTTGGCCTGCTGTGTTCATCCAGCTGTACACCTTGTAATCTCAGCATTCCAGGTGTACTCTCACCAAGGCACCTTAACGAAGCCATCCCTACTTCAGAATCAATTCACCTTCCAATGAAGACCAATATACCTTCCTAATGCCTTCCTAATTGCTTGCTGAACCTACCTGCCTACTTTCATTGACTGGTGTACAAAGATACCCAGATACCTTTGTCATACACACTCCCCAGTATATCAGCATTTAACTAATACTTATACCTTTTGTTTTTCACACCAATCACATTTATCCACACTGCAGTGCACCTGCCTGTGTTTGCCCACTTGCTGAACTTGTCCAAATCACCTTGAATCCTCCTGACAAACTCACAATCCTGCCTAGTTTTGAATCATCAGGAAACCTGGAAATGTTGCAGTTGGTTCCCTCTTCCATGTCAGTTGATTGATTTATTGTTGTCACATGTACCAAGATGCAGTGAAAAGTGTTGTTTTGAGTGCTATACAGGCAGATCGTATCATAAAAAGTGCATCAGGGTAGCAGAGAAGAGTGCAGAATACAGTGTTACATTTTTATATATTGTGAATAGCTGGGGGCCTAGCACTGCGGCATCCCCTTAGTCGCTGCCTGCCTCTCAGAAGAAGACCCATTTATTCCCATTCTGTTTCTGGTCTGTCAACCAATTCTCGATCCATGCCAATATATCACTTCCTATCCCACATGCTTTAATTTTGACACGAACTTATCAAAAACCTTCTGAAAATCCAAATATATTGCATTGTTCATACTGGCTCTCCCTTATTTATTCTGCTGGCTGCATCCTCAAAAAAAACTCCAGTAATTTTTTAAAGCATGATTTGCCTTTCAAAAACCTGTGTTGGCTTTGTAAAATCCTGCTAATGCTTCCCAATGGTTCTGTTATCGCATCTCTTAGAATAGATTTTAGCATTTACACCACTCCTGATATTAAACCAACGGGTCTGTAATTCTCTGAGTTTTCTCTCCCACCTTTTTTAAACCGAGGGGATATATTTGCCATCCTCCAATCTGTAGGAACTGCTCCAGAGTCTATAAAATTTGGGAAGATGACCACCAATGCATCCAATGTTTCCAGGGCCATTTCCTTTAGATTGTCAGGACCTTGCTAATCGTCAGTATTTAATCCCATTATTTTCCCCAGCACCATTTTCTTCCTAAAACTGATTTCCTTCAATTCTACCTTCTCACTAGACACTTGATTCCTTGACATCTCTTGGAGGTTACTTGTGCTCATTTCTTTTTGTGAAAACAGAGTGTTAAAATGAAAAGTGTAGATACACTTAAGGGGAAATTAGGCAAGCATTTCAGGGAAAAGGAATTGGATGATTGCAATGAATGAGGAATGATGGAAGGAAGCCCGAGTGGAACAATACCACCAGTACTGATTGGGTGGGCCGAATGGCTCGTTATTACAATGTATATCCAAAATAATGCTATGTAATTAAGCTTTATTCCAGCAATGGTCCTAACATGATAGTGTTAAGTTAGTGATTATGAGAAAACAGAGACGGAGTGGGGAATAGAGGCACAAGGTATGGCTTAATGTAAATTCAATAGAAATCTGGAATTAAGAGTTTAATGAAAACTATGGAATCATTGTCAGCGGACAGAAAAACCTATCTGGTTCACTAATGTCCTTGAGGGAAGGAAACTACCATCTATACCTGATCCGGTCTACATATGACTCCAGACACACAGCAATGTGGGCTGACTCTCAACGAGGGATGGGAAATAAACGCTGGCCCAGCCAGTGACACCAACATCCTGTTAATGAATAACCTCACCACTTAAATCATGAGACTTCTTTCTTAACTATATCTATGTATAACTGACGTACGATATACATATCGTGTAAAAGAAAATCAAGGTCTTTTTTTATTGAAGGGAAATAAAACAAAAGCCTAGTTTCTGTCAATCAAGTCACTCTTCTGACAGGAAATGTACAAATCGTATGCGCACAAATAAAAGGTAGTCATTAGGAAAAAGCTGAAAACACATTTCATAAGGAAGAGCTCAGTGATTTGCATTTTGTGCAGCTGTATGTTTGTTGAAACACGCACCGAGAGTTTCAAGAATGTTCCCAGTCTCTTATTTTTAACATTTTCTGCATTTTTATCAATATGTTTACAGTCACCTGACCTTTTTGGTGGAAGACTGGAAAATCATAGGTCACTGCCGATGACATCCAGACTGCACTGAAAGTGGAGTCACAGATAGACAGGGTAGTGAAGAAGGCATTTGATACGCTTGCCTTTATTGGTCAGTGCTCACAGTATAGGAATTGGGACGTCATGTTACATCTGTACAGGACGTTGGTTAGACCACTTTTGGAATTCTAGTCTCCCTGTTATAGGAATGATGTTGTGAAACTTGAAAGGGTTCAGAAAAGATTTACAAGGATGTTGCCAGGGGTTGGAAGGTTTGAGCTATAGGGAGAGGCTGAATAGGCTGGGGCTATGATCCCTGGAGCATCGGAGGCTGAGGGGTGACCTTATAGAGCTTTATAAAATCATGAGGGGCATGAAGAGGGTGAATGGCCGAGGACTTTTCCCAAGGGCAGGGGAGTCCAAAACTAGAGGGCACAGGTTTAAGGTGAAAGGGGAAAGACTTAAAATGGACCTAAGGGAGCAATTTTTTCACACAGGGGGTAGTGTGTGGATGGAATAAGCTGCCAGGAAAAGTGGTGGAGGCTGGTACAGTTAGAACATTTAAAAGGCATCTGGTTGGGTACATGGATAGGAAGCGTTTAGAGGGATATGGTCCAAATTATGGCAAATGGGACCACTTAGGATATATGGTCAGCATGGACAAGCTGGACAACTCCTTGACTCTGTGACTTATGACACTGAAATACACCATATCCATTGCAGTGCTTCACCTGTTATGACCTGAAACCTTCCCAATAGCTTCATGTAAGTAGCTAAAGGTTCAACACTCCAGCAGAAGTCATTGTAAAGAGAGATGCATAGCCACAGGAGGACTTTCTAGAAGTTACTTAGAATGAGAGGAGACCTTGTGAAATATACAAGATTCTTAAGGGTCTTGGTAAGGTAGTTGCAGAGAGGTTCCTTGTGGGAGAGTCTAGGACCACAGGGCTTCATCTCAGAGTAAGGGAGGAGATAGACAGAAATAGGAAGGAATTTCTTTTCTCAGAGGCTAGTGAACCTGTGGAATTTTTTTTACCGCAGAGGACTGTCAAAGCAGAGTCTTTCAATATATTGAAGGCTGAGACGGACAGATTTTTAATGAGCAAGGGAATCAAGGATGACAGGGGAAGTCATGGAGTTGGAGATTACCAGGTCATCGAGTGGTGGAGCAGACCCAATGGGATGAATGGCCTACTTCTGCTCTGATATCTTATTTTCAGCTGCACTATTGCGTGGTGGGATGCTGGGGAGGTGATGGCATCTCGGCTGCTTGCTGGAGAACCACTGAGAGCCCCTCATCACCACTTATCAAGGGGGGGGGGGGGGGGTGCCAACTGCATCTTATTCCACTCGGGCCATCAGCAGGCCTTCCCCATGGATCAAGGAGCCTAACAACCCAAACCCCCCCCCCCCCCCCCCCCAAGGGCAAATGCCAATCGGGGCCTGGTCAGTCTATGGAACAACAGCACCACCATGTGGCTGCTGCCTGTACAATGCCCATTGTCAGGTGCTTTGGCCAGGCTAAACAAATACCCAGGGGATTGCAGGCAACGCTGTGCGTTCTGCTTCCCACCCAACACTATGTGAGCACTAGAAATGGCAGGAAAGGCCTCAACTGGGGACTAGTTGCTCCATTGAGGATTCAATTTGGCAACAGGAAGGTTCTCCACGTGCTTTCGCAGTCCAGATCGAATGGGTAATGATTAAATGCACCCGAGCATATCAAACATGGGGTGGCCACAAGATTCTGTTCACAGTTTTAGTAGATACCCTGACCTGCTCGTTGTTAAATAATCCATTTATTAACAAACTGTCTATATCGGTTTACACATGAAACAAAATCCTGCCCGAATTTCCTGGCTTCTATGACAGTATCTCTCAATTAATGGGACAGCAGAGTTAGTGTCAAAGCTGCCACATACTTCAAATGAAATCTTAAACCAAGGAGCTGACTCAGATGATTGTAAAAGAAAGATGTCATTGTTAGTATAGCAGGGGAGTTCTCCCATGTGTCCAGGCCAGCACTGATTGTTCAGTCTCATTGCTGAATTGGATTATTGGGGTCAATTTTACATCTGTCCATAAAAATGACCCTGAGCTTCCAATGTCTGCCATTTCAGCACACCACCGTGTTCCCTGGCCAACATCTCTGTCCAGCGCAAGCTAGAAAAACAGCATCTCATTTTCCACTGCAGCATTCAGGACTCAGTATCGAGTTCAATAATTTTAAACACTGAACACCTCCTTCCATGTCCTTTGCCACCCCTACACCTCAGGCCCTGTCAATGCTTGGGCTGGTTTCAGCCATCTGCACCCATTAACAGTTTTTCTCCTTCCCTGCCCTACTATCATCCATCCCTTTGGCTACCTAACTGTCCTTTCTCTCTCTCTGTCTGAGCTCCATCTGCAAATATCCTGTCACTCCATTTTCAAACTCACCACACCACTCCCCCACACACCACCACCACCACCACCTTTTCCAAGCTACAATCAGTTCTGAAGAAAGGGCACCGGCACCGGATTAGGAATGTTAACTCTGCTGTCTGCCCCACAGACCTGCTGAGTTCCACCAGCAATTTCTCTCAGTCCAGTCTCTCGGCGGTCTCTTGGCCTGGCATGGCGATATCTAAGTATGCAAGTGGGTCCAGTCCGGGCATATTCCAGAGGCGGCAGGAGGAGACTGGGGAGGCAGCAGCTTCAGCAGCAGAGATGGCATTGCAGTCCAACAAGGGAAAGAGCCAGCGGTGAGAGAGCTTCCCAAGTATCCGCAGCAGTGGCGTCAAGAACAGGCAGCTGAGGTCTCTCGGAGAGCGAGATAAGCAGAGGACTCATCGAAGACTTCCAAACTTTTAACTTAATTACTTTATTTTTCTAGTTTAAATTAAGATGGACTTTAATGTTAACCATTACCTCATTTCTTTATTTTTCTACATATTCTATGAAGGTAATGCTTAACTTTTTAACTCTGTTTCTCTTCCTACCTTGTACCTGAGCTTTTTGTACCTAACTACCTTGGTACTTAAGATAGCGCCATATGTGGCGACATTATACACCTTTCACTGTACTCCTGTACTTCTGTACTTGAGTATACATGACAATAAAATCTAAATCTAAATCTGTTTATGCAATCTTGCTGTGGTCAGGTTACAAAGAAGTAATCTTTGGAGTCACTCCAAAAGTAGGCATTTCCAAGTGTCTCCAACAGACCAAATACATACAGCGAAAGGCCTGTGCAAACTCCACAGCATCTCACGCACCCACCTCTTCAAACACCATTTAGCCCGGCCTGTGACAGGGAGTGCAGAGCTAGCCTTGGACTATTTAATCAGCTAAGGACTCAACTCCAGAATGGGAAAAAAAACCTCATCTTCAGTCACGAAGGACTGCCTTAGAGGCACTTCAAGTTTTACATTGGCTTGAAAAGCACTTGAGGTCCTGAGGCCATGAGTAATAAGTCTTGTAGGTCACTTAAGCTTTAAGATCATCAAATCTTTAACATTAACGTCGAGTTGGCTTATCAGTTTCAGGAACAGTATGCATCAGTTCAGGTAGAGACATGTTGCTTTCATAAAATAATAAAACAATTTTCTGTTTAATAACTAATCTTTCCCACTATTTACATTAGTTAGAGCCCATTGTTCTGATGTCTTCTGAGATAGCATAACACCCAAGTTCACACCTACCCTATTTCCTGAAGGGCAGGATGGTGCAATGCTTCCATCCAGTGGCAGGCTGAAGAATAACCTGCAAAGTTTGGAACAAACTTTTAGCGGGATAGATAAGGTAGACATGAAGAAACATTTCCCCTTGGTGGAGGGATCAATGAGCAGGGGGCATAGATTTAAGCTAAAGGGGCAGGAATGAGGAAAAAAATGTGAGCATTTCATTCTCACGATGAAGGAACACAGGACTTTAACATTGTCCTTGGCTCTTATTACCATCTCAAAGGCCAGAATCAGCTTGCTGCATGCTGCACAATTCCCTGTCACACCAAACAACCTCAGGTAGTCTCTGCGACAGAGAATGAAATTTGCCTTGGTGTACAGAGTTGAGCCCACCTCTCCGAGGCGGCAGTCACAACAGGCACATTTCAGGCAGTCCTTGTGCCAGTGCGGTTGTGACTGAGCGGCTAAGACAGTGGGTTAGAAATCTTGGTTGCCCTAGGAGTGGCACGATGGCTTAGCGGTTAGCACTACCACCTCACAGCGCCAGGGACCTAGGTTCAATTCCACCTCGGGCAACTGTCTGTGTGGAGTTTGCACATTCACCCCGTGTCTGTGTGGGGTTCCTCCGAGTGCTCTGGTTTCCTCCCACAGTCCAAACATATGCAGGGTAGGTGGATTGGCCATGCTAAATCGCCCATAGTGTCCAGGGATGTGTGGGTTATAGGGGAATGGGTCTGGGTGGGATGCTCTGAGGGTCAGTGTTCACTTGTTGGGCCGAAGGGCCTGTTTCCACACTGCAGGGATTCTGTGGATCTGTGGACTTTAAACAAAAACCAAAAGAACTGTGGATGCTGTAAATCAGGAGCAGGACTTTAAATGTTGGACTCAGACATGGCTGCAGATTTCCAGTATTTCTGTTCTTAACCTTTCCCTGTCTTGCTGACGATATTTGTGATCAAATGTATTCCTGGAGGTTTTATCACATGACTTGCAAACCCCTACCACCCCTCCATAGCCACGGGTCAGCCAACACATCCATCCTTTGTGCTGCACTGCCATTCTATATCAATCAGAAAGCACAAATGACCTGAGACAGCAGGAACTACAGATGCTGGAGAATCTGAGATAACAAGGTGTAGAGCTGGATGAACACAGCAGGCCAAGCAGCATCAGAGGAGCGGGAAAGCTGACGTTTC
>NC_063339.1:72229738-72259710 GCF_021869965.1 Rhincodon typus | reverse complement strand
CTGAAGAAGGGTCTAGGCCCGAAACGTCAGCTTTCCCGCTCCTCTGATGCTGCTTGGCCTGCTGTGTTCATCCAGCTCTACACCTTGTTATCTTTAGCACAAATGACCTAACTGGATGATGCTCGACTCTCAGCCACACTATATTTTACATGCTATTTTCAATATTCTCATATATGGTAAAGAGAAATTTTTCCAGGAAACGGCAAGAAGTATATATTTTTAAATATTGCTGTGATTTTGTTTTTGGCCAGGGTTGCACACAGCAGTTCCCTGAAGGTTGATCTTCACTGCTTGGGGACTCCAGGCCAGTCCTAATGGTGTCAGAAACCCTAGTATAACTACAAATCCTGCTCTGGAGACGTGAGGCAACATAGATATGTTACAAGAGTCTATGTCCCAAATATACATGCCTTTTAACTCAAGAACACAGCATGGGGCAGTACAAAGATAGGAACATTAATAAATAAATTTATTCCAGTCCCACTGTGCCAGGGACCATTGCCAATATCCCAAACAACTCCACAGCTGCTAAACCAGGCATGTAGGCTGTACATCCCAAAACTTCACAGAGTCATGGAAGGCTACAGAATAGCAAAAGGCCATTCTGTCCATCGTGTCTATGCAGGTCAAAAACAACCACCTAATGATTCTAAAACTATTTTCAAGCCCTTGGCCCATATCCTTGGTATTGCAAGTGCACAGCAAAATACTTTTTAAATGTTATGAGGGTTTCTGCTTTCCATCCTTATAGCCAGTAAGTTTCACAATCCCATCACCCTCTGGGCGAAAAAGCTTTTCCTCACATCTTCCTTAGATATGGGGCCCAAAATTGCACACAATATTATAAAATGCAGTCTGACGAAAGCCTTATACCGCCTCAGCAGTACATCTCTGCTCTTGTATTCTCACCCTCTCGAAGTGATTGCTATCATTGAATTTACCTTCCTAACTGCCAACTCAACCTGCATGTTAACCTTAAGAGAATCCTGAACTAGGACTCCAAGTCCCTTTGTGCTTCAGATTTCTGAAGTCTTCCCCCATTTAGAAAATAGTCTATACTTCTATTCTTCCTACCAATGTGTGTAGCCTCACACTTTGCCACATTGTATTCTATTTACCACTTCTTCGCCCCTCTCTAGTCTATCCAAGTCCTTCTTGAGCCCCTGCATTTCCTCAACACTACCTGTCCCTCCATCTATCTTTGCACCATCAACAAACTTTGCAACAATGCCCTCAATTCCTTCGTCCAGATCGTTAATGTAAAATGAGAATAGTTGAGCTCCTAACATGGACCCCTGTGGAACTCCACTAGTCACCGGCTGCCTTTCTGAAAAAGACCCCTTTATCAATACTCTCTGCCTTCTGCCAGTCAGCCAATCCTCTATCCATGCCAGTACCTTGACTCGAATACCATTGGCTTTTACCTTATTTACCACCACCAAGAGTGGCTCGGCAGCTGTACTACTGATCGAGCTGGTTGGGTCCTACAGGACATAGCTGCTAATCTGGGTCTGCGGCAGGTGGTGAGGGAACCAACAAGAAGGAAAAACATTCTTGACCTCATCCTTACTAATCTGCTAGCTGCAGTTGCATCTGTCCATGACAGTATCGGTAAGAATGACCATTGCACAGTCCTTGTGGAGACGAAGTCCCGCTTTAACATTGAGAACAATCTCCATTGTGTTGTGTGGCACTATCACCGTGCTAAATGGGACAGACTTCGCACAGATCTAGCAACTCAAGACTGGGCATCATGAGGCGCTGTGGGCCACCAATAGCAGCAGAATTGTACTCCAGCACAATCTGTAACCTCATGGCCCGGCATATCCCCCACTCAACCATTACCATCAAGCCAGGGATCAACCCTAGTTCAATGAAGAGTGCAAGACGGCATGCCAGGAGCAGCACCAGGCATATCTGAAGATGAGGTATCAACCTGGTGAAGCCACCAAACAGGACTACTTGCAAGCCAAACAGTGAAAGCAGCAAGTGATAGAGCTAAGCGATCCCACAACCAACAGATCAGATCGAAGCTCTGCAGTCCTGCCACATCCAGTCGTGAATGGTGGTGGACAATTAAACAACTCACTGGAGGAGGCTCCACAAATATTCCCATCCTCAATGATGGAAGAGCACAGCACATCAGTGCAAAAGATAAGGCTGCAGTATTTGCAGCAATCTTCAGCCAGAAATGCCGAATAGATGATCCATCTCGGCCTCCGCCAGTGGTCCCCAGCATTACAGATACCAGTCTTCAGCCAATTCGATTCACTCCACATGGTATCAAGAAACGGTTGGAGACACTGGATACTGCAAAGGCTACCGGCCCTGACAACATTCCGGCAATAGTACTGAAGACTTGTGCTCCAGAATCTGCTGCTCCCCTAGCCAAGCTGTTCCAGTACAGTTACAACACTGGTATCTTCTCGATAATGTGGAAAATTGCCCAAGTATGTCCTGTACACAAAAAGCAGGACAAATCCAACCCGGCCAATTACCGCCCCATCAGTCTCCTCTTGATCATCAGTAAAGTGATGGAAGGTGTCATCAACAGTGCTATCAAGCAGCACCTGCTCAGCAATAACATGCTCAGCGACACCCAGTTTGGGTTCCGCCAGGGCCACTCAGCTCCTGATCTCATTACTTGGTTCAAACATGGACAAAACAGCTGAATTCCATAGGTGAGGTGAGAGTGGCAGCCCTTGACATCAAGGCTGCATTCGACCAAGTGTGGCATCAAGGAGTCTTGGCAAAACTGGAATCAATGGGTATCATTGGCAAATGCTCCAGTAGTTGGAGTCATACCTGACACATAGGACGATGGTTGTGGTTGTGGGAGTCAATCATCTCAGCTCCAGGACATCTCTGCAGGAGTTCTTCAGGGTAGTGTCCTAGGCCCAACCATCTTCAGCTGCTTCATCAATGACCGTTCCCTCTATCATAAGGTCAGAATTGGGGATGTTCGTCGATGATTGTACAATGTTCAGCACCATTCGTGACTCCTCAGATACTGAAGCAGTCCATGCTCACGTGCAACAGGATCTGGACAATATCCCAGCTTGGACTGACAAGTGGCAAGTGACGTTCGCGCCACACAAATGCCAGGCTATGACCATCACCAATAAGAGACAATCTAACCACTGCCCCTTGATATTCAATGGTGTTACCATCACTGAATCCCCCACTATCAACATCCTGGGGGTTACCATTGACCAGAAACTCACCTGGACTCACCACATTAATAGAGTGGCTACAAGAGAAGGCCAGAAGCTGGGAATACTGCGGCGAGTAACTCACCTCCTGACTCCTCAAAGCCTGTCCATCATCTACAAGGCACAAGTCAGGAGTGTGATGGAATACTCCCCACTTGCCTGGATGAGTGCAGCCCCAACAACACTCAAGAAGCTTGACACCATCCAGGACAAAGCAGCCCGCTTGATTGACACTACATCTACAAGCATTCACTCTCTCTACCACCGATGCTCAGTAGCAGCAGTGTGTACTATCTACAAGATGCACTGCAGAAATTCACCAAAGATCCTCAGACAGCATCTTCCAAACCCATGACCACTTCCATCTAGAAGGACAGGGGCAGCGATATATGGGAACACCATCATCTCCAAGTTACTCTCCAATTCACTCACCATCCTGACTTGGAAGTATATCGCCATTCCTTCATTGTCACTGGGTCAAAACCCTGGAATTCCCTCCCTAATAGCATTGTGGGTCAACCCACAGCAGAAGGACTGCAGCGGTTCAAAAAGGCAGCTCACCACCACCTTCTCAAGAGCAACTAGGGATGGGCAAGAAATGCTGGCTAGCCAACGACGTCCATGTCCCACAAATGAACAAAAAAAAATGTAGCAGCCTTTTGTGCAACACCTTTTCAAAAGCCTTCTGGAAATCCAAATAGACCATGTCCACAAGCTCTCCTTTGTCTAACTTGCTTTTAATGCCCTCAAGTTATTCTAACAGATTTGTCAGGTATTTTCCGTTGATGAAGCCGTGCTGACTCAGCCCTATTATCCCATCATGTCCAAGTACTCTGCAATCTCATCCAGCTCTTAACCATCATCCTCCCCTGATCATTAAACCCCCTCTTGACTATCAACCATTGACCATCCTCTCCCTCAACATTGCTTCTCCCCAACCTCCTGCATCTTCTCCTGCTCATCCTTTTCCCAATCACTGTCCCTGTTCCCAATTAAACCCATCCGATCAGCCCATTTCAAACCACTGTGCTCCCTCCCAATCAGCTCCAGGTTGCTCCCTCCCTGGTCCCCATCATTTGTTCACTCCCAGTTCTTCCCCGTCACACATACCCTCCCAATCCATCCACCTCCCACTTACCACTCCAAGGCCCACCTGGTGATCACTGCAGCAGCCTCCAATCAACATTCGTGTGGAGGCCCAGGGAAAATAGCAGTTCACTTAGCTGGAATAAGTAAAGCCCAATGTCTAATATCAGGCAGGCCTCTCAGTTTTTATAGAATCCCTGCAGTGTAGAAGCAGGCCATTTGGCCTATCCAGTCCAAACCGACCTTCTGAAGAGCATCCCACCTAGACCCACCCCTACCCTATCCCTATAACCCTGCATTTTCCATGGCTAACCAACCTAGCCTGCACATCTTCAGACTGTGGGAAGAAATGGGACCACCCAGAGGAAACCCACGCGGACACGGGGAGAACGTGCAAACTCCACACAGTCAATCACTGCATGGCAATGGTGCTAACCACTGAGGCACCTTGCCACCTGTAAACATCTTCCTATTGGTCCAACTGTAAACAATTTCTAATAAACAAGGGCAAAAAAAAGTAAGTTAAGGATAACGGCCGTGAAGATCACCAGGTCGCAGATACCCAGTGTCCCAAGTTGTTCCGACAAAACAGGAGGATCTGTTTCCCTAAGCCTTTCCATCTCACTCTCCTTCTCCCAGCCAATCCTTAAAAGCTATCATTTTAACAGGGGTCTTGGATCATTTGGTTCCTTATGTCATTTGCTTTCGCATCTATATCAGTACATATTACTGTAGAGTACCTTGGGATGTTCTTTTATCATTGCAGTGCTATCTAAGTACAAGCTATCATTATTGAATTGTTCTTCTTTATTTATGAAGGGAGGGACAAACTTCACTGCTGAGTTCAGTAGTTAGTGCCAATCGCTAATCGCCCTTGAGAAGATGATGGTGAGTTGCCTTCTTGGATCGCTGCAGTCCCTAAGCTTATGTGCACCAAGTCAAAAAGAGAATTCCAAGATTTAATCCAATGAGAATGAAGGAATGGTGGTTTAATTTCAAGTCAGGATGGTGCGTGTGCCTTGAAGAGGAACTTGCAGGATGGAGGTGTTCCCATTTATCTGCTGCTCTTGCCCTTCCAGGTGTTCAACGTCACTGGTTTGGAAGGTTTGTCATAGGAGCCTTGGTGAGTTACTGTAGTCATAGAATCAAACAGCATGGAAACAGACCCTTCGGAGCAACCTGTCCATGTCAAACATAATCTCAAACTAAACTAGTCCTACCTACCTGCTCCTGGTTACATAGCACTCCAAACTTTTCCGATTCATATACTTATCCAAATGTCTTTTAAACGTTGTAATTGTACGCACATTCACCAATTCCTCAGGAATTTCATTCCACGTGCAAACCACCCCTTGTGTAAACATTTGCCCCTCATGTCTTTATTAAATCTCTCTCCTCTCACCTTAAAAATATGTCCCCCTAGTCTTGAAATCCCCCATTCTAGGGAAAAGACAAATATCTCTATCTATAACTCTATCTATATCCCTCATTATTTTATAAATTTCTATTAGGTCTCCTCTCAACCTCCTATGCTCCAATGAAAAAAGTCCCAGCCTATCCAGCCTTTCTTTATAACTCAAACCTCCCATACTCAGCAATATCCTCGTACATCTCTTCTGAACCATCTCCAGCTTAATAACATCCTTCCTATAACTGGGTGACCAGAACCGGACACAGTATTCTGGAAAAGGCCTCACCAATGTCCTGTACAATCACATGATCTCCCAACTTGTGCATCCTGTGTGGTGCTGCCATTCTGCATCAGTGGTGAAAAAAAATGAATGTTGAAGGTGGTGGATGTGGTGACAATTGGTTTGCTTTGTCCTGGATGGTATCAAGCTTCTCAGGTGTTGTCAGAGCCACACTCATTGAGGCAAGTGGGGAGTATTCCATCACATTCCTAACTTGTGCCTTTGTAGATAGTGGACAGGTTTTGGGGAGTCAGGAGGTGAGTTACTCACTGCAGAATTTCCTGCCTCTGACCTGCTCTTGTATCCACATGATTTATGTGGCTGGAACAGTTCAGTTTCTGATCAGTGATAATTGATGGTGGGGATGGTCAAATTGCTGAATGGGATGGTTAGACCCTCTCTAGCTGGAGATGGTCATTACCTGGTGCCTATGTGGTGTGAATGGTGCTTCAATGCAATAGAGATGCACGTAGCATTTCACTCAAATTTAATCTGTTTCCTCCAATGATTGCTTAGCACAACGGTTTGAATATTTGCAATTGAACGGTCACAAAGAATAAATATTGGATTGACAAATTAATTTTAAAATAATCGCTTTGCACTGCAGCTCTTTAAATAGCTCCAGCCGTTCCTTAAGATTCTGGTCCTATGCATGACCCGCTGCTGTTTGTTGGGAGGTCAAAGTGTTGACTCAAAAACTTCCGGACCCCACAAAAGTTCCATTAACTTCTTTATTTTAGCTTAGCCGGCTAGAGGTCCGGAGTCAACACCAGAGTAACAAGCTCTCACTTGGTGAACTCTCGTCGGACCTCTGTGTATAGCATAAAAGCAGTATATTTTATAGCCCTCATGTGTGATTAACATACATATTTCTCTACCCGACATGATACTGTTCACATGCGTCATAAGCAGATAAGCAGTGCAGTTAACAATGTTCCGTTGAGTAGAGGTAGCAGCCCCAACCGTGGGAAGAACAGCTGCAACCTTCAGCTTGTTACAAACACAGGCACACATTCCACAATTTATGGTACATCGTTATTTTAGCAAAACTTCTAACTATTGCTTCCCCAATACTTTATCAAAAGGCTGACCACGTCGCTCCAGTCAACTACCCACTTGTAACAGAAACCAGTTTGGCGAACTTTGCACCTCCTTCAGTATTTGCATTGATCAATATTTCAGTGTTCTCGGCCAAACAAGCTGATTGAATGTATATATCGTGAATTTATGAAGTGGTGAATATAAGATCGAGACTGGAATGCTTCGCAGAATCGGGGTTGATCGCAGTTCAGTGAGCAGCACACTCAACTTAAAGATCAAAAACGTCATCTTTGTGTTAAACCTCAGGAGATGGGAGAGTGATTACATGAATATTTCACGTCAGTTTTTACGTGGAGAAAGAAATGGAGGCTACAGAACTCAGGGAAATAAATATTGATGTTTGGAAAATAGTTCACATTACAAAGCACAAAGTGATGGAGATATAAGTTGGATAAATCTCCGGGATCTGATCTACTGCATCCGGGGATATTGTGGGAGGTTAGGGAGGAAATTATGGGCCCCCTTGCAAAAATATTTGTATCATGTATAACTATGGGTGAGGTGGCAAACTACTGGAGGGTGACTAATGTTTTGCCTTTGTTTATGAAGGGATGTAAGGAGAAGCCTGGGAACTATAGAGCTAAGTTTGACTTCAGTGATGGGTAAGTTGCTGGAAGTGATTCTGAAAGATAGGATTTATATGCATTTGGAGAAGGAAAGAATGATTAGGGATGGTCATTGTGGTTTTGTGAGAGGGAAGTCAAGTCTCTCAAACTTCATTGAGTTTTTTGAGGAAGTAACCAGGAAGACTGATGAGGGCAGAGGGGTAGACTTGTTTACTTGGACTTTAGTAAAGTCTTTGACAAGGTCCCACGCCGTAAAGTTAGGTTACATGGGATTCAGGGTGAGCTTGCAATTCAATACAAATTTGGCTAAGGTAGGAGACAGAGAGTGATGATGGAGGGTTGTTTTTCAGACGGGAAGCCTGTGACCAGAGGTGTTCCACAGGGTTCGGTGATGGGTCCACTTTTTCGTCATTTACATAAATGATTCAGACGAGAATATAGAAGATTAGTAGGTTTGCGGATGACACCAAAATTGGTGGTGTAGTGGACACTGAAGAAGGATATCTAGGATTACAGAGATCTTGATCAATTGGGTCAATGGGCTGAGGAGTGACAGATGGAGATTAATTTGGATAAATGGGAAGTATTACATTTTGGTAAAACAAACAAGGGCAGGTCTCATACAACTAAAAGTAAGACCTTGGGTAGCGTTGTACAACAGAGAGACCTAGGGGTTCAAGTGCATAATTCTTTGAAGTTTGCATCACATGTAGATGTCACAGAGTAGATAAGAAGACATTTGAGTTCTGAGGAAGGGTCACCGGACCTGAAAGGTTACAACTCTGTTTTTTCCTTCACAGATGCTGCCAGACCTGCTGAGCTTTTACAGCAACTTTGTTTTTGTTCCTGATTTACAGCATCCACAGTTCTTTCGGTTTTTAAGACATTTGGCACACTTGCTTTTATTGCTTAGGCTTTTTGAGGACAGGAGTTGAGACATTATGTTGAGGTTGTACAAGACACTGGTGAGGTCTCTTCTGGAGTATTTTATGCAGTTCTGGTCGCCCTGTTATAGGAAGGATTTTATTAATCTGGACAGGTTTCAGAAGAAAGTTACCAGGATGTTGCCAGAAATGGAGGGTTTGAGCTATAAGGAGAGGCTGGATAAGCCGGGATTTTTTGCACTGGAGCATAGGAGGTTGAAAGGTAACCTTATAGAGATTTATAAAATAATGAGGAGTATAGTAAAGATGAATGGCTAGGGTGGGGTTTTCAAGACCAGGGGCATATTTTAAAGGTGAGAGGAGAAAGATTTAACAAAGACATGAAAGGAATTTTTGTTTTTATACAGAAAGTGGTTTTTGTGTGGAATGAACTTCCAGAGGAAATTGCAGGCACAGTTATAATGTGTAAAAGAAATTTG
Organism: Rhincodon typus; assembly: GCF_021869965.1. NCBI lineage: Eukaryota > Metazoa > Chordata > Chondrichthyes > Orectolobiformes > Rhincodontidae > Rhincodon > Rhincodon typus. The sequence continues at coordinate 72,250,691 of NC_063339.1, read as the reverse complement.
GGTAAGTACATGAATAAGAAATAAAAACAGAAGTTGCTGGAAGCTCAGCAGGTCTGGCAGCATCTGTGAAGAAAAAAATCAGAGTTAATGTTTCGGGACTGCTGACCCTTCCGAAGAATAAGAAATGTTTGGAGGAATATGCACCAAATGCAGACAGGTGGGACTAGTTTAGTTTGGGATTTTGGTCGGCATGGACTGGCTGGACCGAAGAGTCTGCTTCTGCGCTGTTTGACTCTATGACTGTAAAACTGATTTCGGGATCCAAGTCCATTCTAGAGATGTGAGCTTGCAATCCTGGCTGACAACCTAGTGCATTGTTCCATTGTCAGGGATGCCCTCTTTTTGAATGAGATCAAAAGCTATTTCCAAAAAGAGCAGGAAAGCTCTGCACTGTAACCCAGCCACTCATTATATCACAACCAACATCACTACAACCAGATTGTTTTGTCAGTGCTTTGATGTTCTAGCGTGATATATAAGTGAAAGTTATTCTTTCTTTAATTGTGTTCATCATGGTCATCCTAGACAAACACCTGACATGTCTGAAAAACTGTCTGAATCCTTTGTGGTACCTCAGCTGTGCTGGATGCAGCATCGTGAAACTGATATTTTCTGACCACATTCTGTACTTTTCACTAAAACTTAATCTGTCCCCTCTAATGATTGCTTAGCACAATAGTTTGGATATTTCCATTGAAAGAATAAACACGATCGACAAATGAATTTAAAAATATTTGGTTTGCACTGTAAAACACTGTAAAACTCTTTAAACAGCTACAGCCATTCCTTAAGATTCTTGTTCCATACATGTCCACTGCTGTTTGTTTGGAAAATCAAACACTGATCATTTCTTTCCTGTCAACTAGCCACCTAGATGTGAAAGCAGGAACCAAAAGTGAAAACCCCTTCAACCTCAACTGGGATGTGGCATCTTGCACTGCTGGGCTATTATATGGTGATACTGAAGAGGTATAATGTGGAATTATTTAAAATTTACACATTTTACACTCCACGCATGCATCCTCTGTCCTATGTAATAAAATCCAATCTGCACAGCCTTTCCTTTTCATTTCTTTCATGACTGTATCGAGCCTCCCTCTGAAAGTCACCTTAATTTCCTCATTCTAACCACTCTCTGGGTAAAGTAGTTCCTTATTTTGTTCATTAATATATTATGACAATCTTGGAAATATGGCCATTAACTGTCATTTCCTCAAAAGTCGAACCATCTCTCCAACTACACAATCAAACTCCTTGATAATTTTTGAAGACCTCTATCATGTCACCCCCTTATCCTTCTCTCTTCCAGAGCATGGAGGTCCAGATAACTTCACAGCCTTGCTGTCATTCTGTTAAAATTTAATTTATACATTCTCCTTTGTCTTTCCCTTTGTTTTAATTTTTGCCATCGAGCAAGTAGAACTATGCACAGTACTCCAAGTATGATCTAATAAAAGATCATATAGGAAAGTTTTTTTTTAAATTCATTCATAGGATGTGGGTGTCACTGGCATTTATTGCCCATTGGGCAGTTAAGAGTCAACCACATTGCTGTGGGTCAGGAGTCACACGTAGGCCAGACCAGGTAAGGATGGTAGTTTCCTTCCCTAAATGACATTAGTCAAACAGATGGGCTTTTCCCAACAATCGACAATGGATTTACGGTCATCAGGGTTGGAGGATTTGAGTTAGAGAGAGTGGCTGAATAGGCTGGTGCTATTTTCCCAGGAGTGTCAGAAGCCGATGATACAGAAGTTTATAAAATCATGAGGGGCATGGATAAGGTGAATAGCCAAGATCTATTCCCCAGGCTAGGGGAGTCCAAGACTAGAGGGCATAGGTTTAAGGTGAGAGGGCAAAGATTTAAAAGGAACCTAAGGGGCAACGTTTTCACACGGAGGGTGGTGCATGAATGGAATGAGCTGCCAGAGGATGTGGTGGAGGCTGGTACAATTACAACATTTAAAAGGCATCTGGATGGGTACATGAAAAGGAAGGGTTTAGAGGGATATGGGCAAAATGCTGGCAAATGGGACAACATTAATTTAGCATATCTGGTCGGCATGGACGAGTTGGACCAAAGGATCTGTGTGCTGTACATCTCTGTATACATTATGGAAATCATTTCCCTAATACGCAATCATATTTGTGCAGAAATGAATGCCAGTGCTTTGCTTGGATATGGATGGTCTTGCTAACATGTTTGTCGATGAGTCAAAGTAAGCCCAAAGTCAAGCCCAAAGTAAAGGAGGCAATGAAAATGACCAAACCACAGCACAAAAACCACTACTGGAAACACCCCAGGTTCCAAAGGCCCTGATTGAGGTGTACTTGCTCAGGCACTAGATTTGACCATTAAATAAGATTTTCACTTCATCTTGCAGGGGTTTCTGAATATGCAAGACTGTGGCTCACTAAAGGCATTCACCCTGCTGAGGCAACAGTCACAGGTTAAAGTTCCAGTTCAAAGGTAATGGAGACCGTCATTCCCGTGTAGTGCTGAGGGCATATTGTAATTTCAGAGTTACCTCCTTTCAAATCAGATGTTAAATCAAGATCACATCTTCCCTCCTTGGTGGATGTAGAAGATCCCATGGCACAGATCCAAAGAACAGCAAGGCTGGTACTCTGGCCAATTTTGATCCATCAGGCACAATGGGCTGAATAGTCTTCTGTTGCTGGATTAACTTACCTGCTCCTTATCACACTGCAGTTTATGCAAGTTAACTAGCATCTGCATTTTCTACTTGATAAAGTAAAAACTATACTTCAATAAGATTTGTTAATTAGCTGTGAAACTTTTTTGGGTTGTCTTGCCAGTAATGGAAACCATTATATAGAGTGGAGTTCTTTCATAATCACAACAAAAGAAACAAAAATGAGAGCATCAAAAAAGAAACATTTAAACAGCAGCAATCTTAATACAATATTTTATTACTGCACCATTCCAATACACCTGCCACTTTCACAGGCAAAGTCCCAATCAGCACCAATTTTAACACAGAGTAAATAGCTCAAAATCAGAAAGCAAAATGCGACAAAATTCTCTATAAAGGACAGGCTACATGGTACAGTACAGTAAAACCTAACCATTCGTTTCCCCTTTTAGTGATTCTTAGAGTAAAGGGACAACTAATGATACGGATACAGTATGGGGTCAACAAAGGCTATACCATCACCTTTGCTGTCACCAGTTTCCATTTCTGATCCATGCCAGGCAATATTTACAAAAGCAAGATCCTGCGGATGCTCGAAATCCAAAATAAAACTGGAAAATGCTGAAAGTACGCAGCAGGTTCCACTGAGGGAGAAACAAAGTGATTGTTTCAGGTCGATGAAAAATAAGATGTCTCCAGAGGCAGACTAAGTGGGGATGGCAAAGATACAAACAGCTGCTGTGGGGATTGGAGGAAATGAGTAGAGATTAAGGTCTGAAACTGTTAACGTCCGAGTAAAGCACTTAATCAAGAGCAGCCGTTCCTGAAGCTTTGGCTAAGCTCCATTTGTAGCGTGCAGGAGGGGAAGAGCTGAGAGGTCAGAGTGGTACGGAGAATTAAAGGGACAGGAAATCCGGAGTCTTGGGGGTCACACTTGCAAACTGAATGAAGCTGTCCCAGACAGCTGTCACCCAACCTGCATTTGGTCCCACACCCCTCATCCCGCATTGCGCAGAGGGTCATGCCGAGTAGTGAATACAGTGCACTAAACAGAAGTTGTACAGGTACACTGTACAGCTGCAGGTGATCTCAAGGTGCAGTGCCTCACCTTTCACATCAGCCTTCCACTACCTTCTGAACTCAACATTGAGTTAAAAATTTCAGATCATAACTTTGCCCCTGTTTTGTTTGGGTGGCAGCTATTGCAGAAAACATTGCTTTTCTCACTTACACATCCTCCAGATCCCCTTTTCTTTATTTAGTTGTCCCACTCCTTTTATCTTTCAGCCATTCTTGCCTTCAATCTCTCCTGCTTTCCAGCCCTTTCCTTTCATTCGTTAACTCTCTCCCCCCACCTTCACTTTTCCTTGCTATTGCACCCACTTAAACCCAGCTACTGCTCAGCTCTCTGCCTCCTCGTTCCACTGGAACGTCACCAAGTTGAAACAGTAACTGTTCACAGAATCACAGAATTGTTACAGCACAGGAAGAGGCCATTCAGCCCATTGTACCTGCACCGATTCAATTACCTGAAGCCAATCTCCTGTTTTTACCCCATATCCCTGCGCACCACTTCTACAGTCATAGAGGTAGACAAGACGGAAACTCTTCCATGCTGACCAGATATCCTAAATTAATCTAGTCCCATTTGACAGCATTTGGCCCATATCCCTCTAAAACCTTCCTTTTCAAGTACCCATCCAGATGCCTTTTAAGTGTTGTAATGGTACCAGCCTCCACCACTTCCTCTGGTAGCTCATTCCATACACGCACCACCCTCTGCGTGAAACAGTTACTCCCTTAGGTCCATTTTAAGTCTTTCCCCTCTCACTTAAACCTGTGCCCTCTATTTTTGGACTCCCCTACCCTGGGGAAAAGGCCTTGGCTATTTATCCTATCCATGCCCTCATGATCTTATAAATCTCTATAAGGGCCTCCAATGCTCCTGAGAAAATAGTCCCAGCCTATGCAGCCTCTCCCATAGCTCAAACGCTCAAACCCTGGCAATATCCTTGTAAATCTTTTCTGAACCCTTTTGCAACATCTTTCCTGTAGAAGAACCAGAATTGCATGCAGTATTCCAAAAGTGACCTAACCAATGTCCTGCACAGCCACAGCATGACCTCCCAAATCTTGTACTCAATGCACTGACCAATAAAGGCAAGCATACCAAATACCTTCTTCACTACCCTGTCTACCTGCGACTCCGCTTTCAAGGAACTATGAACCTGCACTCCAAGGTCTCTTTGTTCGGCAGCACTCCCCAAGGGCCCTGCTAAATAGCCATCTAGTACCCTCTATAGAACTACCTCCACCACATTTCCAAGCAGGGCACTCCATATTCTGACTACTCGCTGTGTGAAAAAGGTTTTTCTCCCATCACCCTCATCTCGTTGGCACATCACTTTAAAACTATGCCCTCTCATTTGTTTTTCTTTCACAAGCAGCAACAATTTCTCCCGATCTATCCAACTTATTCACGATTCTGAAAGCCTCTCTCAAATCTCCCCTCAGCCGCCTTCTTTCCGAGGAGAACAGAGCCAACCTCTAACTTTTCCTCAGAACTGAAGTTCTTCTGCCTTTGGATATTGTTCGATCTGCCAAGCATTTCCAGCATTTTCTGGTCTCACTCCAGGCTGCGTTTCAGTCACATTGCTGCAATTGCCAACTTAGGTTGGATGTATTCCTGGAGGTTTCAACCTGCCACATTGCCATGGCAATCAAACAGTCCTTTTTTGCTCTCTCTAACTCTTCTCGTAGAGTCATAGAGAGATATACAGCATGGAAACAGACCCTTCAGTCCAACACATCCATGCTGACTGGATATCCTAAATTAATCTAGTCCCCTTTGCCAGCATTTGGCCCATATCTCTCTAAACCCTCCCTATTCATGTACCCATCCAAATGCCTTTTAAATGTTGTAATCGTACCAGTCTCCACCACTTCCTCTGGCAGCTCATTCCATATACACACACCCTCTGTGTGAAAAAGTTGCCCCTTACGTCCATTTTACATCCTTCCCCCTCACCTTAAACCTTTGTCCCCTAGTTTTGGATGCCCCTACCCTGGGGAAAAGACCTTGACTATTCACCCTATCCATGCCCCTCATGATTTTAGAAACCTCTATAAGGTCACCCCTCAGCCTCCCTCGCTCCAGGGAAGATAGCCCCAGCCTATTCAGCCTCTCCCTTTAGCTCAAAACCTTCAACCCTGGTAACATTCTTGTAAATCTTTTCTGAATCCTTTCACATTTAACATCTTTCCTATAGAAAAGTGACCAGAAGTGCATGCAGTATTCCAAAAGTGGCCTAAACAATGTCCTGTACAGTCGCAACATGACCTTCCCACTCCTGTACTCAATGCACTGACCAATAAAGGTAAGCATACCAAATGCCTTCTTCACTATCTTATCTACCTGTGACTCCACTTTCAAGGAGCTATGAACCTGCACAACAAAGTCTCTTTGCTCAGCAACACTCATCGTGATCTTACCATTAAGTGTATAAGGCCTGATGACAAATAAAGGAAAGTGCACGTACAGAAAATCAAATCGAACATACTCTCCTCTTTAATGCCCTAATGATGTTTCCCATGAGTTGCTCACTTTTCAATGGATGGAGATTGCAGGGCAATCCTGGACATTGGACGACTCTGTGTAGTCTTCAATAAGTTGCTCCTCAACTATGAGCCTGGATAGCAGGAGCTCGGAGGGTGAGCCAGTAGGTGAAGGATCGGTCAGAGAGTTCAGCAGCTGAGTGCCATGGTTACGTGTTGCGGTAGGTGGGAGAAGGACCATTAATGAAGTGTTGAGAAGCATCCCCTGTTCCCTGCCCTCTCTATCCAGATGCCTGCTGGATGAATGCCCAAACAGACTGTGGGTGAAACCAGAAGTGCCAACTTAATTCTCTAAGTGTATCCTTACATTCCTTTCTGCGTTTTGTACTTATCTAGGTTTTGCTCAAATACACACATGCTATTTACCTAAACTACTTCATGTCATACCATGTTCCATATTCTCCCTATCTTGGGACGAAGACTTCAATTCTTTATTCCTTATTGTATTTATTAATGACTACCTTAGATTTTTTTGGCCCCAGCTTTGAACTTTCCCTCAAGTACAAACTTTCTCTGTCTATATCTGATGTATTGAATGCATAAGATCATAAGATAAAGGCGCAGAAGTAGGCCATTCAGCCCTTTTATATTTAAAGAGGCTTTTGCATCTGACTTGATATTACTTACAAGTTTACAATCAACATTATTTTCTTCCTCTATTATTTTTTGTTTTTTTGTGGTTTTTAAAACATTCCCAGTCCTTTAGCTTACCACCAATCTTTGCTACATTGTGAGTTTTTTTTCTTTCAGATTGATGCTAACCTTACCTTCACTGGTTAACTATGGTTGGCTTATCCCCTTCCTAGAATCTTTCTTCCTTGCTGGAATATATCTTTGCCATGAGTCATCAACTATTTTCTTAAACATCCGCCATGTGTTTCCACTGTCTCTGCTGCTAAATTCCTCTCACAATCCACTCCAGCAAGCTCAGGCCTCATTCTTTTCTAATTGCCCTTATTTGAGTTTTATCGCAGTTGTCTCTAACCCGAGCTTCTCCCTCGCAAACCACATGCTAGATTCTACCATTTTATGGTCGCTGTTTCAGAGGACACCTTGTATTCTGACATCATTTTTTAAACACATCTCATTACACATTATCAGATCCAAAACAGGCTAATCACTAGCTGGATCCACAACATATTGTTCTAGGAAACCATTCCGAGTACACTCTATGAATTTTTCCTCATGGCTACTTCTACCAATCTTATTTTTCCAATCTACATGAAGATTAAAGTCATCCATGATTAATGTACTGCCTTTTTTACACACCTTCATTATATTCTGATTTATTCTCTATCCTACCAAACAGCTACTGTTTGGATCTGTAGACTACTCCTATCTTCTTCCCATTATTTCTTACATCTATCCATATGGAATCTACATCTTTCAGTTCAAAATCATTTCTTGCTATCGTTCTAATTCTATCCCATATTAACAAAGCTACCCCACCACCTTTCTTACTTACCTGTCCTTTTAAAAGTTCACATACCCCTGAATACTTAGTTCCCTTTGTAAATATAAAGACATCCATCAGATTACCTCCTCATTCTTCTGTTTGCAAAAATAATCATATCCTCTCAGCCTATTTTCAGGATTGTAAATCTTACATCTTCACCAGTACTTTTATATTTCTCTTGTAGAGACAGAACTCTACGGAACTGAGTGTAATCGAACCAAACATCTCTACAAATTTAACGTAACCTCTCTGCTTTACATGGATATTTTCAGTGTTCAGAATTGTTAGTTCACACCTCTGGACCTTGAGCCAAATGGCCCAGAAGTAGGGACACTACCACTGCACAGCAAAATCCCTGCTTTTAGAGCTTTACCCTGAGCATCTAGATGACCAGACCAGTGACAGTATCACTGTGCCACTGTCACCTTCGCACGCTTTACTATTAGAGTCGAGAATGTACACCAGTGGTTTGTTTGTATTCTTGACTGACTTATTAACACTTGTGCGTCAAATGAAAAAACTCAGGGCAATGGAGATGATCAAAAGCTAAACATAGCAATTTAGGCTATTCAGGAAGCATCCTATATTCAGGATCTGGGAACAAATTACTACAGAAGCTTGAATCTGCACTGAAAACAACAAATGCTGGAGATCACTGTGCGTCAGGCAGCATCCAAGGAGAGAGAGGAGGCTAATATTTTGAGCAAAACAGTAGCTTGCTCTCTCTCCATGGATGCTGTCTGACCCGCTGTAATCTCCAGCATTTGTTGTTTTCACTATATTCAGGATCCTCTGACTGAGATGTTTTTGACCTCTACTGGGCTTGAACTATAAATAAACTTCCAGTTTTCTTCACTTTTCATTGGAATTACACTACACCCTCTTCTGAGTCAGAATATCATGGGTTCAAATCTGACTTCAATGCCTTAAGCCCAAATCGGGGCTGACACCCTACAGCAGTCCTGAGGAAGTGTTGCCACGCTGGTGGTACCATCTTTCAGGTGAGACCCTGAATTCAATCCCTACCTGTTCTTGCAGGCAATTGTAAGACTCTATACCACTATTCTGAAAAGTCTAGGGGAGTTGTCCTTGCAAATATAATCTCTGAACCAATTAACCACTAAAAGCTAATTACTATTTTGTATAGAATATTAGTTAGGGACTGGATTGATTGGGTTTGTATTTAGATAAGAAGTTATATGATAGGTTTGAGGATGATATTTGATGTAAGCTGGGGCCTGAAAAGGATGAGGTGGGGTGCTAGGTTGCAAAATGCATCGGGGTTTAAAAAAATTGATGGTTCTTTGGGGTTTCAGATATAGATGGGTACAGGATGGGTTAATCAAAATGATATTTTGTTTAGATTGGATGTGAAGGTATAAGGATTGGACAATTGCAGTGTTAGAATTGGATAAGAAAGAGGTCAGATTGTGGTTGTGTGACTTTGGGGTGTAACAATGCTGAGCTTTAAAAGGTTATTTTGTCCACTTTTTTAAGTGAGATTGAATAAGAGATGTCAAGTAGTCTGTAAGAAAGTAAACAGCTTGCAAGACCTTGGGGTTTCTTTTTAAAGTTGGAACAATAGAAGCAACCTGAGTGGGTGTGGTCAAGCTCTCACAAAACCAGGATCTTTAACTTTCAGCAGTTGCTGATGGGGTCTTGAAGAAGTGAAAGCCATGTTTTTCTTCTCTAGGTTACAGCCAATAGCTGAGTGTTCTCTGCTACTACAGGAGCTGCATGTGAGACAATCTGTGTTTTGAATATGCCTTTTTCCAAGGGTGTGTTTATGGGATGTTACTATATTGGAACAGTTAATTAGTAATAGTTACTGTATCTATTATTCTGTTAAGTTTTCCAATATTAAGTTATTCCAATCTTTCTTTCTTTTGTTGTATTTTAACTATAGTGGATGAATAAAGCGTGTTTTGCTTTAAATTCAGTAGCTTGACCAATCAAATTGCATCTGGAACGCAACACCTTATATTTACCTTTAAAGTAAGAAAAAGTTAGGGTCTAGGCTATCTTCTGAATATTTTGTTGGGGTTTGGTCTGTCCATAACAGAGGTCACAGCTACTGATATCTGAAATGAAAAGATGCTCCCAATAAACAGAAAACTTAAAAACAAGGTTCAACAATTTTGAAGAAGTGTTTCAACTTAATGGAAAATTTGAGCATAATTTATCGTAGGCGGCAGAAATCTCGCCTTCTGCCTAGTACCAACGTCAAGCCACCTCTGTTAAGGAAGGCTGGTCTGCATTAAACATCAATTAATCAGGCATTTAACTGAGGCAGAGGCAGGTCATCCCTAGCATCATGGACACCAACGGGACATAAATCCCAGCCGCCAACCAACAAGAGGCTGACTGCTCCTAATGTTCAACAGCACCACTTGGGACGCAATGCTTTGACAAAGAAAGCCTGGATGTGCAAGAATACAGAATTAAAGGAGCAATTAAAAGAGAATATGAAAGGTCATGACAGTGGAGTGACAGGGTGGGGCAAGGCCATGGAAGCTTGCTAACAGGATGAAGACAACCACCACCTAGGGACTGTAACGCAATAAGGATTTTGCAGCTTTGGCTGTCACAGTAGTTTGTGTGGATTAATTAATAGTTTTGCATGGAGAAGCAAAGTGAGTATGTTGAACATTTCGGCAAGAAAAGGACAATTTGAGAGGACGGGAATATATAAGCAGCACGATTGCGAAGAACACAATGTGACTCATGTAATTGCTATCATTGCTACGTGTGTGCCTACAATCTTGCCTGGTGGGCACAATGTTGGGAATGCTACTTCAATAGTCTGCTTTCTTATCGCATCAAACAGATAGCACTGTGGACAGAGTCTAAGTATGGTGACAAAAATGCAGAATTCCTGTCCTGCCTTTGATCTTTTTTCTGTGTAAAAATCAGATTGTGAATGGAGATGTTTTGACTGGGAGAGGGAGGAGAGGAAGTCCCAGCTGATGTTGGTTTTGTCAACCCTTCAATGTCTTAAAGGTCAGTTTCAGGATGTAAAACTACACTGTCAAGACTGATGCACACACTCAACCTGAGAAAATATTGAGACAACATCCTGCCTTCTTAGGCTACTTCCAAGGGCATTTAAGGGTTTGACATGATACTGGAGTCACATATGTAGGACGGTTTCTCGTCAAGTTTCGAACAACAGTCCAACAACCTCCCAGTCACTTTTCTCTCTTACTGTACCGATTTATTTCCAGACTTTTAAAAGTTCTCCAATTATCACAATGGTACCAAAACTCACCTCCTGTGGATTACCAGTGCACTAGCAATAACAGTAATACAAAGGATGTGTTCTTAACTATGACAGCTTTAGTTAATCCAGCAACCATCTCTCCAGAGTTCTTGACAAACATCCAACACCAAATCTATACATTGTTGGTGAAGGTATATTTATTGTACATGTCCACTCTTTTAAAAATCCTTAAATAAAATTTGTTAACGAACCAAGAAACCCTGAAAGTGGCACTGCAGAATAGGATAATAGAATCCCATAGAATCACCATAACAAAGAGCAACTTTCAAAGAAAACTTACACTTAAATTAAATAACATTCTGGAGGTGGGGAGGGGGAGGAAGAGATGAAGCACTCCAGCCCCAATAGTCTAGTATATACTGTATGTATATGTGTGCTCTCTCTCATCATCCCGCTCACCATCCCTCCCATCATCCCTGACCCACATGACATCAATCCACTTAGAGACTAGACAGCAGATGCTTCTTATGAAACTCAATCCCTGAATGAATCAACATTCCTATAATGCAAATAAATATCGAAGGGAAGGACTGGGATTTGGGAAAATGGTAGTTGGGTGGGGAATCAATCTGAGAGACTCCTTCCCCAAACACACAGGATATGGTGCATTTCTGTGAGGTGGTCACACCTGCAATGCTAACCAGATAAGGCCGCCACATCAGATTTCAAAATGGAACCTTAACCTGAGGAACAGCAAATTCCCATCTTTTGGGTCTGTTTACTGATTACACATTCCTGAGTTTGGATGGTAGCACTCCCATTCACCACTCCACCTTATTTCCCACTCATTTCCAGCCTTTACAGTACCTGAGTTAATTTCTCTGTTCACTCGCAATCTGAATTAGCTGTCACACCAACCACACCTTTCAACAATCTGCACTCAGCACATCCATTCACTGTAAACCTAAAAATTCAAACTTATTGCACGAACTTTATTTGATCAAAACTGACGTAAGTGGACCAGATAAAGATTTTTTTTCTGTGAAGACTTTAGCAGCTTGGGTGAATTAGGTTAGACCAGAGTTAACGTGGAGCTGGAGGCAGCGGGCCAGGCAGCATCAGAGAAGCAAGAAAGTTGGCGTTTTGGGTCGGGACCCTTCTGCAGAAGTCGGGGAGGGGTAAGGGAGCTCCAAAATAAATAGAGGAGGGGTGGCACTGGGGAAGGTGGGTGGAATGGTGATAGGTGATTGCATGTAGGGAGTGGTGGGGATTGGTCAGTGTGGTGGGAGGGGTGGATAGGTGGGAGAGAAGATGGACAGGTTGTGTCAGGTTGTATCAGGTCAAGGAGGTGGGGATGAGAGGGAGGGTTGGTTATGAGATGAGGCTGGGGGTGGGGAGATTTTGAAACTGGTAAAATCCACATTGAGACCATTGGGTTGCAGGCTCCGAAGGCAGAATATGAGGTGTTGCTCCTCCAGTTTCCGGTTCCCACTGCAACCCTCTGGTAATCTCTTCGGCCCTGAATAACTCTATTTATTTCAGAGCTCCCTTTACCCTCCCCCATTTCTGAAGAAGGGTCCCGACCCGAAACGTCAACTTTCCTGCTCCTCTGATGCTGCCTAGCCCACTGTGCTCCTCCAGCTCCATACCATGTTATCTCTGACTCCAGCATCGGCAGTTTTTACTATCTCTAGACCAGAGTTAAGACATTCCAGTGTTTAAACAGTAACTTTGAAACTAAAAAAAAGGATCTACAGCGACTGTGTGCTGTATAGATTGGTCCTGTGAGAAAGGATCTTGGCCATATTACATGGAACAACAGATATCCCTTCCGTAGCCGAGGTTTAGTAGCTGCCAACACTTCATATCCATTAAAAGTAACACAGGGCCTTACAAACACTCAGCAAAGTTACCAACTAAGTTAAGTAGAACGTATTAAAGCCTGATAAAGGCAACTATTAAAGACACCGTTTACTCAATTGTTCGATCGTGCTCTGTACCTTTTAAACATCAAAGCATTACATACATGGTATGATGCACAACTGACTGAATCTCCTGCAATATAAAGCTTTTTTTTTAAAAAAAGGCAGAGTTTGGGTTAGTGCCGAAGATTAGCACAGAGGTTCAGAGAGGGAACTCGCCCGACCTACTTTTTGTCCAGGTGGGCATGCAGTTCTGCCTCAAGGGCCATCTTATCGAAAGTCCTCGTGTTTATTTCCGAGCGCACCTTATCTCGGATTTGGAAGGAGGCCCTGGCCAAGGATCGTGAGTTCTCCAGAGAAATCTGCCTTTCCCTGAAGATGCGCTCGCTTTTCTCCAGTTTTTTTGTGATGGAGTCCTGGATCTCCCTTCGCTTGCACTCCTCGTCTTCCTGCAGTTTCATTTTGTTGAGCCGGTGGATCCTCTCTCTCTCCACCCGGCTCTCGCCAGCCCTGCGGGATATCTGGTTGATCTTTTCCTGGGCGACCTGCGTTGCGTGCTGGAGCTTCCTCTCCGCAGCCCGAGCCAAGGCTTCCAGGTGTTCCTGGTGCTCCTTCTCGTGCTGCTCGGCGGCTGTCCTCGCCCGCCGGATCTGCAATTCCTCCCTCGTTGCCCTCTCCTTCAACTCCCGATTTCGCTTCTCCATCAGCTGTTCGTAGTTCTCCTGAGACCGGGCCAGCTTCTGCTCCAGAGACATCCTCAACACCTTCTTCTCCATCTCCATTTCCTTGGAGATCTCCTTCAGGGCAGCCTCGTGCTTCAGCCTCTCCACCACGTTGGCCAGCTTCTTCTCCTTGGCCTGCTTCTCGTCCATCTCCACTTTCTTCTGCTGGGCCAGGCTCAACTTCTGGTGCAAGAGCTGGTCCCTCAGCTTGAGGTCCGATTGCTCTTCCAGCTCCCTGGCCCTCAGGTGCTCTTCCTGCTGCATCTTCTTCCCCAGCGCCTCGAGCTTGGCATGCTCCCGCTTGCCTCTCCTCTGCCGCTCCTGGCTGCCCGCCAGCAGCCTCCACTTCTCCTCCTGCAGGAAGGACTGCTGCTGCCGGTGCCTAGCCGCCTCCTCCTGCTCCTGGCTCAGCTTCGAGCGGCGCGCCTCCAGCGTGCGCTCCCACATCCTCCGGCACTGCAGCAGCGCTCTCTGCCTCCCGCGCTCCTCCGCCTCCCTCCTCGCTGCCTCCCTACTCCGGCGCGCCTCCCACTCCACGTGAGTCCGGTGGCTCCGGCCGCTCATCAGCGCCTCCTCCTGGCGCCTGGCCAGCATGAGGGCGGCAATCTTCCTGTCCCGGTCAGACACCTCGACGTGCCCCTTCTGCTTGACCTCCCGGACGATCCGGGCCACCTTCTGAGCGGTCTGAGGGGACTGGCACAGGTCGCCCAGGCTCAAGCTCTTGCCTAGGCTGGCACCAAGTGCCTTGCCCCTGGGGCTCGCCCTAAGCAGCCAGCTGTGCCCATCCTTGGCGGCGTCGCCACTGAAGGAGGACGAGGAGGCTCCTGAATCCGAGGAGGTCACCGTGGAGCGGCTGCCCGGCTTCTTCTGCAGCTGGTCCACGGACTGACTCCTGCTCAGGTCCAAGGGTTGGCTTTTCTGGGCCCTGCTGGAGGATGGAGAAGGGGGGAGGCTGTTCCTGACCACTCCTGTCCTCCTCCTCCTCCTCCTCTCCTCCTCCTCCCGGATGATCTTCTCCCTCTCCTGCCTGCAGTCCCTCAGCTTCCTCCGCCTGTCCCTCTCGAAGACCTCGTACAGGCCGCTGGCCACCCTCATGGAGCGGCCTGGAGCCTCCCGGGCGAAGTCGTTGACGTTCCTATGGAGCAGCTCGACCGGCCTGACCCCGCAGCGGGCGCAGGCTTCCAGCGAGCGGGGGCTGGTCAGCACATAGCGGCTGCCCTCCGCCTCCGAGCTGTCGAAGTTGTCCAGGTCCAGGCGGAACAGCGGCGACTCCTGGCGCCTCGGCATCCCGCCCGGCATGGCCGGGGCCCCCGGGGGCTCGGCGCTACCGTTCCCGGCCTCTTCCACCATCCCGCCGGCGGGTTCGCTGAGGGAGCCCATTCCTCATGCAGCAGGGACCGGGTTCTGCAGCAGGGATACAGGCTCCTGCTTCCAGCCCCGGAAGGTGCACATTGACACAGCGATTATATAACCTCAGGCAGCAAGGAAACAGGGGCATTTACCATCCATTGAACAGCTCCCTCTCCATTCATTCCTCTCCTCTCTCAGTATTCCCTTTTTTTCTCTCTGGATTCCTCTTCTCTCTGTATTCCTGTTTTCCTCACTGTTTTCTTCTCGCTGTATTCCTGTTTTTCTCTATATTCCTTCTCTCTGTATTCGTTCTTTCTCTGTATTCCTTCTCTCTCTGGATTCTTCCTCTCTCTGTGTATTCTTCTTTTTCTCTGTATTCCTTCTCTGGATTCCTCCTCTCTCTATTTTTTTTCTGTATTCCTTCTCTCTCTGTATTCCTCCTTTTCTCTAATCTTGCTCCTCCTTTTCTGGGTATTCCTTTTTCTGTTTTTCTCCTCTCTCTGTATTCCTTCTCTCTCTATTCCCTTTTCTCTATATTGCTCCTCTTTTTCTCTATATACCTCCTTTATCTCTGTATTCCCTCTTTCTTTCCCTGTATTCCTTCTCTCTCTCTGAATTCCCCCTTTTCTCTGTTTTCCTGTTCTTCCTCTGTATCAAAGGATCAGAGACTTGCCCCTCACCTCCGGCACCCCTCTTCAAACGCTGCAGAGTGTGTCCCCACCTCCTCCAGGAGACAGTCTCCGGGCCGAATGGCAGCAGGCGGCTGAAGGTTTTTTTCTGTCTGTGTGTGTGGTTGGGCGGAGCGATGTGGGTCACAGCCGCGCTCCGGAATCATTGCCGCAGCATCCCGGGCCCACACCAATGCGATGCTCAATGTGTCTGTCTCTGCTTCCCCACCCACTACGCAGCCCTTCTCTTTCGGCTCCCTCACTCCCACCCCCGCCGGATTAACCCTTCACCGCCAGATCTAGCCTGATCGTACTGCACTCCTCAGCTCCACTCACTCTCCTCCGAATCTCCTCACTCCCCTTCCCTCTCCTCCAAATCTCATCTCCCTCCTCCTCAGTCCTCCAAATCCCCCCACGTCCCTCCCTTTCCATCACTTGCCCCCATCACTCCCCTTTCTCCAAATCTCCTCACTCCCCCATGACTCCTCTTCCTCCTCACTGCTCTAAATCTCCTCATATCGTTATTCCTCACCCTCCTCCAAATGTCCTGACTCTTTCTCACCCCTTTCTCCTCCCCATCCTCCAAATCAGTGCAGTCCTCCTTCAAATCTCCTTATTCACCTTTTCCTTTTACCCTGTTCCTCAATCCCATCTTCCGTCTTGACTTTGGGGCTGCACTCTCTTCCTTTCTTTTCTCCCCTCTTCCTTGGGCTGTCACTCTCCTCCTGTATTTCTTCCTTAACCCCCTCCTCACCCATCGGCATCACCTTCCTTCCTCCCACCTTCTCCTCCTCCAGCTTCCACCCCATCTGGAGTACTGTCATACTGGGCTCAAAATGTTAACTCTATTTTCTCTCTCCACAGATGCTGCCGGACCTGCTGAGTTTCTCCAGCACTTTCTGTTTTGTTTCCAATCTTCAGCATCCACAGTTCTTTGCTCCATTCCGTCTTTTCTTCCACAGTCTTCTCCACCATGACCTTGGCTCCCCTACTCCTCGGCTGTAAGTCCCCAAGACACTTCACAGCAACATTTTCAGGCTGAACTTGATAGTCACTTCTGGAGCAAAGAGGACAGGTCTGGGTGGCATGGTGGCTCAGTAGTTAGCATTGCTGCCTCACAGCACCAGAGACCAGGGTTTGATTCCACCTTTGGGTAACTGTCTGTGCGGAGTTTGCACATTCTTCCCACATCTGCATGGCTTTCCTCCAGGTGCTCCAGTTTCCTCCCACAGTCCAAAGATACGCAGGCTAGGTGAATTGGCCATGCTAAATTGCCTGTAGTGTTCAGGGATGTGTAGCTTAGGTGGGTTATAGGGGGATGGGTCTGAGTGCAATGTTCCGAGGATCAGTGTGGACTTGTTGAGCCAAAGGGCCTGTTTTCACACTGTAGAGATTCTATGATAGGTGACTAAAATTGTGTTAAAGAGCACACTAAAGGAGTACAAAGTAAACTGAGAGGTTTAGAGTGGAATTCCACAGTTTACCATTCAGGCATCTGACAATGGCAGGGAAAAGGATGGAAGATACACAAAAAAGCACACGATTACAAGAATTTAAGTGTTCTTGGAGGATAGTAGGGGAAGAGGGGGTTACAGAGGTAGAGGTGAGATTATGCAGGGATTTGAACACAAGGATGGTAAATTTAAATGGGAAATTTTAAATGGTATTGCCTGGATTATGTGTACCCAAATCTTTGGAATCTTTTGGCTGTCCACAATGAGATCTATCTGCCTTACTGCTCAGAATTGTTGCCTGGGAGATGATATGGATCGGCAAGTGACATAGAGATGGGGAACTAGATAAACATTTGTGATCACCTTTCTACAGACATTGTAGAAAAGGAATGACATGCCAATCTGGACTGTTCCCTTCCTCAAGTATCAGGTCACATTACGCCATGACAAATGTTGCTTCCCCTCTCCCCTCCTCCCACCTCCCAGCCCCAATATCCTTGTGTTTACAGAAACTGAGATACAAGCACCCAGCAGTCTGCTGGTAGCTGAATAAGCTGTCCCCTGGCAACTGCAGATCAATCTCTAGCTGAATATCACTCCAGGCTGAAGACATTTTCTCAAAATTGAAGGCAAGTTTTAGCTTGGAAATTGTGATATGAGATAATTCACATCCAGGGCAGACTGAGGTTAATATTTTGCCCAAGAGATGGCATCTCTGACAGTGCAGCAACCCTCAGTATTGCCTGGATTGTGTGTACCCAAATCTTTGGAGTGAAGCTTAAGTCCATAACCTTGTGGCTGTCTACCGATGAAATCTATCTGCCTTATAGCTCAGAATTGTTGGACATTATACACCTGAACAGGATGAGTGATAGGTCAGCATCATCCAAATCAATATAAATAATGTCAGCAGAGTATCAGAATAGGAAAAAAAAATCCACCAGTAAAATCTAGATTGTGCTCCCCTTGATTTGACATTGATCTATTTTCAGCTCAAGGTCATTGCAGCCAGTAGGTATTTTCCCAATATTTGCCAAATCATGACCTCAGGTTCTCTATCCCACTGAAAATCTGATCTTTATAAATGGCCCTGTAGTGTCTACACTTATATTGCCTTATCTTCCTGGTGTTGGAACAAGAAAGACTTTTGGAATACTGCAAGATGTTGTTAAACTTGAAATGGTTCAGAAAAAGATTTACAAGGATGTTGCCAGGGTTGGAGGGTTTGAGCTGTAGGGAGAGGCTGAATAGGCTGGGGCTATTTTTCCTGGAGCATCAGAGGCTGAGTGGTTTATAAAATCATGAAGGGCATAGATAGGGTGAATAGCCAAGATCTTTCTCCCAGGGTAGGGGAGTCCAAAACTAGAGGGATTAGGTTTAAGGTGAGAGGGGAAAGATTTAAAAGGGACCTTTTTCACACTAAGGGTGGTGCGTGTATGGAATGAGCTGCCAGAGGATGGTAACAATTACAACATTAAAAGGCATCTGGATGGGTACATGAATAGGAAGGGTTTAGAGGCATATGGACCAAATGGGACTAGATTTATTTAGATATCTGATCAGCATAGACGAGATGGACCTAAGGTTCTGTTTCCATGCTGTACAACTCTGTAACTCCATTGGATCTATAACATGTTGATTCTTCTTGATTGTGTCAGACCAGCTAACTCACCCCCTCTCTCAATGGGCTCAACATTGTGCTAAAGGGTGGCCTTAGTGCTCTACGTTGGGAAGAAGTAAAGAATAAAATTGCTATGGTTGCTCACTCCTGATTTCGAGCGAGGCAAGGACGGGATCAGACCTGGCACCATGATGATAATGATAATGCACATGTTAACGCTTTCTGGGGAATCTTTAAACATGCTGGAAGTGACTGGAATTTATTACCAGGATTTTGGCTTTTGAGAGAGAGAGAGAAAGAGAAACAAAGAAAGAAACAGAAAGTGTAACACTTCACCTGTCTCCTCTAAACCTTCACTACGTTAAGTGTGGTCACTCTGGAAGTAGGAAAGTTTAACTTTTCTATTAATTATGTCAACAATCTAAACCAAAGTGGACACTTGCCCTGTCTCACTATTTGTGTACAGATTCCTGATGCCTCTAAATTCTCTCCCAGAATATAAGCAAAGTGATTCTAGTTGTCAGGGCTCCTGTGAGGCAGATGTTGATCATTAGTATCAGTCTGGTGTTGAGATCTGGATCAGCAAATGCCAGGTTGGTATCCAACTAGCTGCTCTTACATGGGGTATTAGCAGGGTACAACATTGAGCCTCAGAGCACCTTGGCTAGTGGGTCAGCAATGCTGACTGGTAGCACTTTTACATCTGACTGAAAACAGTCCTAGTTGGTTTGATTCCAGGGACTTGAGTGCAAACATCTAATCTGCCATGCCTGTGCATTACTGAGAGAGTGCTGTGTTTCAGATAGACATTACACACAGCACATTTTCAAGATGAACACGAATCTTCTTCCAGCTGTCTTGATGCCTGAATCAACAACACAAATGATGTGGTCATTCTCACGATGCTGTTTGTGAGTCCTTACTATACACCAATTGGCTGCCACACCACCACAGGGTTTCAAAGGTATTTCATTCACTAAAGCACTTTGGGACATATTGACAGCTATGAAAGCTGCTGTAACGATGCAAGTCAGAGGCCTACTCATCCATGCTGACCAGATATCCTAAATTAATCCAGTCCCATTTGCCAGCATTTGGTCCACTCTAAACCCTTTCTAATCATGTACCCATCCAGATGCCTTTTAAATGTAACTGTACCAGCATCTACCACTTCCTCTGACAGCTCATTCCATACTCACACTACCCTCTGCGTGAGAAAGTTGCTGTTAGGTCCCTTTTAAATTTTTCCTATCTCACCTTAAACCAATGCTCTCTAGGTTTGGACTCTCCTACCCTGTGAAAAAGACCTTGGCTATTCACCGTAATGCCCCTCATGATTTTATAAATCTCTATAAGATCACCCCTCAGCCGCCAATACTCCCTAGAAAATAGTCCCAGCCTATTCAGCCTCTCCCTATAGATCAACCCTCCAACTCCGGCAACATCCTTGTAAATCTTTTTTTTAGACTCTTTCAAATTTAACAACATTTTTCCTATAGCAGGGAGACCAGAACTGAAAGCAGTATTCCAATTTACCCAATGTCCTGTACTGCCGCAACTCTTGTACTTAATGCACTAACGAAGGAAGCCAGTGTACCAAATGCCTTCTTCACTACCCTGTCTACCTGTGACTCCACCTTCTAGGAACTTTGAACCTGCACCCCAAGGTCTCTTTATTTGGTAACACTCTCTCTGACCCTACCATCAAGTGTATAAGTCCTGAAAAGGAACAAAAAAAAGGACAATTATAGAATCATAGAATGCTTGCAACTCCAAAGGAGGCCATTCATCACACTGGCCATGTGCCAGCTCTCTGTAAGAACGGTTCAGTTCATCCCACACTCCAACCTTTCCCTGTTGCCTGAGAATCTTCTCTTCAGAAGTTTATCCAGTTCCCTTTTGAAAACCACAATTGAATCTGCGTCCACCACAGTCTCAGACAGCACATTCTAAATCATCATAGCATATGTAAAAAATACATTTTTCCTCCTGTTGCTTTAACTTCTGCCATTCGCCTTAACTCTGTGTCCTTTAATTCTTGACCCTTGCTCCCATGGTAACAGTTCCTTTTTGTCTACTCTCTTGACCCTTCGTGGTTTAGAACACCTCTTTCAAATCTCCCCTCAACCATCTTGAAAGAGAACAATCCCAGTTCTTACAATTGCAGAGATAACAAGGTGTAGAGCTGGATGAACACAGCAGGTCAAGCAGCATCAGAGGAGCAGGAAAGCTGACGTTTCGGGCCTAGACCCTTCTTCAGAAATTTCC
>NC_063339.1:72201790-72229338 GCF_021869965.1 Rhincodon typus | reverse complement strand
GGTCTAGGCCCGAAACGTCAGCTTTCCTGCTCCTCTGATGCTGCTTGACCTGCTGTGTTCATCCAGCTCTACACCTTGTTATCTCAGATTCTCCAGCATCAGCAGTTCCTACTATCTCTTACAATTGCAGACAGATACAGCAGGTAATCAGGAAGGTGAGTGGAATGTTGGTCCTTATTTGAAGGGGTTTAGAATATGAGTAGAGTAGTTGTACTGCACCCATACAAGGTGCTGGTGAGACCGTATTTAGAGTACTGTCAGCAGTTTTGATCCCCTTATTTAAGGAAAAGTATAATTTAATTGGATGCAGTTCAAAGAACATTCACTAGGATGATGGAGGGATTTTCTTATGAGTAAAGGCTAAACAGGTTGGGGCTCTACTCACTGGAGTTTAAAAGAATGAGAGGTGATCTCTGAAACATACAGGATTCTTAAGTGGTTTGGCAGGGTAAATGTTGGGAGGATATTTCCCCTCATGGGAGAGTCTAGGACAAGAGGGCATAATCTCAGAATTAAAGGGTGCCAATTTCAGACTGAGATGAGAAGGAATTTCTTCTCTCACAGGGTTGTGTGTCTTTGGAACTCCTTGCCACACAGAACGGGGAGGGGGGAGGCAGAGTCCTTGTGTACGTTTAAGGCTGAGATAGATAGATTCTTGATCAGTAGGGGAATCGAGGGTTATGGGGAATATGCTGGAGAATGAATGTGAGGAATATTGGATCAGCCATGATCCTATTGAATGACGGAGCAGTCTCGAGGGGCCAAATGGCGTACTCCAGCTGCTGTTTCTTATGGTCTTAATCTATCCGCATAACTGATGTCCCTCTTCCCTGGAACCATTCGTGTATATTTTCTTCTGCACAGTTCACACTTTCATATCCTTCCTAAAATGTGATGCCCAAAATTGGACACAATACTCCATTTCAGGTTTAACCTGTGTTTTCTTTTCAAAATGCTCATCATAACTTCCTAGATTTTTGTACTCTGTGCCTCTAATTATAAAACCCAGGATCCCAGCTGCTTTTTTTTTTAGCCACTTTCTTAACCTGCTCAAAGAACTACAGAGACCCTGGCCGATATCAAGCAGTGAACGGAGGGCATACCGGAGGGTAACAAGATGAAGAGGTAAAACTGAACTCTACTGCAGTCAAATGTTGCACTATATTCAAGATGGTTCCAGAGCATGATGACACTTTGCGTCTTGCACACAATAAAACATTTTTCGCTGTATTTTTATATACGTGACAATAATTCTAATTCATTTCATCAGTTTGTGCATATAATGCCCAGGCCCCTTTGTTTCCTTTAGAAACATAATACCCTTTCATTTACGTAGGTTACCACTTTTTCTCCTCCAAAATGCATCACTTCACATTTTTCTGCACTAAATTTCATCTTCCACATGTCAACCCATTTCCACCAGCCTGACTATGCTCACTTGCTGTCTACAGTTATGCTCCTCACAATTCCGAGTTCTGGGTCATCCACAAATTTTGAAAATCTGCCCTCTAAGCAAGGGTTCAGTCATTAACACAAATTAAGAAAAGTGATGGTCCAAAATCAGGCCCTATTGGCAATCTAACTCTAACTCTCACGCCAATCAATTCACCACCACCCATGGAGAGAGAAACAGATGCTGCCCGACCTGTTGAGTTTCTCCAGCAATCTCTGTTCTTGTTTCCGTCACCATTACCCTCTGCTTCTCGTCATTCTGTCAACTTTGTATCTGTTCACTATTGTCCTTTTTACTCCTCAAGCTTCAGTTCTTTTTTATTGAGCTGACAAGCCTGTGGTGTGGCTTCTTAATCAAATGCCTTTGGGAAGTCAATATGCACTGTAACGCATCAATCTTGTTCTCATCAACCTTTTTCTGTTACCTCTTCGAATGTTTCATCAAATATGACTTGCCTCAACAAATTTATGCTGCCTTTCCCTGATGAATCCATACTCGTAGTGACTGTCAGCCTTGTCCTGAATTATCATTCCGCTACGGTTGGGATTTGAAAGGGCGACAGATGGTCGCGTGCGCGCTCGCGCTATTTCTGGCCGCTTGCGCGCAGGCGTGTGTGGCTCGCGCGGGCAAGCACCCTCTCGGCGCGCCCGGATCGCGTGTCCCCTCGGATGATCCCGAGGTGCGGCAAGCCGTGCACTTCGCCGTGACCGAGTACAACAGGACCAGGTGTCCCATGTCATTTTCGCCAGAAACGATGATGAGGATCCTGTCTGCCGAGCGGCAGGTAAACGGGCGGCGCTGAGCTGCTCACCCAGCCCTGGGGGGAGAGGCTGAGTTCGACTCCTCCATGGAAGAAAGACCGAGAGGGTTTGGGGCAGGCTTCGTGGGGGTGGGAGGTGATGAAACGTGGCTCGGACTGTGAAGAGTTTTGACAACACCTCACAAATACTCAAAGAAAGGTTTTGTTCCTTTTTGGTGAATGCCTGTTAGAACTACAAATGAGAGAGTAACTTGTTTAATATTTTTAAAAGTTAGTAATTAATTGATAGGGTGCCACAGAAGGAGATGGCTGAAACCTTGGTTGAAGATGTAGGATTTTGAGGAGGACCCTGTAGCAGAAAGACATGGAAAGGGGTTGTGGAGGGAATTCCAGAGCTTATGAATCAAACAGTTGAAGGCCTGGCTTTCAATAATGAAACAGTTAAAATTGGGAGTGCTCAAGAGACCCACAATTTGAGTTGTTGGTATCTCAGGATGATAGACTGGTTTTAGAAGATTACAGAAAGGAAGGGATAGAGCTGTAGAGGAACTTGTAAACAAGGACTAGGAATTTGGAATTGGGATATTGTTGCACCAGGAGCTGATGGATAGCCACAAATGGAGGAATTATGGTTATAAGTTAATATGCCTATTAATCGGGATTTTGACTGAGCACAAGGAAGATGAGCCTGGACAGTAAACTATGAGAAGAGTTGAATCTAGAATAGAGAGAACTAAGGCATGGATGAGCTAAGGAAGGAAATGAGTCAGGCATGTTGTGGAGGTGAAAGTAGGTAGTTTTGTGTAGGGTTTGTTTGAAGCTCACCTGTATTTGGCATGGAGGTTGATTGATCTGTCAATTTCAGGTAGCTACCCATGTTTGAAATGCTGGTCAGTGAACAGGAATCATTGGTTTCACTACCAACAAAGTCAAATTGAACATAGCAAGATCCAATAAACCAGATCAGGATAAATGACCTGTTGGAAGGGATAGTTGCCAACTTCAGCTAAACCTCCTAGAGGTTTCACCACATGGTTCCTGCCTCTAATTGTCCTGCTATCTAAACAGGATTTTGTAGAGGTGGCTCAGTGGTGAGCACTGCTGCCTCACAGTGCCAGGAACCTGAGTTCAATTCTATTCTTGGGCAACTGTGTAGAGTTTACACATTCTCCCTGTGTCTGCATGGGTTTCTGCTGGGTGCTCAGGTTTCCTCTCACAGTCCAAAGATATGCTTGTTAGATGGATTATGTATACTAAATTGCCCACAGTATTCAGGGATGTGTAGGTTAGATGCATTAGCCATGGGGAATGCAGGGTTGCAGGGAAAGGGATGATGGATCTGGATTGGAGAGTTGGTATGAACTTGTTGGGCTGAAAGACCTGTTTCGACACTCTAGGGATTCTCTGTAATTCTCTTTGGTCTCTTGCTGTGATTAAACTTTAATTCTGAGATCATTCAAGAGGACTGACAACTATATTGGAAAGATTCATTATTGAATAGACCTCTGCAGCACTATGACAAAATTATTAAACATTGATGTTTCCTGGTCAAGAGGAAAAAAGAAGCTTACTTAAGGTTGAGGAAGCAAGGATCAGACAGGGCTCCAGAGGGTTACAAGGTAGCCAGGAAAGAAATGAAGAATGGACTTGCGAGAGCTAGAAGAGGGCATGAAAAAGCCTTGGTGGGTAGGATTAAGGAAAACCCCAAGGCATTCTATACATATGTGAGGAACAAGAGGATGACCAGAGTGAGTGTAGGGCTGATCAGGGATAGTGGAGGGAACTTGTGCCTGGAGTCAGAGGAGGTCCTTAATGAATACTTTGCTTCAGTATGCACTACTGAGAGGGAACTTGTCGTTGGTGAGGACAGCATGAAACAGGTTGATATGCTCAAACAGGTTGATATTAGGAAGGAGGATATGCTAGAAATTGAGGATAGATAAGTCCCCTGGGCCAGATGGGATATACCCAAGGTTTTTAGGAAGCGAGGGAAGAGATTGCTGAGCCTTTGGTGATGATCTTTGCATCCTCACTGTCCACTGGAGTAGTAACAGATGACTGAAGGGTGAAAAATGTTATTCCCTTGTTCAAGAAAGGGAATAGGGATAATCCTGGGAATTACAGACCAGTCAGTCTTTCTTCTGTGGTGGGCAAATTATTGGCGAGGATTCTGAGAGATAGTATTGATGATTATTTGGAAAAGCATAATTTGATTAGAGATAGTCAGCATGGCTTTGTGAGGGACAGGTCATGCCTCATAAGCCTTATTGAATTCTTTGAGGATGTGACAAAACACATTGATGAAGATAGAGCAGTGAGTGTGGTGTATGTATATTTTAGCAAAGCATTTGATAAGGTTCCCCATGGCAGGCTCATTCACAAATTAAGGAGGCATGGGACTCAGGGAAATTTGGCTGTCTGGATACAGAATTGGCTGTCCAATAGGAGACAGGGTGGTAGATGGAAAGTATTCAGCCTAGAGCGCTGTGACTAGTGGTGTTCTGCAGGGATCTGTTCTGGGATCTCCGCTGTTTGTGATCTACTTGGATGAGGAAGTGGAAGGGTGAGTTAGCAAGTTTGCCGATGACACGAAGGTTGGTGGAGTTATGTATAGTGTGGAGGGCTGTGGTAGGTTGCAGTGGGACATTGACAGGATGCAGAGCTGTACAAAGAAGTGGCAGATGTAATTCAACCCAGAAAAGTGTGAAGTGATTCATTTTGGAAGGTTGAATTTGAATGCAGAATACAGGGTTAATGGCAGGATTCTTGGAGGAACTTGGGGTTCACATCCCTCGATCCCTGAAAGTTTCCACCCAAGTTGATAGGCTTGTTAAGAAGGCGTATGGTGTGTTGGCTTTTATTGCCGGGGGACTGAGTTTAAGAACCATGAGGTTATGCTGCAGCTCTATAAAACCCTGGTTAGACCACACTTGGAATATTATGTTCAGTTCTGGTTGCCTCATTGTAGGAAGTAAGTGGAAGCTTTAGAGAGGGTGCAGAGGAGATTTACCAGAATGCTGCCTAGACTGGAGGGCAGGCCTTATGAGGAAAGGTTGAGGGAGCTAGGGCTTTTCTCATTGGAGCGAAGAAGGATGAGAGGTGACTTGACAGAGGTGTACAAGATGATGAGAGGCATAGATAGAGAGGAGAGCCAGAGACATTTTCTCAGGACGGAAATGGCTATCATGAGGGGGCATAATTTTAAGGTGATTGGAGGAAGGTATGGGGAGATGTCAGAGGTAGGTTCTTTACAGAGTGGTAGGTGCATGGAATTCACTGCCAGCAGTTGTAAGTAGAGTCAGATACATTAGGGACATTTAAGCAACTCTTGGAAAGACACGTAGATGATAGTAAAATGAAGGGTATGCAGGTTAGTTTGATCTTAGAGTAGGATAATAGGTCAGCACAGTATCGTGGGCTGAAGGGCCTGTACTGTGCTGTACTGTTCTATGTTCTACTGACGTTTAATTCTTGCTGGGCTAACCCTTACATCCTTTCCTTTTTATAAATGGACTTGCAAAATTTCCAATTCCAGAACCCTCTACAACCAGCCCTGCGGTTGGTTTGGAAAATTATGGCTCAAAGCTCCACAATTTACACCATTACTTCCCTTGTATCTACAAATATATCTGATCTGTGACTTATCAACTGTAAGTACAGCTTGTCATTTCTAGTACCTCCTCTTTATTAATTCTAAGGCAACTCAGTACCTTAAGTATCTCCTCTTTCACAATAATCTTGACAAAATCTTATTCCTTGTTAACAACAAATACAAAATCCTCATTAAATACTTTAGGCCTGCTTCTTGTCTTTATGCATAAATCTTCTTTTCCATACTGATCGGCACTTCAGTCTATCCTTTTCCCTTTTCCATGCTTTTACTAGTGATGAAGTGTCAACTATAGCTCAGTTGGTAGCGCGCTCACCACTGAGTCACTAGCATCTGGGTCCAATTATACTCCAGAGCTTGAGAGCAAAATCAGGGTTGCCTCTTCAGTATGATACTAGAGTTATACAGCACGGAAGTAGACCCTCTGATTCAACTAGTCTGTGCCAACCATAACCCCAAACTAAACTAGTCCCACCTGCCTGCAATTGGCCCATATTCCTCCAAATATTTTGTATTCATGTACTTATCTAAATGTCTTTTAAACATTCTAACTGCATCAGCATCCACCATTTCCTCTGGAAGCTCATTCCACAAATGAACCACTCTTTCTGTAATAAATTGCCTGTCATGTCTTTTTTTAATTCTTTCTCCTCTCACCTTAAAAATATTCCCACTAGTCTTGAAATGTCCCGCCCTAGGGAAAAGATACCTGCCATTGACCTTATCTATACCCCTCATGATTTTATAGACCTCCATAAGGTCCAGCGAAAAATGTCCCAGCCTATCCATCCTCTCCTTATAACACAAACCCACTCAAATTCCAGGCAATATCCTGTTAAATTTCTTCAGAACCCTCTCCAACTTAATAATGTCGTTCCCAGAAGTGGGCACAGTCCTCCAGAATAGGCCTGACCAATGTCCTGTATAACCTCAACATAACAGCCCAATTCTTATATTCAAAGGTCTGAGCAATGAAGGCAAGCATGCTAAATGCCTTCTTAACCACCCTACATGTGACACAAACTTCAAAGAGTTATGTACCTGAACCCCTAAGTCTCTCTGTTCTACAACACCACCCAAGGTCTTACTTTTCATTGTATAAGTCCTACCCTTGTTTGTTTTACTGAGGAAGAGGTTATGGTTATTTAAAAAAGAACAATGTGCAGAATTATGGAGAATAGGCAGGTGAATAACACAAAGTGAATTGCTCATTTGGAGAGTCAGTGCAAAGACGATGGGCTGAATGGCCTCCTTATGCACTGTAACAACTCTGATTTTGTGACATTCTCTTAAAAATCTTCTCAGTGGTAGTGACGGGCTGGATTTTTACAGCCAGCTTGGATTCCCTATGGAAACATGGACGGTGAGACAGTTTTGTGCCCACAATAAAATGACACTAAGCTGACTTTCCTGGGGCTTCACTTGAATCCTATTGACCAGTTTCCCATCCAATTCGACACTGGGGCCAGACTTATTATTTTAATCCAAGGCTTGGTGGTTAGACCTGCTGGGGAACGGAGCTGGAGCTAAAAGAAGTCCTTACTTAATATGTAATTGGCTGAGGCTAATGAAAAGGAACAGGACAGCTCGGCCAGGCTGTATTAGCGAATTTTGGCCATCTTCTGCCTTAGACATTAGCCCCCTCCCTCTGCCACTAACCAAGATACCCCTTCCAGAACATCTTATTATGCCAAGGACTACTTTGGTTCCTCTAGTGCTACCATCGTTTTTAACCATCTCTGTAGCCATTTTGCTTGGGGATTTGGCAAACATTATAGTCAGTTGCTCCAGAATACCTCTCACTTCATCCCTTCCTGCCTAGAGTTCAAATTATGTCTGAGAGTTAGCAGTCAAACCAAGGAGCAGGCACCCTAGGGTGATGGTGAAAATTGTTAATATTTATTAATTCAAAGGCAAATTGTTGTAAAAGGTAGAGGTTAATGCTTGTTACATTGGCTTGACCCATTCTACTGACATCACACGCAGCATGTGGTTGGAGACAAGGAGTTCTGTTTACTTTAGAGGGAACAGTTGTGTCTGTATGCATTCCCTAAATTCCCAGTACTATGCCTAACCAAGCATAGCTGTACTTATTGTTATCACACAGTAAACCTTCTTGTTATCTAAGAACAGCATGTTTTCTGTAGATAATCTATGGTGGTGCATCCTCTACATGACTTTCTTTTAAATACATACTTTATTTATAAAATTTGTTTCCAAAATATTTTGAAGTGAATATTACAGAATTTGCAATCAAATCCAACTTGATTCCATAGAACATGTTCCACTCATAGCTGCCTCAATTAAATTATCTTAATATTTCGATATACATTGACTATGAGGCATGCATCCTGAGAACAAAACATTTCAAATCGAAAATTATAAGAAGTACAAAAGAAGTAAACTCTTTTCCCTGTCCAGATTTCCACTTTGAAGTTTCCTCTATTATTTCAATACTCTTTATGTTCAACATTCTCTGTAAAGCACAGATAAATGGCCCGGATCTTCGTGAAGTGCAACAACACCGAGAATGCCTTGCACCTGATGACCAGTTTCTTTTGCGGAATGGAGAGGGAGCTTCACTCTCACATTCCCAGTTTTTGTTTTACAAAGCCACTTGCTCCTTCCATTTTTCTGTTACGCATGCGGTGGTCCCTCTAAACGATATCCCCAGCACTTTCAGGTAATCTGAGCTGACAGTGAAGGGGACAAAGAATCAGTTGGCTGAATTCTCAAAGTTCCTGGTCTCACTCTTTCCTCAGTTGACCAAGGCTCGCAAAACCCATTTGAATTGGTTGTCATGAGTGCGCACTGATGGCAAACCCTGAGCAGAGGACAGTGCCACCATCCATGTATAGGGAGGCTATACTCCACTACCTATCGTATGCTCACTTCCTTCCCAATGGACTCCGCGAAAGGTTCTATACAACACATGAACAGGATTGGGGAGAGAGGGCAGTGGAACCTGACTCTGGGATTTGATCAGAAAGATTTCTGATTCCCACCCAATGACTGGGACTTCACTGCTGATGTTTGTGGAAAGCGGTTGCATCCAATTGTGAATGCCCTCCCCAAAGTCCATTTCGGAGGAAGCATCCATCATGTAGGCGTGCCGTATTCTGCTAAAGACCTTCACCTCATCCTCACTGATAAGGAAGGTGTACACCTCCCTGTCCTGCACATAGCTGATTGTATCTCTGAGTAGTACGAGGCTGTCAGATATCTTCTGATGCAGTGTATGTTCGGTCAGGGTGAACTATCAACTCCAGAGCTGGCCTGACCCAGTTGGTGTTGACCTTTGACCTTAATTTTATTGTCTACAGTGAAGTGCGTCACCCATTTGTATTTTCCTACCTCTCACCAACTCCATTGTTGTGTCATGTGACCACCAGGATGCTCCTCGAATATTTACCACCTTGGAATTCCAAAGCACCCATCCTTTAAGAAACTGTATTGTGCTTCAGTTTTCTATTAATCGCTCATAGAACGGCAAGAGAAACATTGATCACTTCTGAGGTGATGGTGAACCTAGCTGTCCTGCTGTCCCCATTCTTGTATGACTGTGGTCCACACGCTGCCGGTACACTCATAGTGCTGTTAGGGCGGGAGATGGTGCTCCAACAACACCCACAGTGATGGTGAAAGAGCTTTGACATCGCCAGTCATAATGGTCCGCAAATTGGAAGCTGGTAAATTCTGGGACGATCAATGTAGATTCACTCAATATCAACTGGCAATGAGCTCCTGAGACAGTGCAGAGTGGGCTTTATCTACCCCCACCTGCCCTGGAACTATATGATTTTTTAAGGCAAAGATAGATTTTTGAACAGTAAAGGAATTAAGAGTTATGGTGAGTGGCTGGTAAGTGGTGCTGAGTCTACAGAAAGCTCAGCCATGATTTTATTGAATGGTGGAGCAGGCTCAATGGACCAGATGGCCTGCTCCTGCTCCAATTTCTTATGTTTTTATGACAATACAGTGTAAACACAGATATCTCACCTGTGGCATACCCTGAGTGTTTCACAGAACAGACTTAGGATTCAACATACCCTTCATGCAGCAAGAAAAATGTCCATGTCTGTTGAAAGCTAATTCAGGAATAACATTGCTCCTGATTGACTGACACCCAGTGAGGGGAGCAGAAGAGTAGACAAGTCAGACGGCCTTCTCGTGGGTCCTGCTTCTGGCCCTGACCAAGGTAGTCATCAACTGGTCCAGACGACAGGTTGTAGAAGGGCTCATTGTTTCTGACTATCTGCCCCTCTCTCACAGTTACATCTGTACTCGGGTGTCCCTAGAGAGGGAGCATGCAGTATTTACAGTATGATAGGGCCTTTAGAGACGGGTGGCACCGCAGGGACTGGGGTGAATGATCAACCCAGACAATGTTATTTCAAGTCAGTAAATTTCTGTTCCATTATATAAATTCCGCGCAACTGTTAATTTGTATTTTTTAGATACAGTGCCCCAATAGGGGCTGTTTTTCTGTTTTTTTGACTTAAGAGTACAGGGAGGTTTACTCTGTGTATTACCCTGTGCTATCCCTGTCCTGGGAGTATATAATGTGAACAGTGTCAAAGGAGCTTTAATTTCAGTTTAAAAGAGTACAAGCTTTACTTTCAATTTACTTTCCATTTAAAAGTGTAGAGGGAAATTTGCTTTCAGTTTTAAAGAGTGAAGGTAATATTTTGAAATTTGTATAGAGGGGAAAGAAACTCTTCAAAGGGTTTTAATTGGTCATATATAGAACTGTTGACATTTCAGCAACATTTTCGCACATATGAGGCTTTATCACTGGCATGAGATGCTCTAGAGTGTTGGGTGAAGTTGCCCCCTTGTGGATAGGATGTCTCCAACAAGTGCACTGAATATATTTTGAGTTGCAGAAACTGGAAAAGCGTAGGTGGAGCCTGTCCTCTCACAGTTAACAGAAGAACTGAGTGTTATTTTGGCAAGAAATATGGAGCCCTCACGATGAAAGCTATTATTGTTTTTCATGTTGTATTAATGAGGGATTAATGTCATAGAGTTATACAACACAGAAGCAGACCCTTCGGTCCAACTTGTCCACGCCTACCAAATTTCCCAAACTAAACTAGTCCCACTTGCCTGCATTGGCCCATATCCCTCTAAAACTTTCCTAGTCATGTCCCTGTCCAAATGTTATTTAAATATTGTAACTGTACCTGCGTCTACCACTTCCTCTGGCAGTTCATTCCACATACAAACCACCCTCTGTGTGAAAAGGTTGCCCCTCAGGTTCCTGCTAAATCTCTTTCCTCTCATACAGCCCCCTAGTTTTGAACTCCTCCACCCTAGGGAAAAGATCGTCGCCATTCACCTTATCATGCTATCATCTCTCATGATTTCATAAGCCTCAGTCTCCTACACTCCAATAAGAAAAGTCCCAGCCTATCCAATCTCTCATATGACTCAAACTTTCCTGTCCTGCAGCATCCTAGTTAAATTTTTCTGAACCCTTTCCAATTTAATAATATCCTTCCTATAGCAGGGCAACCAGAACTGTACACAATACTCCAAAAGTGGCTTCACCAACAGCCTGTACAACCATAACATGACATCCCATCTCCTATACTCAATAGTCCGAGCAATGAAGGCAAGTATGCTAAACAGTTGAGGTTATGGCTAGATCATCTCTTTTAAAGTGAATGGGGGTGAGGGATAAATACCTATGGAAAACCTTTTGAATAGGGATGCGGAATCTTTTAAGTCCACCTGAAAGGGCAGGCTTGACAATTTTAAGTGCTAGACATCTCGGGCAGTGCAGCAGTCTCTCAGTACTGCACTGGGTGTGTCAGCCTGGAGGATCTGCTCAAACCCGTGGAGAAGGGATCGAATCCACAGAGAGAGAAGGCCGAAGCTGAATCACAAAGCAGCAGAAACAGTATAGGTTAAACAGCAGCAACTGGCCTGTTGATTCAGAGTGACAGATAAAGCCGTCGGGTTTTAAGCTAGAATTGCTCTTAAAATACACAGACGACTCTAGTTGTTTTGTGCAAACATCATTGTTGCAAACTGTCTGACTATCACCAAAGGATGATGCGCTCGTGTTAGGTAAATTGTAATGTCTAAATGCTTCACTCTTGACTCGATCCGCACACACCTTGTATGAAAGGAGGATAACAAATTCATTTATCTATTCAGGATGAGCAACAAATGTTGGTCTATATAACAACAGTGCTCACCTCAAGGAAAAATCACTGCTATCATAACCTCAAGTCCTTTATAACACTTCAATATTACAGGTTGTAATGTACAGAAAATATGGCTGCCCATTTGCAAGGAGAGTCAGTGGTGTATTTGTAATGTCTACGGTCTGTCCCCAGGATATACACCAAGACAAACATCAACTGTGCTCGGAGGACCATCAACCCAGTGAAACACGCTCTTTGGTCTACCTGAAACTTGTTGGTCTTCCAGAGCAATGAGTTGATCTTGACCGAGTGTTAAAGACTGTTGCATTCCGAGGTCCAGAACTATATGCTGAGGGATGCACCAAAGCTTGAGGCTTTGAAGTTAAATGGGAGTCTGTTCAGTTATCGGAGCCTCTGGTGCCTCAAATATATGTAAATATAATCTTGTACAAACAAGAAATGCTTTGAGTTTATTTGCTGGATAAAATCATACTCCAATGTTTATTTGTTTCTTCATATGTTACTGTACAGAACCAAACTGCATTAGTGACTATGTATGTATACAAAGATGAATAAAATATATTTTTGAATTAAAAAAAAAGCTAATGTCACTGGACTAATAATCCAGAACTCCAGTTCTGGGCACATGGGTTCAGATCCCACCGTGAAGTTTGAATTCAATAAAAGTCTGGAATAAAAGGCTAATCTAATGACAGCCATGTAACTACTGTCAGTTGTCATAGACAATTCTTCAAGGTCTCTCAACCTGAAATGTTAATTCTGTTTCTCTCTACACAGAGTCTGCCAGATAAGCTGAGTTTCTCCAGCAATTATTGTTTTTGTATCAGATTTTCAGCATCCCCTGATTTTTGTTAAACAATAAGATGAAGATTATCTGTTTATAGTGGTGCTAGTTGAGGAATAAATATTGGTCAGGACACCATGAACTCTCCTGTTCTCCATAGAAGTGACATGAGATACATTTTGTCTATTTGAACAACAACATATTTTTAATGCCTTACCTGAAAAGTGGCCCTTCCAACACTGCAGCACATCCTCAATACTGCACTGGGAATTTGAACTTGTATTTGGGGTTACATCAGTGGAGTGGAACTTGTAAATCAGAGAGTTATGAAATGGGATATGCTGATATTTACAGTCCCATTAATTTATGTTGTGCAAGGTTTTATTGAAATAGCATTTGCATACAACAGGTTTTTGGATAAAGTTACAGCTTAACCCAAGACACATTTCTTTCCCATCGCCTTACGTTCCCCAAGCCCTCACAATTGCTCCACATATGTATGGATAAGGCACCAAAGTGATCCATGCAAGTTCCCTGAAAAATAAATCATGAGGAATGTATTTGGTCTGGAATTGAGTTCATTGAATAGAATGTAAATGATCAACATGTTTGCTGTAATACCATAAGATACAGGAGCAGAATTAGGCCATTTGGTCCATCGAGCCTGCTTTGCCATTCAATCATGGCTGATATGTTTCTTAGCCCCATTCTCCTGTCTTCTCCCCGTAACCATTGATCCCCTTACTAATCAAGATTCTGTCTATATATAAATACATACAGTATTAAATATATGCAATGACTTGGCCTCTACAGCCTTCTGCAGCAATGAGTTCCACAGAGTCAGCACTCTCTGGCTGAAGAAATTCCTCCTCGTCTCAGTTCCTTCACTCTGAGGCTGTGGTCTCAGGTCCTGGTCTCCTTCTGACGGAAAGATTTTCTCCACGTCCACTCTATCTGGGCCTCTCAGTATTCTGTAAGTTTCGATGAAATCCTCCCCCGCCTCATCAATCTAAACTCCATCATGTACAGTCTCAGAGTCCTCAACCACTCCTCATGTGGGCAGCCCTTCATCCCCAGGATCATTCTTGTAAACCTCCTCTGGATCCTCTCCAAGGTCTGCACATCCTTCCTCAGACACAAGGCCCAAAATTGTTCACAATATTCCAAATGCAGTTTGACCAGAGCCTTATACAGCCTCAGCAGTACATTTCTGCTGCTGTATTCTAGCGCTTTTGAAATGAATGCTAACATTGGATTTGCCTTCCTAACTGCCAATTGAACCTGCACATTAACCTTAAGAGAATTCTGAACTAGGACTCCTAAAGTCCCTTTGTATTTCAGATTTCCAAAGCCTTTCCCCTTTAGAAAATAGTCTACATCTTGCAGAAACCCACACTTTCCGACGTTCTATGTGCCACTTCCTTGCCTACTCTCCCAGCATGTCTTTCTAGAGCCTCCATATCTCCTCAACACAACCTGCCCTTCCACTTATCATTGTGTCATCTGCACACTTAGCAACAATGCCCTCAGTTCTTTTGTCCAGATTGTTCACATATGACATGAATAGTTGTGGTGGCAAAATTGACCTTTGCAGAACTCCACCAGTCACTGGTTGCTATCCTTTATTCCCACTCTCTGCCTTCTGTTGGGCAGCTAATCCTCTATCCATGCCAGTACCTTGACCCTAATGTCATGTCTGTTACCTTATTGAACAGCCCCCTGTATGGCACCAAAGGCTTTCTGGCAATCCAAATAGATCACGTCCACTGGCTCTTCATTGTCTAACTTGCTCATTAGCTCTTCAAAAAAGTCCAAGAGATTTGTCAGGCATGACCTTCCCTTGATGAAGCTGTGCTGACTCAGCTCTGTTTTACCGTGCACTTCTGAGTACTCCACAATCTCACCCTTAATAATGGACTCTAAAATCTTATCAACAATTGAGGTCAGGCTAACTGGCTTATAGTTTCATGTCTTCTGCCTCCCTCCATTCTTAAACAGGGCTGTTACATCAGCCATTATCCAGTCCTCTGGGACCCTCCCTGACTCCAGAGATTCCTGAAAGATCATCATCAATGCCTCGAGGAATTTCCTCAGCTATCTCCTTCAGAATTCTGGGGTATAGCCCATCTGATCTGGGTGATTAATCTACCTTAGACCTTTCAGCTTCTCCAGCACCTTCTCTTTTGCAATGGCTACTACACTTACATCTCCACCTGACTATCTTGAAGTTCTAGTTTGCTGCTGGTATCTGAAAACTGATGCAAAGTACCTATTCAGTTCATCCACCATTTCTTTGTTTCATATTACTACTTCTCCAGTCTCATTTTCCAGTGATCCAATGTCCATTCTTTCCTTTTAAATGTCTAAAAGATGTCTCGCAATCTTCTTTCATATTACTGACTAGTTTACCGTCATATTTCATCTCCATTTTTGCTTTTGTAGTTATCCTCTGCTGATTTTTAAAAGCTTCCCACTAATCTTCACCACATTGTATGTTTTTTACTTTGCTTTTATACTGCCTCTGACTTCCCTCATCAGGCATGGTCGCTTCATTCTCCCTTTAATATGTTTCTTCTTCCTCGGGATGAATTTCTGCTATGCCTTTCGAATTACCCCCATAAATCCCTGCCATTGCTGCTCCACTTTCTTCCCCGCTAGGCGCCTGTTCCAATCACATTTACAGAAAAGTTCTTTCACACCCCCCACCACCATTTCCATGGCTAGTTGTCTGTTTCCAAGCCATGAGGGCCTATGCCAAATCGTAACAGCCACAGTCAATGTCCTATTTGTTGCTCGATTAGAACAAACAGTAATTACTTTTGGGATGGGCCATAGTGCAGTGGTAACAAAACAAGTCTGAGGAGATCACAGAAAGGCTATAGATGACCTAAATAAAGAGAACAGGACAGGCTGGTAAGAGACTGCATGCCTTTGCTATTCAATTAGGGACACACCCCAAAGAGGCATGTCAGGAGAAACACGAAAGAATCTGTTTTACAATCAATGATATGCCGACTGGCATTGCACCTTATGGTGATGCACTGACCCTGTACAATTTTGGGATATAACCGATTAAGGGTATCTTGACAAGAGCAAAACATTGCAGATGCTGAAAATATGAAATAAGAACAAAACAAGTCTGGAAAAACTCAACTGATCAGGAAGCATCTACAGTGAGAGAGACAGTGCTAATATTTCTGGTTAACAACCTCCTTTCAGCACTCAGATCTGTTCACCATAGATCATCTTCTTTTTCAATGTTACCCTTCCTTTCCCAATTCTTCTTCAGATTCAGAATTGCACCTTTGGAGGAGGGATTTCCAAATGTCGCTCTTATGTAAGACGTACGAGGAATAGAAAAAAATCGGGAAGTGACAGAGCTGTCAGACTGTGGTGCAAGTTACTAGAACCTGTTGCCAAGGACAGCGTGACTGAGCAGTTGTCAAGGTGGAGCAGCTCAAAGAGAGTCATTATGCAATTGTAAAAGGCAGCTCGTGTCTAAATATAGGAAGAGATGCAGCTCATTGCGACATTGAGTTAGTTCATGGCTGTATCTTAGTCCAATTAGCCACCTTGGTGTTAACATTTTTAATACCCTTGTCTAACCTAAAAGTCTTTGTTGTGAATTGTTAAATTGATTCCCTCCTCCTCCAACCTCAATTGCTTTTTTGGCAGAGAGAGTTTCAGTTTCCATAACCATTTTTACGGAAGAAATTTTCACTTAGATTATCTCAGAATCGCTTGTCTCTAATTTTCAGGATGAGCCCTTTGTTCCAGATTCTAGATGAAATAGTTTCTTTCAAACTACCTTATCGACTTCAAGTTCAAAAATCACACGACCCCAGGCTACAGTCCAACAGGTTTATTTGAAAATGCAAGCTTTCAGATCTCAGCTCCTCCTCAGGCCTGAGCTCCAAAAGCTTGTGTTTTCAAATAAACCTGTTGGACTGTAGCTTGGGATCGTGTGATTTTTGACCTTGTCCACCCACCCTGGCATCTCTACAAGATCATTATCAACTTCATTAATCACTTTGAATACCTGAATTCAATTATACATTAATCATCTTTATTCCAGGGAATACAAGCTTAGCCTATGCAATCTATCTTTGTGGTTAGAATCATAGAATTTTAGGTTAGTTACATCAAAAAAATTAGGCCATTCAGCCTTTTAAGTCCCGACCAGCTTCCTGCAAGAATAATGTGGCTAGTTCCACGTCCATACCTTAACTATCTTTAGTTGTAAAGGTAGAATAGTAGTCATCCTAACACTTATCCCTAATTTTCATATACCTCCAATTCAGAAAAAAAAACATTTTCTTTCTGTATCCTACCATCCAGTCAAATTTGTATCCCTCCTTCCACTGTCCCTTTTATTCATGATTTGGAAATTTGCTGATGAACCTATCCTATCGCCCTGCACACACACATCTAGGCCATTTGTAAGTTCAAGAAAAGCAGTAGACCTCATACTAACCAACCAGAAAATCCATTGTGTAGACAGAATGCCTACACTTCAGACCACACCAACCCTCCAAAGAGCATTCCACTCAGACCCAAACCCCTACTCTATCCCTGTATTTCCCATGGCCAATCCACCTAACCTACACACCTTTGGACAATGGGAGGAAACCCATGTAGATACAGGGAAAACATGCAAACTTCACACAGTCACCCAATGTTGGAATTGAACACAGGTCCCTGGCATTATAAGGCAGCAGTGCTAACCACTGAGCCTTTGCACCCCTGCCTGATTCTGAAAGAAACTGCTCACCACTACACTGTTTCCTGTCACTCAACAAACTTCATTTATTCCATGGGCTTGCTGACAATGCTATTCTGTGGCACTTTATCAAACAACTTTTGGGAGTCCGTTTATACTACATCAACCACATTATCTTCACCAAACCTCTCTGGTACATTATTAGAAAAATCTATTCCATATGCCTCTACTTGCTTTTGTTCCTTAATTAATGAGCTGTTGTTCAAACAATGATCAATTTTGTCACACATAATTGATTCTAAAAGTTTTCCCACCAGTAAGGTTAAGCTGTAGTTGCTGGGTTTATCTTTGCACCTTCTTTTTGAGCCAGGCTGTAATATTTACAATCTCCAGTCCCCTGAAACCACTACCATATCTAAAGGGGATAGGAAGATTGTGGCCAGCACCTCAGCAATTTCCACTCTTACTTCCCTCAGATGCATCCTATTTAATCCTGGTGATTTATTAACGTTAGGTAGCGCCAAATATTTTAGCATCTCCACCATATCCATTTTTAGTGCACCCGATATCTAAATTGTCTTCTGTTTTGCAATGACTGACATGGCATATTCTTCCTTGTTAAAGACAGAAACAAAGTATTCAGTTAGTACCTCAGCCATATATTCTGTCTCCGTGTGCAGGTCCCTTTTTAGGCCCTAATCAGCTTCCTCTTACCGTTCTTTTACTACTTATACACCAATAGAAATATTTGGATTCCCTTTTATGTTAACTACTAGTGTCTTCTTTCACTCTCTCTTTGCCTCGCTGATTTAATTTCTCACTTCACCTTTGAATACTCGATATTCAGCCAGTTCTCATTTGTATTATTAACCAAAGAATGTCATTTGTCCCCATTTTCTGCTTCATTACACCTTCTATCTCTTTGACATTCAGAGAGATCTGACTTTGGATGTTCTACCTTTCCAGGTTGTGGAATGTGCCTTGATTATACCTAAAACATTTTTAAAAGACAGGCCATTTTCCAGTTACAATTTTTCCTGCCTGTCTTTGATTCAAATTTATGTGGGACATGTCCATTCTCAATCCACTACAACTGTTCCTTTTCCAATAAAATACTTTTCTTGGGTGGCTCTTTGTCCTTTTCCACAGCTAATCTAAATAATGATCACACAGTTGCCTGCGTAATCCCCTGG
Organism: Rhincodon typus; assembly: GCF_021869965.1. Lineage (NCBI taxonomy): Eukaryota > Metazoa > Chordata > Chondrichthyes > Orectolobiformes > Rhincodontidae > Rhincodon > Rhincodon typus. The sequence goes on along the minus strand of NC_063339.1, from coordinate 72,210,642 downwards.
GAGACTTGATGCATTGACCAAACCAGTACTCAAAGCCAGTTTCAGCAATACCTCCTTGCTTACTGAGCCAGAGACATGAGACAAGACTTTTCGAAAGTCAAGACTTCCCATCCAGCTAGCTGGACAGTCAGTAAGAAATCATCCCCACCATTGTCAGCTGCCTGCAGTGACAGGAAGAGGCGATTGGCTGGAGATGGGATCTCTGCTCCTCTCTCGGTTGGATACCCACTTTACAGGATGACTTCTCCATAGCTACAGCGGTGCCGGTGACAGCAGTCCCCAATTTAAAATTCCAGAGTCCAGCGCCAGGTAAGTACAGGTGGTTTCATACCAAGCAGGGGAGGTTACACACACAGTCTGTCTCTCTCTCTCTCTCTTTCTCACACACACACACACACACACACACATATGCACGCACACATACACATGCAAACACATGCAAGCACACACACATGCACACGCGGGCACGCAGACACACATACACACATATTCACACTCACACACAGACACACACATGCACAGACACATGCAAACACACACACAGACACTCACACATGTGCACACACACACACACACACACACACACCACAGTGTAGAGAAGACTTTGGGTGAGGGAGTTACGTAACATAGAAAGAGGCCATTCAGGAAGGCACATTCCTCTCTCCTTCATGAAGATCAAGCAGGGTGTCCTTCTGGACTTCTCTGCTACACCAACCATCACTACCACCACCCCCTCCTCCCACTCCCCACTTGCTTGTTTATTTACTCATTCGTATGACATGGCTGGCCAGCATTTCTTGCCCATCATTAGTTGCCCTTGAGAAGGTGCTGATGAGCTGCCTTCATGAACTGCTGCAGTCCATGTGCTGTGGTTTGACCCACAATATCCTTCAAGAGGGATTTCATAAATTTTGACCCAGTGACAGTGAAGAAATGGCGATATATTTCTGAGCCAGGATGGTGAGTAGATTGGAGGAGAACTTGAAGTTGGCATTGTTCCGGTATATCTGCGGCCCTTGTCCTTCTAGATGGAAGTGGTCGTGGATTTGGAAGGAGCTGTCTGATGATCTTTGATGAATTTCTGCAGTGTATCTTTTAGATAGTACACACTGCTGCTACTGAGCGTCGGTAGTGGAGGGAGTGTAGTGCCAATCACGCGGGCTGCTTTGTCCTGAATGGTGTCAAGCTTCTTGAGCATTGCTGGAGCTGCACCCATCCAGGCAAGTGGGGAATGTTCCATCACACTCCTGACTTGTGCCTTGTAGATGGTGGATGGGCTTTGGGGAGTCAGGAGGTGAGTTACTCATTGCATTATTCGTAGCCTGCTCAAGCTACTCAAAATATCTTTCCCACTAGTTGGTGGTTGACCAGTATTTAACAAATGGTGTATTGATACTTCTATTTATCCGTAAGTAAAAAGGAACCCTCTGGCTAAAGACAAAACACAAACAGAACATTTCAAAATTGAACAAAAGAAAAACCTCAGCATTGAGGCTGGGCAGGAAATGAATGTCAAGTTGTCATTAATTACCCGTTAAAGATCCTAAATTTGGGCAAGTATGGACAGGCCACCCAAGGCCTCACCTGCCTCTTCATAAAATTGAGGACAAGTTGGGATCAGGCAGGAAAACAGTGGGTAGACCATGCATGGAATTTTACAGGCATGCACACCATCTCCCCAACTCAGTCTACAAATCTTCCCATACAGATTGAGAAAATTAAACTAGAACACACTTCACATTCTCTTCCCCATCTCTACCCTTCAGCCTATTACCATTCCAGCCCATATTAGGATCATTAAAACTTCCTATTATCGCTTCTCTGTAATTTCCCAGCAAATTTGTTCCTCTGTATCTTTCCTGCTATTTGGTGGTCTGATGATACCTGTATTTTTTTTTAAACCCTAACCAAACAGGAACTCCCAGGCCAAAGAGAGAACATAAATGGAACAGTTCAAAATTAAAGCAAAGGAGCAGTTCACTTTGTTTGCGTGCAATAGAAAGTGTATTATTCTGAGTATGATGTCTGCTTTGCTGCCTGACGTGCACGGTTTGAGAAGGACGATCTGTGGGTACTCAAGTGATTGTTGGAAAGGGATGGAGTGACTCGTTAGAAAATCTCTGGCAAGGCAATGGATGTCAGCTGGTGCATATTCATCCAAAGGCAGATGGCAACTTGATATCGACAACCCAGCACTGTAACGTACAGACTCGTCACAGCCCCATTATTCAGATGTTCTGCTGAGTGGGTATAAGCAGCTGCACTGTGGACCAAGTGCATATGTTTGATTTGATCTGATTTATTGTACCTAAGTGCAGGGAAAAGTTCTGTTTTGCGAGCAGTACGGGCAGGGTACTTAGACAAAGCAAGGCATACAAGATTACGACTGCACAGGAGGTAGACAAAGTAGATCAGCGTTACTTGGACAACTGTTCCTCATGCCTTTCTGGTGCACAGCAGGATTTAAAGTGTAGCTTCTATCCCTTCAGGGCATCTCATCTTTTCCCAAACAGAATATTTGTCTTAATCAATACTGCCACCCATTCCAAAGATTTAGTACCCAGTGCTGCCCTTTATAAAGCCCAGACCTTGCCTGCTCCTGCAGCTAAGCAATTATTTATCATACTTTGTCTATATACATTGATGCATTTTAAATTGAAACCTTTTTACCTATGAAATCATTCTGATAATCTGCACCTGCCCATTCACCCCTCTTTCAATTATGTCCTTTCGGAAGTCTAGTGCCCAGGAGTGAATGCAATGTTCCAGACGGGATTTAAGCAGAATTCCGCAGAGCTGTAGAGTAACTCTCAGCTCTGCATTTAGGATGACACAGATAAGAAAAACAAAGAAACAAGCAGTCTTCATTTGTTGTAGGCCTTTGTTTTTACATCAAATTTGTACGTAGCATGTTATTGGCCCTAACTTTACTTACAGTATAAATTTCCACCAAAACCACTTTTAAACTTCATCTTAAAGATTTTTGTTTAATTAAAGAGCTTTCACTTGATTTCACTACAATGAGCTATTGGAACAAGCTATTTCCTTCTCTGTTTCATATCCAGGAAATGGAACTGGTCCATGGGCTATACCCTGCAGTGTTTGTGTGTGTACCAGAACACAACAGATGGGTGATACAGTTCGCCATATGGAGGGGAGGTTGCCTGCAGGGCTTTCTCTGAAGAAAGCTGACCCTCAACAGAAAGGGTTCGTTAAGCTTGACCCACCCCTTCTCTCCACCTCCCTTTGCTCTGAAAAACGACATGTGACAGAAGATGTTTAGGGAGGTTCTGTTGCAGTCTGTAAGCAGTCCCTAAAGAGAATTGGCTAGATTTCCAAAAACAAAAGCAAGGCTCACTGTTTAAACCATTGATAGCTTCATTGCTCTCCCTGTCTCTCTCTGTTCTTTGTGGCTGTCAACATGTGTTTGTCCACTTTGCAGTCTGTCAACATATACGTATTTGTACACCCATATCCAACTGTGTTAAACCCCTAGAATTGTCCCTCTCTCTATGTGCTCTCTCAGTCTTTGTATCTGTGAATCTGACTTAAGGATTTATCTCATTGTCTCTCTCTGTCCCTTCTTCTGTAAATGTCTCTCCGTCGGATTGAATAGTCTGTTAACTATGCGATTGTCTGTGCGCTAAATGCATTTGAGATCAAAATTCTCACTGCCATTTTAATAGATTGCATTTGTTTAAGATAAACAAAATTAATTCATATGTTGTCTTACTTTCACTTTCCCTTTGCCACTCTTTTTCTTGATTTGATTCAATGTGAGAGTGAAATGCAGAATGTGTGAGCCTTTGTGATTGTTGTGACTTATTAACTTCCTTGGTTACTGAATCCTGTTAGATATTTGTTTGAGTGAATATGCAAATGTCAAATACAATCATCTGCTTTGTCTGTAGAGGTTTTCTGTGAAAATTCATGCATGTACCTAAAGCCTAGCTGCACCCATAGCTTATCAATGACTTCTGCTAGACAGCACTAGTCCGTGGGTTATCTGTCTGTCTTCTGCTCAAGCTCCTTCATCTCCCACACAGAAACTAAAGAGGAAAGAACACATCCAAACTGCTACAAACAGAAACCGGAGACTGAATCCAGCATTTACCCATTGCAAATTGCTTCACAGCACAATGCATTTACCCAATAACTTATTCTGGGGGCCCAGACTTGGAAGATAAATGCAGTTTTAAAAAATTCTTGCATGGGATTGTTGTCCATTCCTAATTGCCCCTGAACTGAATGGCTTGTTAGGCCATTGCAGAGGGTAGTTAAGGTTTATCTACATTGCTGCTGTAGATTTGGAATCACATGCAAATAAGGTCAGAAATCACACAACACCAGGTTATAGTCCAACAGAGATAACAAGGTGTGGAGCTGGATGAACACAGCAGGCCAAGCAGCATCAGAGGAGCAGGAAGGCTGATGTTTTGGGCCTAGACCCTTCTTCAGAAAATGGTTTATTTGAAAACACAAGCTTTCGGAGCCTCAGTCATTCTTCAGGTGTTACTCCGAAAACTTGTGCTTTCAAATAAACCTGTTGGATTATAATCTGGTTTCGTGTGATTTCTGATTTTGTCCACCCCAGTTTGACACCGGCACCTCCACATCATAGTCCAGATAAAAACAGTGGATTTCCTTCCCAAAAGGATGTGGCTTTTTACAGATAATCAATTATAGTTTCTTAGTGACCATGACTGAGAACAGCTTCATGTTCCAGATTGAATTTAAATTTCACCAGCTGCCATAGTGGGATTTGAACCTATGACTCCCAGACCATTGATCTGGCCATCTAGATTACTAGCCCAGTGATGTTACCGCTACAGGATCGTCTCCCTTAAATGCTCTGTAATAAGAATTAAAACTGCTAGAAACCACTCTCTCTCCGTGACTCCCTTGTCCGCTCCATACTCCCGTCCAGCCCCACCACACCCGGCACTTCTCCCTGCAACCGCAGGAAGTGCTACACCTGCCCCCACACCTCCTCCCTCACCCCCATCCCAGGCCCCAAGAAGACTTTCCACATCAAGCAGATGTTCACCTGCACATCTGCTAATGTGGTATACTGCATCTGCTGTACCCGTTGTGGCCTCTTCTACATTGGGAAAACCAAACAGAGGCTTGGGGACCGCTTTGCAGAACACCTACGCTCGGTTCGCAATAAACAACTGCACCTCCCAGTCACGAACCATTTCAACTCCCCCTCCCATTCCTCAGACGACATGTCCATCCTGGGCCTCCTGCAGTGCCACAACGATGGCACCCGAAGGTTGCAGGAACAGCAACTCATATTCCGCTTGGGAACCCTGCAGCCCAATGGTATCAATGTGGATTTCACAAGCTTCAAAATCTCCCCTCCCCCTACCGCATCCCAAAACCAGCCCAGCTTGTCCCTGCCTCCCTAACCTGTTCTTCCTCCCACCTATCCCCTCATGCCGCCCCCTTGACCTGTCCGTCCTCCCTGGACTGACCTATCTCCTTCCTAACTCCCCACCTACACTCACTTTTACTGGCTCCATCCCCGCCTCTTTGACCTGTCTATTTCGTCTCCACCTATCTTCTCCTCTATCCTTCTTCTATCCGCCTTCCCCTCTCTCCCTATTTATTTCAGAACCCCCTTCCCCTCCCCCATTTCTGATGAAGGGTCTAGGCCCGAAACATCAGCCTTCCTGCTCCTACGATGCTGCTTAGCCTGCTGTGTTCACCCAGCTCTACACCTTGTTGTGCTAGAAATAATCGTTAGTCCAACAGCAGCTGTGAAGGGAGAAACATTTCCCCTTTCTCTCCTGGAAAAAATTCAAACTCAATAGATTTTAGCACAAAAAAATGTACAGGAGAGACAAAGTAACAAGTGGGAAGTTCTGTAACAGGGCTTGAGGCAGGATTCACCAAATAACAACAGAGTGGTAATGAGGCAAATAACAGCAAGCGATGGATCTAAAGGTGATCTAAGTTTCAATAACAGAATCACAACTAACAGCTCCTGTCTGGAAAAATGGGGGCAAAATCTGGGAATTTTTTTTTTGAAGTACCTTCTAAAATGCTACACCTAGGAGGAAAAAAAGTTTTAATTTCATAAGCAATGGAAACAGTAAGCCACTGGTTGAATAAGCCTACTACAATCTGATAAGATTATGCAGACCTGGTTGTGACTACTTTATTGTCCCCATAAGTTTTGACTCACCAATCAAACAAAAAGTCTATCCAAACCAGCCTTGATTATACTCAATAGCCCACCCTCACTGCTCACAGGAGGACAGAATTCCCAAAGGCTAACAATTCTCAAAGAAATTCCTTCTTGTCTTGCACTTATAGAGCACCTTTCATGACTTCAGGACATTACAAAGCAGTTTAGAATTAAGTAGGATAAAACAAAGAACTGCGCACAGTGGGAATCTGAAACAAAAACAGAAATTGCTGGTAAAACTCCAGCAGGTTGGCAGCATCTGTGGGGAGAGAAAGCAGATTTAATGATTTGGGTCTAATGACACCAAAGAAAGGTCACTGAACTCGAAACGTTAACTCTTCTTTCTCTCCACTTTTGCTGCCAGACCTATTGAGTTTCTCCAGAAATTTCTGCTTTGTGCGTTAATTAAATACTTTTTAAGTGTAGTAGCCCTGCAAGGTAGGATTTGTGGCAGGCAATTATGGGCAGCAAGCTCCAACATAGAGCAATGTGATAATGAACAATAAATTACCTGATAATCTGTCTTTGTAATGTCATTTGAGGGATAAATATTGGCCATGGTACCAGAGATAATTCCTCAGCTCTTCTTTGAAATAAAATAGTGCAATGGATATTTTTATACCCATCTGAGAGGCTAATGCTAATCTTTAGTTGTGTTGAGAGTGTGTTTGTGGCTTTCTTATTGACCTGCTGTAGTCTTTGCAGTGATGTCATTCTTACTGATGGAAGGGAATTCCAAATGACCCATAAAAAAGATGAAGGGACAGTAGGTACAAGTTAGAATTGTGTGTGACATGGATGGGAACTCAGAGGTGATACCATGATGATCCTATTATATTTCCGATCGCCAGTCAATGTAACTATGTTTACATTCAAGGGACTGGGAAATTATCGGCTGGTTAGACCAGCATCATTCATTGGGAAAATGTGGGAATCATTTATTAAGAAGGACATGAACAGCTAAAATTTGAAGAAACAGAAAGAAGGTCAGGAAGGCATAGCAATGACAGGCCAGTGAAAATGCAAGAGAGTTTGGCAAGGTTGGATCATATTGATTTTAATGCAAGGAGTTGGATGAATAAGGCAGGACGTAAATTTAAACATGGGGGCATGACGTCATTGCTCGCAATGGTTAAGAACAGGCAGGATTGACAGCTCAAAATTCTAGGATACATGGTCTTCAGGTGAGAAAGGAAGGGAGATAAAAGAGAAGGATGTGTGGCATATTGATCAGAGAACAGTTACAGCTGTAAGGAGGGATGACATCTTAGAGAGCTCCTCAAATGAAGCCATGTGGGCAGGACTTAAAAACCAAAAAAGGAGCAATCACATTGCTGGGAGTGTACTATAAGCCTCCTGACAGTCCAATGGAAATAGAGGAGCAGATATGTAAACAGAGTTTAGAGACTGACTGGATTTTATTTATTACGGTCACATGTACCGAGATACTGTGAAAAGTGTTATCTTATGTGCTTTACAGGCAGATCGTACTATATAAATGCATCAGGGTAACAGAACAGAGTGTACAATGTTACAGCTACTGAGAAGGTGCAAAGAGAGAAAAGAATTAACACTAAAGAGGTCCATTCATGTCTGATAACAGTGCAGAAGATAATGGTTTCTCATGTTATTAATAATAGTATGTTCATGGTATGGGGAAATGTATTAGGTTATGACCATGGATCATAGTGCTGGATCACCTATGGGCATATTGAATTTTTAATTACAACGCATTTGTTTTTTTTAGAAAAGTGGACATAATTCAGAGACCAACTTTCAGGTCTGTGTGGATTATCCTCAGCCTCGGGGGAAACCCTGACACACATCAAGGAAGCTTCAAACTGAAGATGGGTGAAAGTGTGTGTGCGCGTGTGCGTGTGTGTGAATACACAAGATTAAACAAGAACAGGGGTTAAAAACTAATGATTACTGCTGGATGAAGGTGCGTGCTGTGAGGGTCACAATTTGAGAACATCTCTAGCCATCCCTGCACTGCAGGAAAAAAAAATGAAGTCTCTCTGGTTTTGTTGGTAAACAGAAAAGAGGCAAAACTGGAGTCAAAAGGAAACAGTACACAACCTTCTGACTGACCAACAAAGCCACGCATCTCGAGATCAGTTGCTCACCTGCAAACATCAGCATTGCTGTTATCATCCTATGTAACAGCCACAATGTCCCATTGTCTACTCTTCGTGGAACTCAGAGATTGATCAACATATCTCTTTTTGTCTTTTCTCTTTTGGTTTCAACTCATTTCTAATCAGTGTGTACGTGTGGTAGACAAACAGGAGGCTGGAAGAATACAGCAAACCAGGCAGCATCTGGAAGAAAGGAGCAGTCAAAGAAACCAGAACTCAGTCCTGAAGAAGGGTAATACCCGAAACGTTGACTGCTCCTTTCCTCCAGATGCTGCCTGGCTTGCTGTGTTCTTCCAGCCTGCTGTTTGTCTACCTTGGATTCCAGCATCTGCAGTTTTTTTTTTGTGTGTAAGTGTGTACGTGTGTTGTGGTTTTATTCCTTCTTTCATTCAGTAACTAATGAACACACTTTTTGGTGACTGAAGAAAGCCTGGTTAAATTTAAAACATATAATGTTTTTTAAAATTGAATCAAAGATAGTAGGAACTGCAGATGCTGGAGAATCCGAGACAACAAGGTGC
>NC_063339.1:72200525-72201780 GCF_021869965.1 Rhincodon typus | reverse complement strand
ATAGTAGGAACTGCAGATGCTGGAGAATCCGAGACAACAAGGTGCAGGGCTGGATGCTTAGCCGAACTCATCCTCACCCTCAACAACTTCTCTTTCAATTCCTCCCACTTCCTACAGACAAAGGGGGTAGCCATGGGTACCCGCATGGGCCCAAGCTACGCCTGCCTCTTTGTAGGTTACGTGGAACAATCCCTCTTCCGTACCTACACCGGCCCTAAACCCCACCTCTTCCTCTGTTACATTGATGACTGTATCGGCGCCGCCTCGTGCTCCCACAAGGAGCTCGAACAGTTCATCCACTTCACTAACACCTTCCACCCCAACCTTAAGTTTACCTGGACCATCTCTAACACGTCTCTCCCCTTCCTGGACCTCTCTGTCTCCATATCGGGCAACCACCTAGAAACCGATATTCATTTCAAGCCCACCGACTCCCACAGCTACCTAGAATACTCCTCCTCCCACCCACCTTCCTGCAAAAATGCTATCCCCTATTCCCAATTCCTTCGCCTCCGCCGCATCTGCTCCCAGGATGAGGCATTCCACTCCCGTACATCTCAGTTGTCCTCGTTTTTCAAGGACCGTAACTTCCCCCCCTCGGTGGTCGAGAACACCCTCAACCGTGTCTCCCACATCTCCCGCAACTCATCCCTCACACCCCGTCCACGCAATAAGAACCAAAAAAGAATCCCCCTCGTCCTCACGTACCACCCCACCAACCTCCGGATCCAACGCATCATCCTCCGACACTTCCGCCATCTGCAATCCGACCCCACCACCAAAGACATCTTTCCCTCCCCACCCTTATCTGCTTTCCGGAGGGACAACTCTCTCCGTGACTCCCTTGTCCGCTCCACACTCCCCTCCAGCTCCACCACACCCGGCACTTTTCCCTGCAACCGCAGGAAGTGCTACACCTGCCCCCATACCTCCTCCCTCACCCCCATCCCAGGCCCCAAGAAGACTTTCCACATCAAGCAAATGTTCACCTGCACATCTGCCAATGTGGTATACTGCATCCGCTGTACCCGTTGTGGCCTCCTCTACATCGGGGAAACCAAGCAGAGGGTCAGGGACCGCTTTGCAGAACACCTACACTCGGTTCGCAATAAACAACTGCACCTCCCAGTCGCGAACCATTTCAACTCCCCCTCCCATTCCTCAGACGACATGTCCATCCTGGGCCTCCTGCAGTGCCACAACGATGCCACCCGAAGGTTGCAGGAACAGCAACTCATATTCCGCTTGGGAACCC
>NC_063339.1:72199962-72200425 GCF_021869965.1 Rhincodon typus | reverse complement strand
TCCCTCACCCCCATCCCAGGCCCCAAGAAGACTTTCCACATCAAGCAAATGTTCACCTGCACATCTGCCAATGTGGTATACTGCATCCGCTGTACCCGTTGTGGCCTCCTCTACATCGGGGAAACCAAGCAGAGGGTCAGGGACCGCTTTGCAGAACACCTACACTCGGTTCGCAATAAACAACTGCACCTCCCAGTCGCGAACCATTTCAACTCCCCCTCCCATTCCTCAGACGACATGTCCATCCTGGGCCTCCTGCAGTGCCACAACGATGCCACCTGAAGGTTGCAGGAACAGCAACTCATATTCCGCTTGGGAACCCTGCAGCCCAATGGTATCAATGTGGATTTCACAAGTTTCAAAATCTCCCCTCCCCCTACCGCATCCCAAAACCAGTCCAGCTCGTCCCTGCCTCCCCTAACCTGTTCTTCCTCCCACCTATCCCCTCCTCCCACCTCAAGCC
>NC_063339.1:72161420-72179962 GCF_021869965.1 Rhincodon typus | reverse complement strand
CAGCATTGTGGGTCTGATTTCACAAACCGGTTCCTGTTGACAAGCCGCATCTGCGGATGTGCATGTATTGACCCAGGTGCCTGTACAATCACCTTGGGCCCTAATACAAACCCTTTTTGTGGCATTTATGGACTGACAAACAAATTGGTGAGAACATAGAACAGTACAGCACAGAAACAGGCCATTTGGCCCACTGTGCCTGAGCTGATAATGATGCCATTTTAAACTAATTCCATCTGCCTACATGTGGTCCCTATCCCTCTATTCCCTGCCTGTGCGTGTGTCTGTCTAAATGCCTTTTAAACATTGCTATTGTATCTGCTTCTACCACCTCCCCTGGCAGCACATTCAGACGGTGTTTTAAAAAGAAAACTGCCTCACATACCTCCTTTAAACTTTCCCCTCTCACCTTAAACCAGTGCCACCTAGTATTTGATAACTTCACCCTATCTACAGTTCTGATAAATTTATATACTTACATTAGGTCAGCCCTTCGTCTCCGATATTTTCACCAGAGCAATCTAAATTTGCCCATACCCTCCTTTGTAGCTAATACACTCCAATCCAGGCAACATCCTGGTAAACCTCTCTTGTACCCTCTCCAAAGCCTCCATATCTTAGCTATAGTGTAGCAACCAGAACTGCACACTATACTCCGAATGTGGCCTAACTAAAGCTTTCTACAGCTGCAGCGTGACTCACCAACTTTTACACTCAATGCCCTGACCAATGAAGTCAAACGTTCCTTACCATTTTATCCAATAGAAGCCATCCTCCACTGATTAAATGACTGATTAACCGTCTGATGCTCAGCAATGTGGATGTTACCGTGACTACCAGGCCCAGCCACCAGAAGGTCAAGGAGCTGTGAATTGATATATAGTTTGTGATGCTTAGGAGCAGAAACCTACAGCATGTCACAGCCTGTCTGGTTCAGTTGTAGCCCACCTTGTTGTGGAAGGGTTGATGCTGAGGAATGACGATATCCCACGAATACGAATAGCTTTCGACGACGAGGGACTAACACTGAACATCTCCCTCGTCATCTTAGTTGTTCGGTCGTGCAGCACTGAACATTTCTGAAAAGAAAACACGTTTTATTGAAGCTTTTCTGCCTTACCCTCACCAGGAATATTCACAAGAATACTGATGATGAGGGAAATTGAGATTTACACTGTATGAGAGGAAAGTGGACTCTGGTACAGATGTTGCTATGGAGAATACAGCAGTTAATGATTATCGGCAGTTAATTTCTAAGCTTTGTTTCCAAGCTAATTTCCAACTAGGCGACTTGACTTTTATTGTCCGTCTATCTCTTGAATAAATATTTGTCAACTATTTTGTTGAGTTAAAATAGGCACAGTTTCTGTTTGTAAAGAACAGAGCCCTTATGTATTAATGCATATGTAAGTGCACTACATTGCGAGCCTGACTGATCATAAATTGAGTTGTCAGCATAATTCTTCACATGCACCTTCTTTGTCTTTTGACGTCAGTATTGTTGTGATTATCCCAATGATGAATGTAAGATGATAAATTTCATCAAAAGGTATTGTTTTCCAGCAATACTCAACAATGTCTATCATACCAGTTTAACTTGTACATAGTTGCCTTGTTTAAGATGAGAGCTGCCTCTTGTTAGATTCTCTGTTGCCCCATGCCCACCTACTCCCTCTTTCCTTTGCATGTGGCTGAGTCAATTATGGCTCATTCTGCTCCTTCCTGTGGAAGTGTCTTGGGATGTTTCTGCTACGTTAAACAGTGCCAGTAAAACTGTATCTTTCCAAGCATGGGCTGACGCATTTGGAGAGAGGTCAGTTGCTTGAGTGTAAATTTAGGCCTTCCGCTGCTGGTAGCAGTTCTCTCTCTCTCTCTCTCTCTCTCTGGTATGAAAATATCTTGAGAGTAGGGACTTGGAAACGCTTGGGTTACACATAAATGCTCACACTCGCTCTGAATGTTATAACACGATGACAGACCCAGTGTGGTTGAGGGTTTTATCACCTGCTGTTCTCCAATCAGTTTGTGATCGGGATTAAAGAGGCTGACTGACATCTTATAGAGTCATGCAGCGTGGAAACAGACCCTTCTGTCCAACCAGTCTACACCCACCATAATCCTAAACTAAACTAGTCCCATCTGCCTCTGCTTGACCCATGTCCCTCCAAACCTTTCCTATTCATGTACTTATCTCAATGTTTTTTTTTAAACATTGAACATTGTAACTGTACCCACATCCACCACTTCCTCTGGCAGTTTATTCCACACACGAACCATGCTGTGGAAACAAAAAAAAATTGCTCCTCAAGTCCTTTCTTTCAATCTTTCTGCTCTCACCTTAAAAATATCTCCACAGTCTTGAAATTCCCCACCCTAGGGAGAGGACACCTCTCCATTCACCTTATGTATGCTACTCATGGTCACTCCTCAACCTCCTAGGCTCCAGTGGGGAAAAAAGTCCCAGCCTATCTTTATAACTCAAACCCTCCATTCCCAGCAACGTTCAGGTAAGTCTCCTCTGAACCTTCTCCAGTTTAATAATATCCTTCCGAAAACAGGGCGACCAGAACTGCACACAGTACTCCAGAAGAGACCTCACCAACATCCTGCACAACCTCAACATAACATGCCAACTCCTAGCATCGGTGTTGCTAAATTGCTGTCAATTGGCCAATGTCTGGAATTTGCCAACCCTTACCCCTCACCCCCTCCCCTCCCCTCCCAATCCACGCAATCTCCCTGCTGCTGGGTTGGAGAGTGTGATGGACAGAATTTCATGTTTGTTTTCCAATAACCTCCATGCTGTAACACGCAAGCTACTTTCAGCCATTTTGTTCCCTTCAGCCATTTTTACTTGGCCCTCCTGCATTGAGGTGACCTGGCCTTGCCTGAATGGTCATTTATCAAGACTGAGGACTGCCTGTTGAAGCTACATAAATGCTCTTCCCAACCCCAAATTCTGGATGGCCCTAGATTGAGACCTTGAGGTTAATATGACTGGTACTGTCTGGCTGGATTTAAGCATGGTCAGCACCAGATGTGGGTCCCTGGTGGCACTGCTATGGCAGGTTCAGTGCCAGCTTACTCATCTACCAGCCTTAAGAAGTTGGTCTTTTATTGGTTAATATTATTTGTTCTTTCAAAAAAAAATTATATTTGGAGTGGCTCAGTGGTTAGCATTACTGCCCCACAGCACCAGGGACCTGGGTTTGATTCCACGCTGGGGCGACTGTCTGTGTGGTGTTTGCACGATCTCCCCGTGTCTGCATGGGTTTCCTCCGGGTGTTTCAGTTTCCTCTCACAGTCCAAAAATGTGCAGCTTCAATGGATTGGTAATGTTAAATTGCCCACAGTGGCCAGGGATGTGCCGTCTAGGTGACATAGCCATGGGAAATGCATGGTTACAGGGATAAGGTGTCTGTGTGTCTGTGTGTCTGTGTGTCTGTGTGTCTGTGTGTCTGTGTGTCTGTGTGTCTGTGTGGGCTCGATGGACCGAATGGCCTGCTTCCACACTGTCGCGATTCTATAATTCAAAAAAAAATTCGTCAGAGGGCCTCGTGTCATCATCTGAAAGTGTGAGTTTAGATTACGTCCCTGTGTGTCTGGAGTGAGACTTGAAACCACGACCTTACCCACCGCAGAGAGCGTTTACCTAAGGAGCCTGAGCTGCACGCAGGATAACAAAAAAAAACAAGCAGACACAATGATAATGCAGAGTTCCCACTCCCCGCAACTTCCTCTGTCTGTCAGTGTTGTTTTCCCACAAAGCTGGTGCAGTGTCAACAAACCAATCTTCCTCTCTGCTCCCCTAATGAAATCCACAAGTTTATTGTCTCTCAAGAAAATAGGACACCGTCTTTGCACTTCTGTGGTTCCAGATCTCCAGATGTCCCAATGCTCTTCACAGCCACGTAATTACTTTTCAAAACATTGCATTGAATCTCCCCCCACCCCATGCGTTGTTTTTTAGCTAAGTGCGAGTTGCACCGAGTTTTTATTTTGGAGGGTTTTTCACTGTGAGGCTCAGTACAATTTTCTCACTGTACCTCCCCAAACTCACCATTACCTAGGGATAGTAGGAACTGCAGACGCTGGAGAATCCGAGACAACAAGGTGCAGAGCTGGATAAACGCAGCAGGCCAAGCAGAAATTTCTGATGAAGGGTCTAGGCCCGAAACATCAGCCTTTCTGCTCCTAGGATGCTGCTTGGCCTGCTGCGTTTATCCAGCTCTGCACCTTGTTGTCACCATTACCTAACCCATTTCTACGGTCTGGTTCCATCCACACACAATTTCCTGACGCAGTCTGCCCTCGGATGGTATCTGCTGAAAGACTGGCATCCCTTGCCATCTTTGAAAGACTGCTGTGCACCCGACAAGTGTGGGCAATCCAGCATTGGCACCGTAAAATAGAGCAGCAGCCAAAAGCTCCACACTGCTTAGGGCACATGCATGACTCCCTTCACTCGTTTACCCACCTTTCTCTGATTCCAGTTACTGTTTAACCCCCAGCCCCCTCCCCCTTGCACCCTGCTCACAGTTACATCCTGTTGTGAACACCCTCTCTATGTCATTGCTACTCTGCTTGTAATACCCACTCGACAATGATCTCCCTGCTGCCCCCTACTGGACCTCCTAGACTTTCGATGGACAGCCATCCAGGACAGTATTCGTCCAGACCTCTGACCCATGTTGACAAGAAGCCCTTAGATATAACTGACCAGACACCTGACCACTGTGTTTGCAGCTCCCCAGCTGATGATGTGCACTTCCCTTTATCAGTTTTGCAGGACTGACCATGACCTGCTTGCTGGATTGTACTGGGACTGCTCCCCTGACCGTGAGTGGCCCAAACTGGCAACTGACTGTGCAGTGTGTGTGTGTGTGTGTGTGTGTGGAGACTGTGCGCCCATGACAGACAGTACCAGGGCCCCTGCCTGACCAAATCGAGCGCCCCCCACCCCACAGCCCCACCGCTCAGTTTCCAACATGACCCTTTGGTTGAGTGAAGGTGCAGTGTGTTTGCTATGTGGGCAGCTGGCATCTGCTGGAAGCATTAGGTTGACATCTCTTTGCCTTTCGTAAACAAACCTCTCCACCCACCTCCGCCTGGGACAGATCTCTGACGATAACGGTACGTCTGTGCAAAACAGCACATCAATACGGCTTCGCTAGACTTCACTTGTGACTGAAGTGATAAAGTGTGGACTGGTATGGTATGGCAGGGGTGCTGAGATCATGCCAGCTGGCACTAAATGAGCGAGCAGCTCTGAGATGTGAGCAGGGGAACTTGTCCCTGTGTGCACAGTGCCCTTACAGTAGTGTCTTGGTGCTAGTTTCTAGTATACCCTGCAATGCAAGGCAGTGTTAGCTAAATGGTCCACAAGCAGCATTAAATCGGCAGCTTATTGCCACCCAGTGAGAAACTTGCCTTTTTTATATTGGCAAAAGCAAAAAAAAAATGCAGCGAGCTGCTCCCAGGGTTGAGAGAGGCCTGACCCATTCTCTAACAAATGTGGCCGTAGCCCACATCACTCTGGCTCCTATAAGATTTGTTACTGCTGTGATGTGGCAACAGGAGCACGCTATTCAGCCCATCGAGCTTGTTCTCCCCCCAGTCAACAGGATCAGGACTGATTGAGCACATCATTGTCTCTTATCCACACAAGCTTTTACACCGTTAGTAAGCTGATGTTTAACAATCTCCTAGACTGAGTTCCCACAAATCATTGGAGTAGACAATTCCAAAGCTTCAAAACTCAGAGTTACAAAAAAGAAACCTCCTCATTTCAGTCCTAGAATCCTCAATGAGGAAGCAGGCCATTCGGCCCACAGAGTCCACACCAACCCTCTGAAGAGCATCCGAGCCAGAACCACCCTATCCCTGTAACCCTGCATTTTCCATGGCTAATGTATCTAGACGGGACAGTATGGGCAATTCAACATTACCAGTTCACCTAACCTGCACATCTGTGGGCTGTGAGAGGAAACCAGAGCACCCGGAGGAAACCTACGCAGATACGGGGAGAACGTGCAAACTCCACACAGACAGTCACCTGAGGGTGGAATCGAACCCAGGTCCCTGGCACTGTGAGGCAGCAGTGTTAACCACTGAGCCACCGGGCTGCCCTAAGAAATGTGGACTCGACCGGGATCTGAACTTAGGACCTCTCGCACGTCTACAATGTACAACACCCTCAGTGAGAATCATACCTCGAGACCGATGAACCACTACCAGACCATCTGCCTATGTGGCATCCCCCTTATTTTTAAATTGTGCACCTGGTTCCACATCCCCAACCCTGTCTATCCCATTGAGTAATTTTTTTGGGGGGTTCGGTGAGATCATTTTTTTTGAGAAGGCTGGGAACACCCTGGAGAAACGTGCACAGCAAGGTCCCACAAACAGCACCACCACGATGACCATTGCCATTCCTAGAGGTGTTGGTTGAGGGATAAATATTGTGCCCCCGTGAGCGAACTGACCATGTGTCCTTCAAAATAACCGCCCGGGATCCTGCTGCAGGAAGAGTTAGGATTGGCATCTTGCCAGTGAGATGGCAGTGCAGCCTTCCCTGCGTAGGGCAAGGCTAGTGGGTAGTCTCTTATACACTGGGATAGCGAGAGTGCTTTGTGCCTTCGAGCATTCTACATCAGTCTCCTTGATCCACACCATCCCCCAACTTGACTGGACTGGGCACATGCCACGTGTCAATGGGGCACAGCTTTTCAATAGGAAGGCTGTCAAGAGTCTGAGGGGAAGGTCCATCTGCCACGGGGCAGCTGGGTGTAATCCCCAGCCTAGAGCAGTAAGCCTGCCTTTGGCATCAGCTGCTGGTCCTTTTTTCCTTCTGTGAAGGCTGGAGGAGTAGGGAGTTGGGGGAGCAGGCCATATCTCGGGCCTGCAGCAACTGCTGACAAGATGTGGCTTTGTCTGCCCTGGTGTGAGACCTTTTGTTGCTCCCACGTACAGACCTTTGGTTAATGGCGCAACTGAAACCGGGGAGTGAAACATCATTAACCTCAGCTTCCGCTCCAGCCGAGACTCGAAGTACAAATCAACCTCTTGCCCCACCCCTCGTTCACTGTGTGGCATCTTGCTTAGCGAAGAGCTGCTCCAGGCTGCTGTGTGAAGAAAGTAACAGCGTCACTCACATCCTAACATCATAACTATCTGCACGATAAGGGTCACATTCTGTAGAGATAGGACATTGTCATGCTGAGTGAATAAAATAAGAAAATTCCCTCTCTCTTTTTCTTTCCATTTTTTCTTCTTTTCTTTTTCTCTTTCTCTCGCACTCTTCTTTCTCTCTCGCTTTTTTAAAAACTTTCTTGCTTTTTTTTAAACTTTCTCTCGCTTTCTTTTAAACTTTCTCTTGCTTTCTCTTTTTCCATTGCGCTGTCTTTTTCCTTCTCATGCTTCCAAAGTTCGAACTGCCATTTAGTAATTGACCTTTCTTCCCCATTATTTCCAAATATAACATTCCAGACAGTTCCCTCCTTGCCTTTAGTGTAATCTGACTCAGTCTGGCCATGATTTATCAGATTGGGAACGTCACCCGGCCTGCTCATGGGGATGCACACTGCATCCTGATATTTCCAGAACTTGAGAAGACTTGTGATGCGATTAGAACAGCTGTAAAACATAAGAAACAGGAGCAGGAGTAGGCTGTCTGTCCCCTTCGAACGCACTCTGCCATTCAATCCATGACTGATCTTTCTTGTGGCCTCAGCTCCACTCACCCACCCTCTCACCATAACCCTTAATTCCTTTACTGTTCAAAAAAATGATCTATCTTAGCTTTTAAAAACATTCGACGAGGTAGCCTCAACTACTTCACTGGGCAGGGAATTCCACGGACTCGTAACCCTTTGGGTGAAGAAGTTCCTCCTCAACTCAGTCCTAAATCTGCTCCCCCTTATTTTGAGGCTGTGCCCCCTCGTTCTAGTTTCACCAGCCAGCGCAAACATCCTCCTTGCTTCTATTTTATCTATTCCCTTCATAATTTTATATGCTTCCATTCTTCTAAAACAAACATCAGAATTTCCACCACTGTCTCTGCCTCTGTCCCAGTCCCTAATGCTGGCCAACCTGCCATTACCGGCTCGAATTTCATTTCCTGGCCTGTCATTCCAACATTTGTCAGCAGTTGCTATGAGAATGGAACACAGGGTGTCAGAAGTTGGAGGTCGGAGGTCATTAGGATGTTGCCTGTTGGTTCAGGTTAGTTGATGCAAGCTGTTGAAACCGTCAATAAATCGATGGTTCACTTGTCGTAAGGTGATGAGTGAATGACAGTGACTGACTCTGCACCCTCCTGCTTCCATTGCACATGCCCCTGTGATTGGGGCCTGAAGATGTGCTGCTAATAAATTTAAAGTCAAACTATGCAGCGTTGCATCGTATCGGGGTGGGGAGAGGGTTAATGAAAAAGCATATGTTTGTACGGAACCCTTCCCAGAACATCAGGGCACGCCAAACGCAAGGCAGCCAATAAACCACTTGTCAAAGGCTGGTCACTGTGGTAAGGTGAGAAAGGCAGCAACCAGTTTGTGCACAGCAGGATCCCAGATGTGATAATCTGTTTCCACGATTTTGGTACGGGGGAAAACGTTGGCCGGGACACCAGGGGGGATATTCCTGTTCTGCTTCGAATGATGCTGTGGGATCTTCTACTGGTTAGAGCAGGCTAGACCCCAGTTTAAAGTCTCCTAAATGGCACCCCCGACACTTCAGCGCCAACTCCCCTGTTGCTGAGTGAGACGTGTTCTTTTTCGCTGTGGCGTACGTTTATAAAGGAGACAGCCTGGTGAGCGGCCTGCGCAGAACCTTCCGGATTGCACCAATGCCCTGACCTTTCAGCCTGGACACATATTCTGTCATTTATAAGAGGGCTGTCCCTGAGCCCAATTTAGAAAATGTGCAGATGGCAATATGAACTGTGACTGAAGTTTGGCTTTAATTCGTTGCAACTTGATTAATAATTGATAGACTGCAGCCAAGTGCAGCTCTTCCAAACACCTTCCTCCCACACCCTCCACATCTGAAATGAATCTTTTATCATTTAATGAGGCTGGAAGTGCTCCATCTGCTTCTCAATTGGCGTGGGATTCTGTTGTCATTCCTCATTGTGAAAGCTGTGAGCTCAGCTTTGAATTTGTCTCCTCATCCGTTCACCAGGCCCCAGGCCTGAATTGCCTTCCTCACTCGGGGGCGGTTCGGGCAGCCCCCTCCGTTCTTCGTTTGAGGAGTGGTTGAAACATATTAACCTGGACGATACACCGCTGAGGGTGAGGAGCTATAATTCGCTCATGAGAGGTTCAGCCTTGCGCGTTGTGGTGGTTTCCAAGCCTCTCAATGTACAAGGGTGACCACACGTTGAAAATGCACTCCTGTGAATAACTATGGGACTCCCTGAATTTGTGGGAAACACCGCATAAGTATAGATTTATTTTTTTAAATAGATCTCAGGATGTTGATGCTACGTTGCTGGCAAGACCAGCGTTTATTGCGCTTTTCAGGGTAAAAGTTCGGCACAACATCATGGGCCGAAGGGCCTGTACAGTTCTATTTTCCCCAGTTGCCTTTGAGAAGGTGATGGTGAGCTGCCTCTTTAACCGCTGCAGTCTGTGTGCTATAGATACCCCTGCAATGCTGGCTGGTGGGAGTACCAGATTTTGACCAAACAACTTATATTCGGGTAGCACTTTTACTTGTCTCCTGACTCCCCAAAGCCTGTGCAGGCACAAGCCAGGAGTGTGATGGAATACTCCCCACTTGCCCTGGATGAGTGCAGCCCCAACAACACTCAGCAAGCTTGACACCATCCAGGACAAAGCAGCCCACTTGATAGGCACCGCATCCATAAACATCCAGCCCCTCCTATCGCCGATGTTCAAAGAGCAGCAGTGTGTACCATCTATAAGATGCTCTGCAGAAATTCACCCAAAATCCTTGGCACCTTCCAAACCCATGAGCACTGAGGAATGGTCACTGGACCCAAAACGTCAACCCTGATTATTTTCTTCACGGATGCTGCCAGACCTGCTGAGCTTTTCTAGCAACTTTGCTGTTTTTGTCCACGACCACTTCCAGCTAGAAGGACAAGGGCAGCATGTACATGGGAACACCACCGCCTTCTGAGTTCCCCTCCAGGTCACTCGCCAGCCCGACTTGGAAATATATCGTCGTTCCTTCACTGTCCAAATCCCAGAATTCCCTCCCTCATGGCATTGCGGATCTGCCTACAGCACCCGGGACTGCAGGTGTTCAAGAAGGCAGCTCACCTTCTCAAGGGCAACTAGGAAATAGGGGAAAAAATTCCAAGGAGTGTCACGAAGCATTTATAGAATAAAATGTGCCTCATAAGGAGATATTGCTCGGTCAAAGAGGTATGTTATGAGGAGCATTTTAACAGAAGAGTAGAGATAGAGCAGTCGAGGGTGATTTAACGTTTATAGACTAAACCACTGACGACATGGCCACCAAAGGTGGAGTGATTAAAACCAGCAACGCTGAAGATGCCAGAGTTAGCGAAAAACCGAGATCTCGCAGAGCTGTGGGACTGCAGGAGGTTCCAGAGATCAGATGGGTGTGAAAGAGTGGGGAAGTTTGGAAAAGGAGGATGAGATTGCAGAGCGTTGAGGAGGAGTGTGCGTTCCTAAGACAGGATTGTGTGTGACTTTGAAGTGCTGGTGCTCCATTTCACTTCCTGTTCTTGTGCTGACTGGAATGACGAGTTTAAGCCAAGTGCTGTCGAAAATGCCCCAGTGTGTTGCAGCACTGTATTTTGTAGATAGTACACCCTGCTATTTCCCAGTTATATATCTCCCAATGGGCAGCATCTTTTTTATTTGAGACATTCATACCAAGTGACCATAGTTCATCTGTCAATTCTGCATGTGTTTGACTGAATTCTAGAACCAGAGATCCACAAATCCTTTACCTTCATAAATGCCTTAAATTATGAGGTCAGGTTCATCAAGACTAGCTTTGTATTTCTTTCAGTATAAAAGATTAAGGCTGAAAGGCATTAATAGTGATATTTCTTATAAATAGTTACAAATACCAATTAATGATACAATTTTGATGAGTCGATATATAATGAAATAAACTATCGAACAAAGTACAGCACTTTTAATTTACAAAACTCTGCTTAATAGTGTGAGCATGCTCAGTAAGCAGTTAACATGTACGAGCAGACAGATCCGAAGATTGGCGAGTGATATAATCGAGGTGTTTAAAAGGAGTAGAGTATTTGATAGTTGCTCTCTATCTCCCCAATTTCTTCTGGAGGCTGGTGGGGCTGGAACTTTAAAACATGGGGATGCATTCGGGTTGGCGGGAAGCAGGATTTGCAATAAATGAATGGACATGCCTGATCCCAGGATTAATTTTTCGTTTCACTCAAAAGTTGACGGAAAATCTGAAGCTAAGTTATTGAAAATGGCAGAGGTGAGACGGGTAGTTCATGTGCTTGATTTTTGTTCGATGAGGCTATTGAAGGGTTAGGATAATGGAGCTATGGTACAGATCATCTGATTGAAAGCTAGAACAGACCTCAAGGGCTGAAGGGCCTTCGTAGTTCCTGTGCTTCTGTCTGCTGTTGAGAATGAAGTGGGGCTGAGTCTGTTTAAAACTGTGCTTCGAAGCCAGGAATCTGAGGCAGAATTAAGAGAGAGAGAAGTTGCAAACTTATTTTGTGTCTTTCATGTTGGGGGATGCCTTGGGCACCAGATGGATTGCTTTGAAGTGTCGTCACTTTTGCCGTGGCAATTTTGGCACAAAATGCAAACAGGATGGTGGGCCAGGTGACCTCATGTCCTAAAGTGGGCCTGGTGTACTCACTTGAGCGTCTTAATCCGCAGAGGGATCCACACAGGACTGCAGGAGACTTACCCTTGGCACCGACTCAGAATTTCTGGAGTTTTAGACAGATGCCAGGCTCGGAAGCTGAGAACGTGAGATTTGTATTCCAGCCTATAGCTGGCTCCTAAATAGATCTGTACCTCCATCCCTGCGGATCTCTGAAACTCAGAACATTCCGAGTCTATTTCACTCCTCCGTTTCTCACCTTTTTGGTGATTTTCACTGACCATGCCTTCAGCAGTGGGAGGACCTAAGCTACGGAATTTCCTTCCTAAACTCATCCGTTCCCCCTCGCCTTTTAAGGCAATGGCCTTTCACTTCCTATCTTTGTGAATTCCACTGGCTGGAATGACGAGTTTAAGCCAAGTGCTTTTGAAAACGTCTTAGTGTGTTTAAAATTAAATCTAATCGATTAAGATTAAAAGTCCTTTGCCCTGACTCGATCTCTCTGTTTTCTAGTGTAGCCTGCTTGCTATCCATTCTCCTGCTTGTCATCTGACCACACGTCTTAATTATGAGCTGATCACGTCGTGGTATTTATCAAAGGTCTAAACCCTAGCCTCTGCCCAAGCTGTTGTGTCTCAAGATTGAATTTTGCTGTGAATACCGTGTTGTCCCTTGAGACAATGTTGTGGAGTTCAGGGTGCTATGTAAATGTAATTGGTTGTTGTCTCTGCTGTTGTCCGACACTTAGGCTGCGTTCACTAATTCTCAGCTTCCTGCCCTGACGGATCCTTTCCTTCCTTAAGGACGTGATGCCCCTTTGAGTCTTTTAGTGGAGGGGGATGGAAGGAGAAAAGGCTGGAAAACTTAAAACCTTCTTATTTCCCATTGGGCCTTCGTATTGTAGTGTAATGTCAGGGGTTTTGCTCCAGTATTTTGCTTTTAAATGGAAGTTAGTGTCTACTTGCCTCAATTCTGGTCTCCCTGTTACACAAAGGATATTATTAAACCGGAGAGAGTTCAGAAAAGATTTACCAGAACGTTGTCGGGAATGGAGGGTTTGAGTTTTTGGAAAGACTGGACAGGGGTGACCTTTATTGAGGTGTATGGATAAGGTGAATAGCAGATTTTGATTTCTCTAGGGTGGGAGATTTCGAGACCGGGGGCATATTTTTTAATGTGAGAGGCAAACGATTTAAAAAGGACATGAGGGACAATTTTTTTTAAGAGAGTGCCAGAGGAAGTGGTGGATGTGGGTAGAGTTACAATGTTTAAAAGACATCTGGATAAATTTATGAATAAGAAATGTTTGGAGGGATATGGGCCAAGCGCAGGCAGGTGGGACTAGTTTAGTTTGGGATTATGGTTGGCACAGTCTGGTTGGACCAAAGGGTCTGTTTCCATGCTGTTCGACTCTATTACTCCCAGACAGCCTTTTCCTTTTACTGAGATTCTTCCTGGGGGAAATAAATGGCTTGCTTCCCTGCCACAGGATCTCTGCTTCTTAGCCCATTCTTCTCTATTCCTTCCGACTTTACTGAAGTTGGGTTAAAATGGTGGAAGCGATTGCGTTCTCTGTGTAGTCAGCACAAAGAGCTGATTATTCTTACACAATGTAGTAATCCAGCCACTTCCATTATTTCATGACAAAGTCTTTTGTGTAATCCGCAGATGATGCAAGTCACAAAACTAACCAAATGACAGTTTTGTATTCTTGTTAAACCCTCATTCACCCTGGCTGGGGACAGTGCCTCTGTCTGTGTAGCTGTCGCTTGCCTGCCTTCTGCATGATATGTGACTTTATATTTAAAAAAACCAAGAGAGTCTTCCTGACATCCTGTCAATGAGTATCCCCTGACCAACGTCATCAAAATGCGGGTTATCCGATCATTTTCATGTTAGTGTTTGTGGGGTATTGCTCAATACAAGTTATCTCCCTTATATTTATGTTGCAACAGTAACTGTGCTTCGGAATTGGATGTGAAGCAATTAGGCTGGTTCTGAGCCGTGTTCCCAGACTTGCTGAGACTTCCCAACAATTTCTGTTTTTGTTTCTGATTTCCAGTGTCCTCAGTTCTTTCGGTTTTTATCTCTTTTCACCCTTTGCCATGCTCTGTCTTTTATCCTGTACCTTGGTCTTGTAAATCTCTCCTTTGTATTTATCTCTTCCTCCATCACATTCTTGCCACCTAGGTGTGTGTGTGTGTGTGTGTGTGTGTGTGTGTGTGTGTGGGGCGGGGGGGCGGGGTGTGTCGGTGTCTGCGCACATCTGTAAGTCTCCTACACTTTCTCTGCCCTGCCTGCCTCTATCTTATGTCTATGTCCTGCTCTTTCCATATGTATAAATCTGCGTCTGTCACAATTCTGTGTTTTCTCTCTCTCGCTCCTTTTCTCATTGTTCAGTCTTTCTTCTGCCTCTTTTCCCACACACTCTACCCCTAAAATCAGGGTGAGTTCTGTTGTTAACGATAGTTTGTCCTCTCTGATCATTTCTGCAACAATGGACATTCCACTAAGGGCAGAAACTGGAGAGGAATGTAGCAGCTGTCTGGATTTATACTGTTGCTGCTATTAATAACCGTTCTGGCACTCAGAAAGTGTTCAAGCAGCTGCCTGAGATTACTGTTGTATTGTCTGCAACAGGCACCATAGCTACAGTGCTGCTGATTGAGTAATTTGGAGATCCGAACTTCTGGGGGAAGCCAGCCAGTGGTAGCTGTAAAATTTTAAAATCAAAATTGAGTGAGAGGCTTCGGGGTGTTGAGCTGTAGGGAAAGCCCAGGGAAAGCTCCTTGAGTATACTTTGGGGAGAAATCTGTCACCCTTTATCCAGTCTGGTCTACATGTGAAGACAAACGCACTACTGTGATGTGGCCAAGCAGGACAGGGTTGTATCAACAATGAGATGGAAATGTTGGCCAAGGGTTCATAGGAGTCCAAGGAGGAAACGGGGAGGAAAGAATTGTCCACTCTGAATGTGTTTCTGTCTCTGAAATGACCGTGAACACAATGAGACTGCCCCAGGCCTTCCTCCATATATGAGGGTGTGTGTGTGTGTGTGTGTGTGTGTGTGTGTGTGTGAGAGTGAGCAAGTGAGTGTGTGTGTGTGTGTGTACGTACAGAATGAATACACAAGAGGATTGGGAAAAAGGAATAAGCAATTTGGACTGCCTGCAAATAGTGCTTTTTCTGTTGGGAATAAACTTAATCATAGTATCTCACAGGAGGGCTATTGTGATGCAGTGGTCATGACCCTACCGCTGAGCTAGGAGGCCCAGGCTCACCTGATCCACAGATGTATCTGAACAAGATTAATACAAATAACCAAAATCTTACAGGATCAGAGGGGCAGGGGTAAGTGAGTAACAGTGTGGGGGAGCTGGATTAACATCAGGAGAAATACAGTCAGTAACATAGGGTGCTGGGGGAGAGGGGTTACTGAGTGACAGTGTGGGGGAGCTGGATTAACATGGCACTGGGTATTGTTTGAGAAAGCCTGAGGAGGGTCACGGTCAGTGTGTGGCACCAGAGAGGTTCAGCTGGTCATTGGTTGGTGCTCTCTGTGAAGATCATTTCCACTAGCTCAGCATTAATTGTGTTAATGCTTCATTATTGATATTACTGTTGAATATGATGATACAGTGTGGAGCTGGAGGTCAGGCAGTGTAGAGGAGCAGGAGACATTTCGGGCCTGGACCCTTCATTAGGACTGGGGAGGGGGAAGGGAACTGGGAAATAAATAGAGGGAGGAGGGTGGGGCTGGGGAGGGGGAGGTGGGATGGTGATAGGTGGATGCAGGTAGAGGATAGTAGAGATTGGTCAGTGGGAAGGATGGGGTGGATAGGTGGGGAAAGAGATGGACAGGTCGAGGAGGCGGGGATGAGAGGAAGCGTTGGACATGGGATGAGGCCGGGGGTGGGGAGATTTTGGAACTAGTAAATTCCACATTTAGACCATTGGGCTGTAGGCTCCCAAGGTGGAATATAAGGTACATATGAGGTGTTGGTCCTCCAGTTTGTGGGTGGCATCATAGTGGCACTGGAGGAGGCACAGGATCCACAGGGAGTGGGAGGGGGAGTTAAAATGGTTCACGATCGGAAAGTGTTGTTGATTATCGCGTACAGAGCGCAGATGCTCCACAAATCTGTCCCCGAATCTGTGCTTGGGTCTCACTGATGTAGAGGAGACCACAAAGGGATCAATGGATACAATTGACCAGGTTGGAGGTGACTCCCTGTCAGATTTGGAAAGATTGTTTGGGGCCTGGGATGGGAGGTGAGGGGGAGGTGTAGGGGCAGGCGTAGCACCTCCTGCGGTTGAAGGGAAAGATGCCGGGGGTGGTGAGGTTAATGGGGTGTGTGGAGCAGATAAGGGAATTGCAGAGTGAGCAGTCCCTACGAAAGGCAGATCGGGGTGAGGAGGGGAATATCTCTTTGGTGGTGGGGTCGGATTGTAGGTGGTTGAAGTGGCGGAGAATGATACGTTGGATACGGAGGTTGGTGGGATGGTATGTGAGGACAAGGGAGATTCTGTCTCCCTCCCCCCAACAAAAATATGAAACAAAAACATCTGCAATCCGACCCCACCACCAAAGAGATATTTCCCTCCCCACCCGTATCTGCCTTTCGTAGGGACCGCTCTCTCCATAACTCCCTCGTCCGCTCCACACTCCCCACCACCCCTGGCATCTTTCCTTGCAACCGCAGGAAGTGCTATACCTGCCCCTACACCTCCCCCCTCACCCCCATCCAAGGAACCAAAAATACCTTCCACATCAAACAGGGGTTCACCTGCACATCCGCTAATGTGGTCTATTGTATCCGCTGTTCCCGATGTGGCCTCTACATCAGTGAGACCAAGCGGAGGCTCTGAGACCATTTCGTGGAGTATCTGCGCTCTGTACGCTATAATCAACAACACCCTCCAGTCGCGTGCCATTTTAATTCCCCCTCCCGCTTGCGGGGTGACATGTCTATCCTGCGCGTCCTCCAGTGCCACAATGACGCTACCCTCAAACTGGAGGACCAACACCTCATATTCCGCCTCAGGAGCTTACGGCCTGATGGCCTAAACTAGAATTCACCAGTTTCAAAATCTCCCCACCCCCGGCATATCCCATCCCATATGCAACCCTCCGCCTCATCCCCTCCTCCTTGACCTGACACAACCCCTCCGTCACCTTCGCCACCTATCTGCCCCACCCTTCCCACTGACCAATCCCCACCACTCCCTACCTGCATCCACCTATCACCATCCCACCTACCTTCCCCCAGCCCCACCCTCCTCCCTCTCTTTATTTCCCAGCTCCCTTCCCCCCCTTCCCAGCCCCAATGAAGGATCTAAGCCCGAAACGTTGACTTTCCTGCCCCTGCAGCTCTTGCTGTCTTTTAGTGTTGAACATAATTGTTCTGTGGGTGGAATGAGGATTAGTTTCTTGATGCTGAATGAATACCATTGGATTGACGACACAATTGAACAATACCTGAGCAGAATGAGTCTATTGGCTGTTGCCACCGTGACTGGTTTTGCTGGTTAGTATCTGCAGTGTGATGGAGCTCTCGATCATATTGTGCTGTTTGCATCCTCAGGATTCCCGAAAGCACTTTACAGTCAAGTGCACTAGTTTTGAAGTTGTATTGAAGGAAACACAGGAGTTAATTTGCACACAGGAAGCTCCCACAACAACAACTAGATGCCAGCCATGTCACCTGGTTGTGGTGGAGTTGGTGGCCAGGACATTGTGAAGAACGTTCCTGTTTTCCTTCAAAGTTGAGTCCTGGTTTTGATGGGGTGTGGGGAGGACTGGTTGGGAAATCTTGGCAGATCTCCCCTTGTGTCCAAAATCTCCTGAAACCGTTTCATCCCCCTGCTCTGCACAACGGTTTGACTTGTCAGTTGGGTCCGCGGCACTTGACTGGGGGGGAGCCCATTAGTTGACCCCTCGTGAATCCGAGGATCTGGCCTTATCCTGAGATCATATGGGTGGTCTACAGAGAACCACCAAGGCTGCTTCATGCCGCCATCATCTTCCAGGGTAATGGAAAAAGCCGTGCAGGGAGGTTTCAGTTGGACAGCTTTGGTGTCACTGGGTAGGCAGCTGTTTACTCTTTCCCCCTGAGACCCATGAAAATTATTCCCAAATTTATTGCTGCTGGGCCTCATTAATTCCACTGTTTCCTGGGACTGGTTGGAGTAAAGGTGCCACAAGCGTCAACTGCTCCGACTTGTACTGGCAGCCAAGGTCCTGTTTAAATTGTAGGACCCCAAATCGCTTGGTGAGTTGGTCCAATCTGTTGGGGCAGGAATAGAGGGGCTTTCCATATTCCACAGTAAGCCTCTTTCAGGTTGGCGTGTGCTACATAGTATTAACGTAACTTTGTAACTCCTGCTCCCATCAACACAACTTAATGTCCTTCTTTGCTTAGTTATCTGACTGCATAGCTCAGAGCTTCATGAAGGGTCTCCCATTTGGCTGACCCAAAAGCAGTTGTATTTCTTTAGTTGATCGTATTGTCACCAAGGCGAAGGTGTGTTAGCTCTGAACTTGAGAACCATTCTTCCCTCTCAATGTGTCAAAGTCCACTAACAACTAGTATATCTGTGGCAAGGTTGACACTGCTGTGTCCCTTCAATGTGGCCAACACCGTAAAGCCTTATTGGAGTGATCAATTTTGTAGCCTTTTGTAGCTATTTTGATGCATTGGGCACCGATGAAAACACAACTGTTGCTC
>NC_063339.1:72151441-72161410 GCF_021869965.1 Rhincodon typus | reverse complement strand
GCTGGTAAGATCACACCTGGAATACCGATGGCAGTTTTGGTCCCCTTGTTTAAGGAAAGATATCATTTTATTGGAGGCAGTCCAGAGAAGGTTCGTTAGGATGATCCCTGGTATGGAAGGATTGTCTTATGAGCAAAGTTTAAACAGATTCGGACTTTACTCACTGGAATATAAAGAAGAGTGAGAGGTGACCTCATTGAGACGTACAGGATTCTTAAGATGTTTAAATTATTAGAGATGTTTCCCTTTGTGGGAAAGTCTCGTAACAGAGGCCATGGTTTCAGAGTAAAGAGGTGCAAATTTAAGACTGAGATGGAGAGGAATTTCTTCTCTCAGAGGGTTGAGAGTCTTTGGAACTCCTTGCCACAGAGAGCTGTGGGGGCAGAGTCCTTGTGTGTATTTAAGGCTGAGACAGACTCTTGATAAGAAGTGGACTCAAGGGTTACAGGAAGGGGCAGAAAAACGGTTGTGAAGCCAAACAGCCTACTCCTGTTCCTGTTTCTTTATGGTCTTATGGTGTTCAGGGAAGCAGTCATTTTGGTGTGGGATTGCAATCGCATAAGGGCAGAACAGGACAGGGCATTAGTGAGTTTCACAAAATTGCTTCATTTACATATTAACCTTGCCACAGAATTCTATGTCTGATATGTAATAATACAAGTACCTGTTTAATAGCATGATAATTGTTAATGATTACCAATCAATCTCTCTGGCCCAGAAAATTAACAATTAAAGGTATGGAGTCTCATTCTTTTTGATTGTGAATTGTTCTAAGTGACTTTGTTTTAAATTGACCTTCTAAGTGAAAACTTTTCTTTCTTCCGCTGCGTGCACAAGCCTCACTCTTTCTTTGTGTCTCCTGCTGTCTCTCACTGTATCTCTGTATTTGTGTCACTGTGTGTATCTCTCTGTCTCTCTTTTCCTCTCCCTGTTTGTCATTGTATGTGTGCCTTCTCTCCATCTGTCTCTCTCTGATTCCAGTTGTGCATCTGTATTTGTTTCTGTCCCTCTGCTTCTCTGTCTGTCTTTCTCTCTTCCCTTCTATTTCTGTGTACACATATCTCTCTTTCTCTGTATCTCTCAATCTGTGTTTCTATCTGTCTCTCTGTTTCCATCTGCCCTCTTCATGCTAACCCCACGTGATGTCAGAAATGGGCAGCTCCACATTTCTAGGCTTTTGCTGTGATGGAATTGATTTCCTATAAAACACATTGGAGGCAAGGGTGGTATTTATGTTCTGAGTATTTTAGATGCTCAGAAACCCATACACTTTTTCTATCTCTGCATTGGTTATTATAGTGTTCAACTGTCTTTGGTTATGAGACTCTGTTTAGTATTGATGCTCATTATGTTTCATTCATTAAGCCTGAATGTGAACTCAGAAGGAGTAAGTAAATTGTATAAGTTACTGGAAGCTAGAACTGAAAGTATGGAGCAGACATTTTAAAGCACCGAATAATCTTTCTTATACACTCACAGCCATGCACCTCTCTGAGTTATATGAAGTATACAACAGGTGCGTTGGCAATTTCAGTAATGGCTGTGAGTATCTCAGATTATTGAATGCATTAATGCAATTTATTGATGTTGAGGCTCATTCTGTTTAATCTCTTTTGTTTAGATAAAGACACAAGGGCAACTATTGGGGTTCCAACACTATCGATAGTTGCATCAACTGCCAGCTCTGTTGCTTTGATCCTCCTCCTGGTAGTTTTATTTGTTTTGCTGCAACCAAAGTTGAAGTCATTTCACCACAGCAGGTGGGTAAAGAATGATCAAAGCAGATTTTGTGTGTGTGTGTGTGTGTGTGTTTGTGGTTGTGTGGTGTGTCTGTGTGGGAAACTGGAGGTGGGGCAACTGCATCTCTGGGACTGTCTGTGGCTAGGAGGCAAGGACATGGTCAGTCTGGGACGAGGGGGCTTGAGGGGTTGGTTCGCTTTCAGAGCTTGTAACTGTGCACTATGGGGGTCGTGACTGTAGGAGAGGTGTGATTGATGCAGGTCATCCAGGATCTAATTGTATGTTTAAATAGACTTGAGGGGACAACAATGGCCCCTTTCTGTTCCTGATTTTCCTCAGTTTCCTGAGGTTTGAGCCAATGAGCTAGTTGCGTTGTGTTTAACCATATGTACGTATCTGTCCCCAGGCGAGATCAGGGAGTGTCGGGGGAACAGGTGTCCATTGTAGTGGATGGGGTTCCTGTCTCTCTGCCGTCCTACGAGGAAGCCGTGTACGGCAGCTCAGGAGCTGCCATCCCGCCTTCTGGCTCACGGGTACAGATCGTCATGGCGGAAGGGCCAGTTCCAGGTGAAGACGCCCCAGAGGAAGGTGCCCACTGCACCAGAGATGCTGACGACTGCCCAGAAGGTCCTGGCGACTCTGAGGCTCATGGCAGCGGAAACCGTTCAGAGACTGTTCTGATTCATCAGCCCGCCTTCTCGTCCCCCGCACACTCCCATAGTTTGGTGATGAGGCTGTCTTTGTCTTCTGACACTCAAGACACCGAGAGCAGTGACGTCCAGAGTCTTCTATCCCTCTCCTCCCCTGTGGGATCTACTGATGGTAAGCAGTGCCTCCTACAGGGCTTGATGTTTTGTAGGTCTTTGACTGACAAAGTGTATAATTCATCCTCCACATTGAGATGGGTTTGCATTGCAGCATACATTTGCATGTAAATATATATCTGTTTCCTTCCTTGTACCTTATTTTTCATTCCTTACTGCATACGCACTTGTACCTTCTGTCTCATTTGCTCAATCGATAATTACTGAAAAGAGGCATTTTCAGAGTTACAGGGACAGGAACAGAATTGTGGAGTGGGGCCAACTGGATTGTGCATGCAGAGAGCCAGCCTCAACACAGCAGACTGAGGTGTAACCATTGTCTGATTTTGTTTGTATCCATGTGTTTGGGCCTTTTGGCAAAGAGTTTTTCTTTAAGCAGTAATTCCCTGTCCCATTGGGTTGGAAGCAGGGCATTGACTTTGAACCAGACAATTACAAAAGCATGGCCCAGAATCTCCAAACTCCCATTCACCGAGAGAGAGACTCCTCACAGGAAGGTCGGCAATGCAGAATTAATGCATTGGTCTCCTGAGACCAGGTTCTTCTTAATGTTGTACCTTATCATTTCTGTCACTTGGAGTCATTGAGTCATACAGCACAGAAACAGACCCTTCAGTCTAACCAGTCCATGCTGAACTTAATCCCAAACTAAACTAGTCCCACCTGCCTGCTCCTGGCCCATATCCGTCTAAACCTTTCCTATTCATGTACTTATCTAAGTGTCTTTTAAACGTTGTAACTGTGCCCGCATCTATCACTTCCTCAGGAAATTCATTCCACTTGTTACCTTTATCAATTGCAACTCACAGGATTGAATACTGCTGAAGTGTATACATAGAATGGCTGCAGCCCAGAAGAAGCTCATTCAGCCTGCCATATCTGTGCTAGCTGTCTGAATGGGGCAATTCATTTAGTGCCATTCCTGCCCTTTCTCCCCGTGATGCTGCATGTTCTTCCCTCATAGATAATAATCCAATTCCCTCCTAATGCTGCACTTGAGTCTGCCCCCACCACACTCCCAGCACTGCATTCCAGATCCTAAACCCTGTGTGAAAAGTATTTTCCTCCTATCACAATTGGTTCTCTTTCCAATTACCTTAAGTGTATGCTGTCTGGTCCTTGATCTTTCCACCAATGGGAGCTGGTTTTCTCTGTCTAGGCCCTTCAAATGGTTTGAACAACTCTATCAAATCTCCTTCCACCCTTCTGTTCTCTAATCTATTGTCATATTCATAAAATCCTTACAGTCTGGGAGCAGGCCATTTGGCCCATCGGGTCCACACTGACCCTCTGAATAGCATCCCACCCAAACCCACCCCCCATTCGATCCCTGTAAACTTGCATTTTCCATGGTTAGCTCACCTAACCTACACACCCCTGGACACTGGGCAATTTAGCATGGCAAATCCACCTAACCTGCACATCTTTGGACTGTGAGAGGAATTGGAGCTCCCAGAGGAAACCCACGCAGACACAGGGAGAATGTGCAAACTCCACACAGACAGTCACCCGAGGCTGGAATCAAACCTGGGTCCCTGATGCTCTGTAGCAGCAGTGCTAACCACCATACCACCCCAAAGATCTTTATTCCTGGAATCATTCTTGTTAATTATTCTTCACCCTCTCTAAAGTCTTCATGTCCTTCTGAAAGTGTGGTGACCAGAGCTGGACATTCAACATTCGTATACCCATAGATTGAACTTCACTTCCTTCCTTTTGTACTCTATGCCCTTACTGACTAAGCCAAGGATGCTGTATACTTCACTACCTGGCTGTCCCTGTTCTAGACCAGAGGAATAAATGAAAACTTCTGAGGGAATATGATGTTCTTACTAGAACAACTTGAATTTCTGTAACACCTTTAACTAGTAAATTGACCAAAGATGTCCCACATAAGATTAGAGACAAATATTAGACCCTCCCTCTCTATCCCACCTTTGATGGTTTGCATTACCCTTAATGGACTTTGCACATAAATTATTCAATTCGAAACATAGGTGACTTAATGGTGGTGTTTAATAGATGAAAAAAAAGGTGTGATTTGAAAGGGAGAAAAAGTATTCAGTTGTGTGTAAGAGCACTTCTAGACATAGAGGAAAAAGTAAAACTAGAGCAGGTGACAAAAAAAATGTTTGTTTCAAGGACTGCACTCTTGGATGAATGTTGGGCTGGAGGAGATCGGAGAGATAAGGAGGGGAAAGCTATTATTAATATTAAAGGTGCTAGATGGGGGTGCTGCTGTCACTGTGCTCTAAGAAGACTGTGAATTAAAGCTGATTCTTTTGATCTGTTGATTTGTTCCCTTTTTGTTTCAGATATTCCTCTGCTCAAGGATGCTTAGGGGGACTGCCTGTGGCTTTCTTCTTCTCTTCCTCGGCCTCCTCTTCAACACTTGGCTCTCCATCTCCAATTAATTGACTCGAATCCTGTAACAGGAGCTGCAGTAAAGACATTCCCCTCACTCTGCTGAAGCCTGGTATGGACATGATTCTGTGACTCAGTCGCATCTACAGCCTGCACTGGGCACATTCTGGCTATGGAGACACTGCCTTCATATGGAGGGTAATGCTGGGAACGATCACCCTCTAGCGAGTGACAGATAAACCTGACATCCTTCACAACACAGGATATAGACTAGACGCTGAGTGGCGGTGGTGTCCTGACCTGTACATCTTAACTGCTTTTCCCCTAACCCTGTTTTGGTCTTCAGTGCCATTCCTGCTCCCATGTCTGTCACCACTGCTTAGTCCAGTTTATGATAGGTTAGAAGGCTCCAGCTACTACTTAATCCATTCCCCCAGACCTGGCAGACCATGCAAACTTCAGCTCTGAAGCCAAAAAGCCAGCTTGGAATATCGACTGAGTAAGTTCAACATCAGAATGAACAATTTGCCCCTTTTATTCTATTTAAGCTGGGTGCAGCGGATTTCCAGGTCATTGCCACAGTTGCCTGTTGATCTTTCTAAGGGATGTATAATAGAAAAGATTATTTTTGGTGAATAAGGTGTGCTGCTCTGCTAATATACCTCTGAGGTGGGATCAGGCAAGAACAGATTGGCAAAAGTCATGTAGTCTGCCATGGGAGACAAGCTGGGATGCATTGTTCAAAAGCTAACTGCTGCAGAAAGCTGATTGGGGCCAGGTCCTCCTTTGTCTTCCGTGCAAACCACTTTTTGTTTTGAGAAATTAACTCTGGCAAATTAGGGATTCTACAGCCAGTTTCCACACTGTAGCAGGTGACATTCAGCCCATCAAGTCCACACTGACCATCTGAACAGCACCCAGATCCACCTCCCTCCTCTATCCCTGCATTCCCTATTGCTGTTCATCTAGCCTACACAGCCCTCGACACTATGGGCAATTTGCCATGGCGAATCCACCTAACCTGCACATCTTTGGACTGTGGGAGGAAACCCAAGCAGACACGGGAAGAAACGTACAAACTCCACACAAACAGCTGCTCAAGGCTGGAATCAAACCCGGATCCCTAGTTCTGTGAGGTAGCAGCGTTGACCACTGAACTACCTTGTCTCGGACATGAGCTAGGCTTCCCCCTAACTCTTACATCTGTGACCAGGAAACACTAGTGGTAGCTGATGAAGTGAATGAAGAGGAAAGAAAGAAATACCTTCTATTGATATTGCACCTTTTACAACTTCAGAGCATCCCAAAATGCTTTACAGCCAATGAAGTAGCTTTGGAGTGCAGTCACTGTTGTATGGCAGGGCAATTTGCGCACAACAAAGTCTGACAGACAGTTATGTGACTAGAGATTCTGTTTTACTGACATTGCTCGAGGGATAAATATTTGGCTAGATCCAGGAGAGAAGTCCCTTAATCTTCCAAAAAGTGCCATGGGATCTTTCACATCCACCAGGGAGGATGATCAGAGGGTTAGTTTAAGGTTGCATTAGCACCTCTGAGTGCAGCACTCCCTTTGTGTCAGTGCTAGCCTAGAATTTGTACTCAACTCTTGGAAGGGTGGCTTGAACTTGCAGCCTTCTGATTTGGCTCACTGTGGGTCAGCAGTGATCCTGTAAAATCTGTCCATGGAAGCTGATAGAAAGGTCACAACCTTTACACTATCTGAAATTCACCCTGCATTGCTTGCAGTCCTCCAAAGCTGGAATACCAAATACTGGTGGCTGTTCCCCTCCTTGATGTAAACTTCAGAAAGGCTAAATGGAACTTTTCTTTCTCTTTTTGCCTTGCTGATGCGAGTGATGTGTACGTATGGGTGGTTTAAGGGGTATGTACGAGTGTGCGTGTGCATGTCTGTATTTTCCTGTTTTCACCTATTTTATTGACAGGCCTGGAAAAGTGCAATTCCAGGGTAAGGCTTCAATGGTTAGATTAATAAGGTGATGTGTAGATATTTCCAAAAAAGGTGAAAACTAGGCTTGGCCAAATTAAATCAACAGCACTTTCATTTATAAAGCTTTTTAAATTAGTGAACTATCACAGTAAAATTTATGAGACACTTTGACACTGAGCTTTGTGAGATATTAGTGTATTAAAGGATAGGAACACAGCTGGAAAGTGTGGATAGCAAGAGGGATGCTAGTCTTAAGGGGTGTGAATACAGAGAAATAAATCTTAACATCTAAGCATTGCAAGCACGTTGATACAACACAGAAGGCTAGGGGCTAGAGAAATTGGAACATATAGATACCAAAACATTCACATAGGGTATCCCTTCCACACTGGCAACACTAACTGTACATTCCCCCTTTCTACAACAGTGATCCAGTAAAGGCTGCTTGAACACTTGACGATGAGTTGGGTATTTCCCAGGTTTGTTCCTTGGCCTGAACTGAACATATATTTTTGTTGAAGTGAGGACCAATGACTGTTTTCTATCTAAATGCTCCCCAATTGTTACCTTTAGGATGACTGAACATGAGGGTTAATTAAAGCCTGAACCAACCAACCCTGAGGCTTTGTGTGCTGCAATACAGGCATATGCCACCTCACCTCAACCAAATGACATTCTTGGAGAGCCAAAACCAGATGTGAAAACTAGGACAATTAAGGAGAAAAATCTAGAAAATCTCTCTCTCTATCCAACACCCCAGGAGCTCTCATGGGTAGAGACTGGCATGGATATCTAATCAGAAATGGACTCTGAGATAAAACAGCTAAGACACAGGAATAACATACAAATTATAGCTGTAAGTCCACCTAGTCTATGCTAGTACTTCATATGAACCACTTCAATATAGCAACATAATTTTCTATTCTTTTCTGTCTCGCACCTCTAGCATTCCCTTAAAATACATATTTCTTTGTCATAACCAACCCTGTGGTGTTGAGTGCCACTTTCTAGCTGAGCTCTGAGGTGAAATGAGTCCACCCCTGCTGCAAGCTAACAATCAGATCCACAACTACTGAGTCTAAGCAGCAGCATGACACAACCACGTTACTGGTATTTCCACCTTCCTATCCTTGCAGCTTCGTGTGTGCCCGTGCTAAGATGTTGTGTGAATGTGTTCCAAATCGTGTACTTGGATTAGCCAGTGCTTTTTTTTTGTAATCACTGTTTCTTGGGCTCTTGGCTGTAGTGGGGAGGCACGTGTCAATGATTAGATTTCATTTTTCATTGTAAATAAAAGAATTTCTCTGGTGTTTCCTAAGTGAGGAATGGGATGCTGTTGTACAGCCATCCTGCTGTTGATGCAGAGGCAAGAGCATGGTTTCTTGTGACTTGGCTGTTAGTATAATTGAGTAGAGCTGTGGAATGTCAGGGTCACTCAACCTGTGCATCTTTGGCTTTTGCTTTCACATTTCTTTGGAATCCTGTATATTGCAATTGGTGTGAAGATAGTATTTTAATATTTGTACAAAGTTAATTTAAGTTTAATTGTCTTATGTATATAACTGCATTTCTAAATAAAATTTACTCTAAGTGAGTTAATGATCAAGTGTTTAATTTTTTTATTCAATTTTTTTAATCACAGTACCTGTGAGTCTGTAACCATATGTAAGCCAGACCAAGCAGGGATGGTGGATTTCCTTTACTAGTAAAGGTAATAGTGCATCAGATGGGATTTTTACAACAACCAAGATGTGGAGGGAGTAAGGGCTCAGGAGTGTGGGAAAAGCAAAATGGAAGAAAATGATCAGATGAGTGAGAATATACAATTAGAAGAGTGCACTGTGGAGGTTGTAGAAAATGTTATTATTGATACCCAAGACCATAAGACATAGGAGCAGAAATTGGGCCAAATAGCCCATCGAGTCTGCTCCGCCATTCAATCATGGCTGATAAGTTCCTCAGCCCCATTCTCCTGCATTCTCCCTGTAACCCTTGATCCCCTTGATAATCAAGACATTATATTAACTCTTGGGATATGTTTCCTCAGTAAGGACAATTTTGTGCATCAGTTATCATCAATACAATCTTCTCTGCAGCCTGCTGGCATTGATGCTGTTACTTTTCCAAATTCACCATTGATCTCCTACCTCTTCGGGTCATTACTACACAGGAAACTCTCCTGTTCTAAAAGCCCAGTCCAGTTTCAGTTACTTATCTATGTAATCCAAGTTGAAGCAGATGAAACCGCTAAGAGGGGTTGGGGAATTTTGAATGTGCTTTTCAACATACTGATTTATATTCGAGCTTCTGCAGTCATGTACATGGTTTCAATGGAATCAGGCTCTGCCCACAGAAAAGACAATGGATTTGACCTCAATTGGGAGAACGCATTGGTTCAGGAAAGTTCATTTTGTGGTTTAAAGAGAGTATCTATACCCAAGAAGTTAAATTACCAACAGACTATTTTACATAAATGTAATGACTGAAAAGCTATGTCAATGAGAATTTAAAAAAAAATTCACAGGACAAGAGTGTCATTGGATAGTCCACAAGGCCCTGGTCTTCCCATGACATAATAAAACTTTACTTTGGTTATAAACTAATTTTCATGTTTCAATAAAAGGTTTTCACTTTATGCAATTTCAATACAAAAAAAAAAATCACTTGTCATATTGGCTACTGCATTGTGAAGATGCTATCATAAATAACAGTAACTGGAAGGCTATGTAGACACTTCTGACCTCTGGGACAACTGCTTTGTTGTCAAGTGTATAAAAGGTGTATATACAATCACATCCCATCTTTGTAGAGGCTACATTCCTACATACTACACTCTGCCACCTCTGGTCTCACATGCATCCTCAATTTTAATCACTTTTCTAAAGTCACGACTGCCATCTGCAACCTAGACTGTGGAATTCCCTACAAACCAATATAGTCTCCTTAAAACCTGATACTGAAACACACGAGCTATTAAGTCAGGGAAATAGGGTAGGTTTTATTTGCTCACACTGCTGTAAACTAAGCGTAATATTTTACTAAAGGCAATATAAAAACCAAGCTGTGGTTAGACAACAAAATCCTGTACAT
>NC_063339.1:72128249-72151041 GCF_021869965.1 Rhincodon typus | reverse complement strand
GCAGGGCGAAATAGGGTTTCCCCATAGGGAATAGGGGAGTAGATTTTCTGATGAAGGGTCCAGGCCCGAAACGTCAGCCTTCCTGCTCCTATGATGCTGCTTGGCCTGCTGTGTTCATCCAGCTCTACACCTTGTTATCTCAGATTTTCCAGCATCTGCAGTTCCTACTTTCTCAAATGCTGGAGGTCAGTGGGTCAGGCAGCATCCACGGAGAGAGCAAGCTAACACTGAGTCTAGATGATTCTTCTGAGCTCTCTCGAGCAGTCATCTAGGCTCAACGTTAGCTTGCTCTCTTCATGGATACTGTCTTATCCGCTGTGATCTCCAGCATTTGTTGTTTTCAGAGAGAAATGCTCATTAGGGAAAAAATCTACACAAGCTAGGATTTTAAAAAAAAAAAACGGTTTTTCACATTTATTATAGGGTTTTGGTATAGTTTATATAGTTCATATTGGACCTTAATAGGGACCAAAAATTCAATACAGAATTCTGTATTCAAGTGGGGAGAATGTTAAAGATACATAGAATCTCTGAGACAAAACAGTATAAATGCATTCAAGGGAAAGTTGGTTAAGTACATAGGGAAGAAAATAAGATATGCAGGTAGCATGAGAAGTAAAGCAAAGCAGGCGAGATCAAGACAAATAGCCTCTGCTCAAAAGCTGAAGTTAAAAAGCCTGCCTATAGGAGATTTGAATGTATGTGGACAGTT
Organism: Rhincodon typus; assembly: GCF_021869965.1. NCBI lineage: Eukaryota > Metazoa > Chordata > Chondrichthyes > Orectolobiformes > Rhincodontidae > Rhincodon > Rhincodon typus. The sequence continues at coordinate 72,150,329 of NC_063339.1, read as the reverse complement.
GTTATCCAGTTGTATTATTAGCCTTAAAGTTATATCTTTAAACCAGATTACTAAGGATTAGTTGTTAACAATTAATTATACATGACAATGAGCAATTGAAGTTGAAGAGTACATAAAAAGCAGGTCTAATGCAAAAAAAAAAGAGCCTGTTTTGACCATGGGGGAAAGCTGCCTTACCTTGAGAATCAGTGGGAACTATCTGCTTGCGTGGTCTACATGGGCTCGTTCTCAACCCTCACATAGGTGGGCAAAGTACTGAAATTATTATGAAATGGGATTCAGCACATAACCCAAATAATATCAATATCAGGGCCTCTGCCCCCCTCGAAGGGACTTTCAGGTTTGGATGGATTCTAGAAACCATGGCCACAGACTTCACATCATTGGGCTGGGGTTTGCACAACTCGTGTTGTGGAATCAGACTTTGAGCTCCGAGTGCCAACTGTCACCCAGGAGTCTGTGGCAGCAAAAGGCAGTGAGACTTGTTTGGTGAATATGTCTAAAATAATTTAAGCCAATAGCTTCATTCATTGTTTTGCATACATCTAAAGTAGATTAAGCTAGTAGATTAGCTTGCAATTGAAGTGCACATCTTCTTGTAAGCATTTTGATCAGACCTTAAAGAACCTGTCAAGTACTTAAGAATACACCACTCAAAAGAGGAAGCTCGTGTGAAGCACAAACAGTTGCAAGCTACGAGGGCTGTAAGCTGATGGTAATTTCACACTTTACCTCTTTCTGGGTCTCTACCATCCAGGTCACTGGGGCCAGTTGGTCAAATCTCCCGGGTGACACATCTATTGTCAATCACATCAAACATTTCCAAGTTCCGAACACCAATTAACACAGCAAAGGGTGCATGGAGGAATCAGCCCCACTGTCTTCCCTTTTTTATTTATTGGGCATATGACAGCATCAGAAAGCAAAGATTCACAGGGCTGCTAAGTCCAGTGCATCAAGGGACACCTGAAATGCTACAGAGTTAGACAGTCTCACACAGGCCTGTTGAGTCCACGGCCCTTGATGTATGTAGATAAAGACTCATATTTGTATACCTTTCAAGTCAGGAGGCCCCCAGAATCCAGGGATTCCCTTTCTAAGGGGAGGCAATGGTCCAGTGGTATTATCGCTGGACTGTTAATCCAGAGAACCAGACAACATCCTGGGGACCTGGGTTCAAATCCCACAACGGCAGATGGTGGAATTTGAATTCAATAAAATATCTGGAATTAAGAGTCTAATGATGGTCATGAATCCATTGTTGATTGTTGGAAAAACCTATCTGGTTCACTAATGCCCTTTAGGGAAGGAAACTGCCGTCCTTGCCTGGTCTGGCCTACATGTGACTCCAGACCCACAGTAATGTGGTTGACTCAACTGCCCTCTGGGCAATAAATGCTGCCTAGCCCACATCCTGTGAATGAATTAAAAAATAAAAATCTATAGATATACCTGCATCAATGGACTGCAGCAGTTCAAGGTGGCAATTTACAAAGGGTAAGTAGGGATTTGTAAATTTTGCTGACTGGAATTACATTACCTGAAATGAATTAAAAAGGTGTTTGACAGCCGTTTATTTTGAACTGTTTTAATTTAACAAACAAAAGGCAATTTGTGCCTCTCAAAAGTTCACAACTGAAGTACATCTCCAATTAAGCTGCACATCTGCAGAAACACTAATGCAAATACTGGAGATCAGGAATTTAAATGCTGGAAAGCTCAGAAGATAAGGCATCTGTGGAGAGGTTAAAAATTTAATATTTCCAGTCTTGAGCTTTAATCAAAATTAAGGGATTTAAAAATCCAATAGGTCTTAAGCAGGTGAAAGATTCATGTGGGGCTGGATAGGGGGAGAAGAACAAAAAGGGAAGGTCTGAAATAAATAAAATGGACAGCAAGAAAAATTAGATGACAAAATATTTCATGGTACAAAAGCAGAAACGAAAGCTGTGCTCTAGTTGCCACTACAGCTACACAAGCAAAGTACAGGATAAAAGGAGGGAGAAATAGGAGAGAAACAAAAAACAAGTAATTATTTTAAAGTACCATTAAAGTGGTAAGGGAATTGATACCTTTCAAACAGCTGCAGGAATTTTGCTCTTCTTCAATAACAGTGCCATGACATCTTTTACATTCATTCAAAACTAAAATTGGTTGAAAATCTCATTTTGAAAGCTAGCACCCCTATGGCACAGAATTCTCTCCATCCTACTCTGGACTGTAATTCTGTATTATGTGCTCAAGTTTTTGGAGATTTGAACTGTGACCATCAGGCTCAGGCAAGAAATCTATCCACTAACTCACTATGAACCTGTTACTCATTTCAGATAAATTGAAAACAAAAACAGAAATTGCTGGAAAAGCACAGCAGGTCTGGCAGCACCTGAGATCAGGGATCAGAGCTAACATTTTGGATCCTTAGAACTGGAAGGGTCACCGGACCAGAAACATTAACTCCAATTCCTCTTCACAAATGCTGCCAGACCTGCTTAAGTTTGCCAGCAATTTCTGTTTTTGTTTGATTTACAGCACCCTGTAAGTCAGACATCTTTCAGTTTTATGGCAGATTAATTGGATACTTATTACATAGAAATCCGTAAAAAGAGCATTGCTGTTATCCCTTGTTAGATGACCATGGGGGAAACTCAGCATCACCCTTGTTGGTTCCACTAAATGGTGAGATTGTGGAACATATCATAGGGAGTGGTTTGGTGTGGATGAGGTGGAGGAGGGCAGGGGGAAGAGGATGGAATAAAGAAAAGGCAAAAAAACTGAATGAATGACAAAGGCTAGATTGAGAATAAAAAAGGAGACACAGGAAAAGTTTAAATTTTTGAACAATATACCACTTAAAAGAATTAAGACTCCATAAATGTCAATGCTAAAATACAATAGATTAGCAGTCATTAACAAACATCACTTGTTTAAAAGAACGTTAATTACACCTTGTTTAATGGTCATTTATTGCACAAATTATAAAAGCAGAGACAAAGTTGGGGTCCCACTTAAGAGTAAATTGAACAAACATGAATCTCCAGAACTTGCAATTACATTTTTTAATTCCCCTGAACTTACTAGCTGTTTGTACATTTGGAATGGAGTGTGTCACTACCATGGTCTGGTATTTACAGCAAGATCTAATCCTTTATTTAGTGAGGATACCAAAAACATAGGAAGTTGTTTTTGCAGTGTAACGCAAAGCATAATAGATGAATGTATTTACCATGGTTACAGGAAATGGGGAAAATATTGTCTGATATATTAACTCAGTAAATATCTCTGTCAGTGAGCAGCTGAGCTTCACAGGCCTGAAAGGTTTGATTTAATCCAGAGTTTTCATCACCTTAGTTGAATTAAAAAAGTTTTTTTTGGAAAAGGTAGGTAACATGGATGTAATCACTGCAACAATAGAATGAAAAATATATGGACAACTTTATTCAAAACAATAAAAAAAAGGACCCTGAAACAACAGTAGCATTTTAAAAAATCTTACATTCATTAATCATGGGGCATTAGTGTGAAAGCATCATTATACAGAATTTCATAATCTGGCTCAATAACTTCTGTCACTGTCTGGCGCAGATCACTCAGTGTAGAGACAGAGGATGCACCTCCTGCATTCAGAATCTTTTCAAAGAAATTGTTCCACAACTCCAGATACAGCAACTCCATTCTGTAAAAATATAAGACACAAACGTATGTAGCAACTTTCACAGGTTTCACATTTTAAACTGCTTTGAAGCTAAGTATTTCTGAACTAGTGCAAGGTAGGGAAATGTGGGAGCCAATGGAGCTAATCACTAGCTAAGCTGTTTCAGTGATGATAGTTGAGAGATATCAGGATACCGAGAGGGAACTTCCTTGCTCTTTTGTGATACTTTTTTTAAAAAAAAAAGTTCATCCAAGGGAACAGACAGGACTTCAGATTAGCATCTCATCTGAAAGGTGGCACTTTAGACAAAATGTAGTACTGCTCTATTCTCCACTGTAATGTCAGCATGGATTAGGGTTTTAATCCAAACCTGACTCAAGATGAAAACAATACTCAGTCGAGACCATTTTTTGTTAAAGCATTGCTAGGAACAGAGTACTCACTCTAAAAACGACACCCATTTGTTAAATAAAGTGGATTAACTGCTAAACAAGCACGAGCTAAAGCAATTTAGGAAACTACTGAGGAATGTCACATTGGTGTGATGGAAGGTAAAAGATTTAATTAGAGTGCTTTGAATTCCTGATTTCCATTGCGCTATATGGTGGTAAAGGAAACATTTGGTGCTTCTGTTTTAGCTTTTTGTACTATTAGTTTGTGAGCAATTGCATCAACAAGCATCTAGGATCAGCTCTTTTAGTGTCACCTCTTTGGCCACTTAGCATTAGAGACTCCTGGTGAGTAGGGTAGTAAGAGGAAATACCAAAAGAAAACCTTAAGATGGAGAAAGTTGAAGAAAGTTAAAAAAAGGTCACTCTTGGCAGAGACCACTTTCTGGGTAAGGTGGAAGGGTAGTATATTTACGTTGAACAGAATTTAACTTCATCTTTGGGAACAGTGGATCTATTATAGTGCATGGTTGGTGCTGTGGTGGTGCAGTGAGTACTGAAGTAGTCATCTACTAGCATCCCTCTTAAAAGCTTCGTTACTGGGTAGAAAATTCAGTGGTGATGAATGAACAAATGGTAAGCACAAGTATAATGATTGATATACCTACAAAGTGCTAGTAGCAATGCCTAGCCCATGTTAAAGAACTGCTCAATTTATAGGTCACTACATTAACAATAATGCAGACTCAAACTTATTTAGGAACACAAACAAAGCTCATCGATTTTCTATTTCATTTAGAAACAGTGCACAGTACAAAACAAATCAAAATACCTGGAGGACGTAGGCCCAAGTATCCACAGTGAACCCTGTTTGCTGACATCTATCTGCCTTCCAAACAATAGAAAATGCACAGTGTTTGCAATCCCAAGGAGATCAACCTGCAATCACCAGTGATGAAGGTTAACGTTGGAGCATAGAACAGACTGTTAGGCATTAACAATGATATTGATTGTAAGTAGCTGCATAGTTTCTACATACAAGTTGAAGCATTTATTTTGAGCCACAAAGTTATGGCTTCAGTAAACAGTTTTCTGGTTACTATAAAAGATGTTCAGCTTTACTTTATCCAACTAGTTTTTTTGCAGATACATTTTCAATCTTGGGTTGTTGGTGCACTCAGGTGGTTTGAGCCGACACCATGCTGTTGATAATGCTGTGAGGTTTGGCATCAGGGTGTTTGGTCCTGAACCAAGGCTGCTCTTAGATTATTCTGTCCCTAATGAGACTGCAACATCTTTATCTCTGACTTAAGTGTGACTATTGTCTGATGCACTGAAACTCCAATTAAAACATTTAATTACACGCTATTGTAGCTGACACAAATGTCTGCATCACAGCACTTTTAGTACAGTTATTCTCTCTCACTGTCCAGACTGAGATGCTTATGTCAATGTTAAATTACCTTAAACATCATATCACTAACTTATACATTTTCATTAAACTACACAGGGCAACTTATCCAAGAGGCTAGTTTTTCCACTGGTGAACTGAAACAGTTAGCATCAGCAAGTTATTCAATCACTACTTTTCAAGTGGGACTTGAACCTGGAACTCCTGCAACAGCCCTCTTACTATTTTTTTTATTAACCTATTTTTCTATCCAATCTGTTCAGAGATCAAGCAGATGGGACTTGAATCCAGGCCTGTTGGTCTGGGGTAGTGTCACTACCACTATGCCACAAGAGGGTCAATTCTGGCATCATCCTGGCAAATATTTGGCGTCTGCTAGCTATAAGGAGAGGTTGGACAGATTTGGAATGTTTTTGCTCAAAAGATAATTCATTACATCTGGACTCTCAAATTGAGTATTTAGCAGAGAAGGCATCATCTTACTGTTCAAAACGGATCCGCACTAAAGAATGAACAGTAAGTAACTGTTTTAAAATTTAAACGATGACCCAAATTTTAAACCAAGTTTAACGGATTATAGCTCAGAAAAAGGATGGAATATGCTTAAGATAGCGTGGTGGAAGGAGTAAACAATAGGCTAGCTATAATCAGTTCTGAAGAGGAGTCACTGGATCCAAAACATTACTCTGCCTTATCTCCATAGGTGCTGCCAGACTTGCTGAGATTTTCCAGAAATCTGTCTTTGTTTCGGATTTCCAACATCCACAGGTTTAAAAAAATTAAATCGTCAATAAAGAGATTCAAAGATTGAGGAGGGTTCCATATATTTTGTCCACAAAGGCTGTATTGACTCAGAGCTCACAGACAAGTAATCATTTACATCTCAAAAAATGCATAACACATTCTTCGATAATAAATACATATTTTAGTGCTGAACAACGTCACTGATTAGTTAACCTCAGTCAGATCATCGAAAAATACACAAAGATACGTATAGTGACATGTACAAGTCCTGCCCTTGTTTAGAGTCATACAGCACAAACAGACCCTTCAGTCCAACCAGTCCATGCCAAGCATAAACCCAAAATAAGCTAGTCCAACCTGCCTGCTCCTGGGCCCATATCCCTCCAAACCTTGTTTTGCCAAAATGCAACATCTCACCATGCTGTATAACTCAATAAATCAATGATATTTATCCAAATTAAACTCCACCTGCCATTCCTCAGCCCACTGATCCAATTGATCAAGATCTCTTTGTAATCTTTGATAACTTTCTTCACTGTCCACTATACCACCAATTTTGGTGTCATCCGCTAACTTACTAACCATGCCTCGTGTATACTCATCCAAATCATTTACATAAAATGACAAACAAAAAAGTGAACCTGGCACCGATCCCTGTGAAACACCACTGGTCACAGGCCTCCAGTCCAAAAAACAACCCTCCACTCTTAAACGAAAGGTGTAAACAGACAAAGCCAAGAAACCCCAACACTGTCCCCATCAGGCACTCCCGGCAGCACTAGGTAAAACCCACTCTGCTCTTTCGAAACAAACTAAAGCTGTCTTTAATTTGTAAAACAAAAATAAAGACCCTACTACTCTGGAGGAAAACAAAAACAAATAAACAAAAACAAAAACGAAAAAAAAAATGGCTCTCTTGACTCCATCTGAACCAACCTCTTTTGGGCAGGGACCACAACGGGCAAAATAAAAACAAAAACAAAAACAAACAGACTCCAGCAAAATTAAAAATGCCAAATAAACAAACAAACAAACAAACAAACAAACAAACATCTAAATAAATAAATCCCCTCTGCTCCACCCCCATTGAATACTCCTGGGACAGGGATAACAATGGTTTAATATTCAGAAGATGTTCCCCTGCTCATTTCAAGTAAAGATAAAACTCACCTCTTAGCAATCCCCATCGAGCACATCCGAGATACGGACAGTACGGGGCTAAAATAAAAGCCCCCTTGGCTCTTCAAAGGGGTCCAAAATCGGAACAAAAGGAAAATAAAACAGCCCACTCCCTGGGGCACCAAACTGAAAACTAATGCAAACTCAAAAGGCAAAATGGAAACTTATACTGCTGAGGCAATGAACTAAATCAGAAAATCATTATCCAGGTTGATAATGCACTCCAACCCCCTCAATGCCCAGTGGTCTTGAAAGGCCTCGAACGTGCCAGCAAGCACTGCGTGCTCCTTCTCCTGGGACACCTGAGCGCGGCCGTAACCAGTGCGAACAGCAGCAGACAGACAGTCAGGAATGACAAGCCCCTCTTCGGCCCACTGCCTGGAACCGTTAATAGCCATCTTGGCCAGGCCTAGGAGCAAAGTCACAAGGCGGCTTGCAGACTTGACCGCCCCTGCCTGCACCGGGTGCCCATAGATCAGGAGAAGTGTAACCACAATTTTAACAGCAGCCCTTTCAAAACTTAAGGAGATGCAGATGAATGCACTCAATATACAAGTGGAAGATAGTCTCCTCCATGCATGTGCAACTGGCAACTGGTGAACTTGCTCAGTCTCCTGTTGCACGGGAACGCCGCATGCACCACTTTCCACCCCAGATCCCCGATGTAAGAGGGGAAGACCCCTTTGTAGAGGGCCCTCCACTGGAGATCTCCGCTGCCAAAGGGCAAAGCATTACATCAAGGCATGTCTGGGTGGCGGGTGAAGGCACAGCAGTGGAGTGTGTGCAGCACAAATAGCACCTGTGTCATTCGGAAGGGCACCAGGAGAATATCCCCGAGACGGCTCAGATTGTGGGGCACCATGTCATGGGTCAGTGTCATGTTCCGGACCAACAGGGGTCAGATTGTCCAGAAGCCCACCGCATGCCTGAGCTGCTACGAATGCACGCGAGATGTTGGGACCAAGTGCCTTATCCATCTGGCTTGGGTCACAAACTGGAGGTGGACCGATATCCTCTCAGTCAACTGTGCCGATGTTATCAAGCCCGCTCCTCTGCGTGTCCTCAACTCTGGTCAGCCCTGCATCCCAAGCTCTCTCCTCCCTCGGCCATTACAAACCGCGCACAAGGAGGAAGCTGTTCCTGGGCAGAGGCTCCCTGACAACAGCCGCCACTCCCACAGGGGGAAGAGCTCCAGTGCAAGCCAACCATGTCCCAGACTGTGATCAGCTCCAGAAAGAAGACAGGCAATTCCTGGAAGACGACCAGAGGCCAAGACCACTCCATGAACAGGAACTGTGAGATGTAATGGGGCCGCATGTGATGGAAGAAACGTGTCATCACCTTGGAGGAGGCTCAACATAAAAATATGGGTGCAGGGTCTGAAGGTGGAAAGTTGCTACCTGAGGGTGTGAAGGCACACCAGTGCCTGGCCACTCTCCTCAAGTGGGAGGCTCAGAACCACAGCAGCAACCCAGGGTTGCCTGTTGTCTCAGAAAAATTCAATGGGCTTTTTTGGGATGGTGGTGACAAAGCCGGGAGAAGGACCAAGTGACCAGCTGGTACCACATGGTTTATGACCAGCATTCACGCCTTGTAAGGCAACACACGGATCAGTGCTGAAAAGTGTGCTAGGTGAGCAGTCACTTTAGTTTCCAACTTGTACTAATTCGCCAGCCAGGATTCCTCTGCAGGGCAAAGACGGACTCCCAGGTAGAAGAGGTGAGCGGTATTCCACCTGAAGCACTGCAGCTCCTCCGGCTGGGGGCCCATCTGCCACGGACTGACCAGAAGTCCCGAACAATTGCTCCAGTTGCAGAGGACACCACAGATTAGAACTCTGGCATTCGTGTATTCTCCGCAAACCAGCTGGATCTGCCAACCTGAGGAGCGTGTTGTTGGCGTATGCCGAAAGAACCACTTCCAGCCCCAGCCCACGCAGCGCTAAACCAGAAAGCTGTTTATTCAAGGGGTGTAGGAATGGCTCCACGCAGAGAGTGTAAATCTGGCCGGACAGGGGGTTAGCCCTGATACACACTTCTCCCAAAACGCAAGGGTATCATCAGCAACTCCACTGCAGTGCACAGAAGTTGGATCCAGGTTACAAAGTGCATTCCGAACCCGAAAGCTCGCAGAGTCCCAAGCAGATACTCATGACCCACTGTGTTGAACACCCTTTCCTGATCAAGGGGGAGAAAGGCACTCGACAGGCCAGCCTTCTGGGAATAATGATGTTGACTTGGATACCCTGGCCTGGAATGGTGCAGGACTGCTCTGGGAGGATCATTTGGTCCAGCACAGTGCCAAGGAGAGCAGAAAGTGCCCTGACAAAAATTTCATAGTCCATGCTGAGGTGGTAGACCAGACACCAATTCTTTAACAAATGGAGATCCCTCTTCTTAGGCAACAGTGATAACGGCCCTGCGCCAAGAAAGGAGCATCTTTCCACTCGCGATACATTCCTCCAGAGCCAGGGCACATTCACATCCCAGAATGCCCTGAGGAACTCCACAGTCAGCCCATATTTTTATGTTTCAATGGTTTCACTCCTGAAAAATACAAATTACCAAGTGACTTTCAATCAGATCACACCAGGCTTAACTTGGGCTATGTAGGTCAGCGAAACGTCACCCTTTTTCTCTCGAGATGGTTTGGGTCAACCAAGTACCTTACCAGGACATTTGAGGGTACCAAAAGTCAACCACATTGGTAGATTTGGAATCATAGGCCAGGCTGGGTATGTTTGGCAGGCTTCCTCTCCGAAGGGCACGAGTGGGCCAGATGGGTTTTGTAGTTCAAGACCATAAGGTCTTGCCGCAGAAGTAGGCCATTCAACCGATCAAATCTGCTTGTCATTCAATGAGATCATGGCTGATCGGATAAACCTCAATTCCACCTTCTCGCCTTTTCCCTAGAAGCTTCAAGTTTCTTACTAATCAAAAATTTCTCTCACCCTGGTCCTACACAAGAGGAAATATTTCTGCTTCTACCCTGTCAAGTCCCCTAAGAATTGTGTATATTTTTCCTTAGATAAGGATCCCAAATCTGCCTTGTATAGTTTAAGCAAAAACTTACCCATTTTTATACTCTATCCCTTATTAAAAAAGGGCAACTTCCCATATGCCTTCCAATTGCCTGATAAAATTTGTCAAGTAGTTTTTTTAAAATTTATGCACAAAAATCCCTGCAATGTAGCTTTCTACATGATTTCTCCATTTAACATTCGTTTCCTCTATTCTTTCTGCCAAAGAGCATTGTAACATTTTCCCACAATATATTCCCATCTGCCAGGCTTTTGTCTGCTCACATAACCTGTCTGTATCCCACTTGCCTTCCCAGCTATCTGCGTCATCTGGAAACACGGCTATAGCATATTCACTTTCCTCATCCACGTCATTAATATAAAAATAACTAACTAATCCCTGTGGGACTCTTAGTTGTGGGTCGCCATCCTGAAAATGCTCCCCTCCCCTTATCCCAACTCTGTCTTCTATTAGTTTAACAATCCTGTATATTTAATACATGGGTTCTCATTTTATCAAGTAACCCAAAATGTGGTACCTTACCAAATGCCTTTTGAAAAATCCAAATATATTACATCCACTGCTTCCCCCCTTATCTATCCTAGTTGTTACCACCTCAAAGAAGTTTAATAAGTTTATCAAGCATGTTTTCCCTGTTGTGAAGCCATGCTTGCTGCATGATCATATTATCTACTTCCCAACTGAAGAAGTTAGGCTAACCCGCCCAACTTGTTTTTGTGTCTCCCTTTTCAAATAAAAAAGTTACACTGGAAAATTGCCAACGCTTTGGGACTTGTAGGAATCCTTTGATTCTGAAGATTATGATCAGTGCAACTACTTTTAACATCGTGGAATGTATCTCATGTCTAGAGGATTTATCAGTCTTTAGATCCATTAAGCTCCCCTAGCAGTTTTTCTTTAGTGACAGTTACAATATTCTTCTCAATTTTCCAGTTGTTATTTATTAATTTGTGTCTTCCACCATTCATGATTATTAATGGGGATATCCTATAATTCCAGATTAAAATCAAATTCAAGTCTTCCAGGTGCCATGGTGCTCCAGAATATTATTGTAGGCCTCTGGATTATATAACTAGTAACATATAACCATTAACATAACCACTTCACTGTCATGCCGACTCTATCAGGAAGTGTCCACATACGGAAGATTTAGCTTTTAAAAATATTTATTCATTTACAGAATGTAGATGTTGTACATAAGACCAGCATTTATCATCCATCCCAAATGACCCCAGGGAAGGTGGTGGCAGCAGCAAATTGCAGTCAATGCAATGTTGGAAAAACAGACAAAATGCACACAACAAATCCTACAAACAGCAATGCAATGTTCAATATTTACTCCTTTCCAAGTGACAGTCACTCTAAATTATTGCCATTCAAATGGATTTTGAGCAGCTGCTCCTTGTGGGTGATAATTAGCCATGCAGATGAAAAATGTCTTGGTTTCATTTACCAATTAGCATTCCACTAGTCGAGGTCAGCATTTTGCCCTCGCAAAAACAGGAAGGTGAAAATGTAGAAAAACAGCCCATCACCACCTTCTATTGGTATTTGGAGTCTAAACTGGAGTACCCTGTTCTCTTAAGGTTGACTAGCCAACTACTTAATTTGGTTGGTCTTCGTAGCTTGCTAGGTAAAAAAGTGAGCTGTTAATAAATTATAGCGATGTATCATTATGTCATAACTAAATACAAAGGAGAGAAGTAGAAAAGGGAAAAAAAGCACAACTCTCAACTCCAAAGCAGGATAAACATGCACCAGATCAATATTACTGGGCAAGGTGATAAAACACCATCATGCACTAGCCAGCACAACTCGAATAGTGTTTATTAAATAGGAGTGAAAACATTAGTTGTGTATTAGATCAATCTAGATTAGTGCCTTAATGGCAGCTTACCTGGTAGGCATTAGTGCACTCTAGCAGGAGCTCTTTATTTGATAGCGATTGCACTGTAGGAAATTTCATAAACTTGATGACATCAGACTGCAGCTTCAGGTCCAAGCTGTAGGTGAAGTCCATGAGCTTCACTAAACCATCACTGCTGGGGCACACAGAGTCGTTATAAAACCTAGGGAATGAACACAGATGAGCCAGTTTAAATGGGCATATCTCAAAAGGTGGTACTTAGTGCAAAGCTTTGTGCAATGCTTTTCTTTCCCTTTCTACTCCTCACCTTTGTATCCAATTATAACATGATATATAGGTATAATTCGTTAACAGCTTACTTCTATCTAGCAAGCCACAAAAACGAACCGAATTAAGTAATTGGTGAGTCAACCTTAAGAGAATAGGGTACGTCAGTTTGTACTCCAAATACCAGATGATGATGATTCTGGGCTGCTTTTCTACATTTTCATCATCATCTTTTTCCATGGGTTGTATTTTCAATAACCCAGTGTACTAATTAAGAGGCAGATGGAAATGTAGGCCATTATATTTAGACAAGCAACATTCTGATACAATCATCTTGGCATACAAACTCAGCACTCCGTTGATTAGGGGTTCAGTGCAAGTTATCGTGCTGGTGTGCAAACTGAAGTTTTTGAGTGCACGATAGATGGGTCACAAGTTCATTTCATCTGGTTTGGCCTTCTCAAACTAAAATATCCAAACGGTAATCACTAACATGACTAGCTTCAGAGGCTGAAAAGTAGCACAGCCAAAATTAGTTTGTTTAAATCCACATACATATGGGATGCCCAAGACACACAAGTGATGCGCCCAATATTTTCTACGACTGGTTCTTCACAACAGGAACTCAGCAAATTGCTATATGCTGAGCAAGGTTTCCATGTAAACAGACCATACCAAACTTGCATTTCAAAAGCAATGCAATATCTACATGCTTATTTGACATTGCTAGCCTATTGTCCAGTTTAAGGACATCATAGTGCAGTGCAGCATTATATTGTTGCAATCCAGACCTGACACTATTATGTGAATCAGCAGTCACTGAAATTATGAACCCAGCAACCTACGTTGTTGAGTTTTGTTTTAACATGTATGCCCACATAGATGACAAATCCATTGAATCCCCATGAGGCCTGGATCTTGCAAATATCTTTGTTGGGTTCATTAATAAAAAAGTGGTTTGATGCAATAAAGATCTAAACTTTCACCCCATTAAATTTTTAATACGTTAACGATATACTTGCTATATTTGGATCTGCAGCTGCATGTCTAAATTTATTCCACTTCTTAACAGGCTCTAGTCTGCACTCCAATTCACCTTTGAAATGAAGCAGACAAATGAGAACCCTTTCCACGATATCCTAGTTGAGAAATCTGACAGGATTCGCTGTTGCTGCAAGTCTACTTCCACTACTCAGCTTATGCATTGCTTACAACCAATTTAAAGACGACCAGTCAAGTTTGCAGCACGGCATATTTGCACATACCAGAAGCTATACATACATATGATAATACATATGGCCTTGTATTTTGCAGACAGACAGACCAAAAGAATATGTTACACCTGCTTCAGTTTGACAAGATAAACAACATTTTTTCTCTAGCCCAGTTTTCTAGACAATGCCTTGATTGGAATCAACTTGCCCGGTTTAAATTTGAAGCTTGGCAGTTAACTATCAATCATCATCTAACTGGTGCATTCACCATAGTGAAACCTGTACCAGAGGTGCCCACTGTTCAGGCCAATGCAGCCCGATTGATTGGTACAACATCCACAAATATCAACTCCCTCTACCATCACTGATACTCAGTAGCAGCATACCATCTACAAGATGCACTGCAGAAATTCAAAGCTCCCCAGACATCACCTTCCAAACCCACAACTGGTTCCACCTCGAAGGACTAGGGCAACAGACACATGAAACCACCATCTGCAAGTTCACTTCCAAGTTACACGTAATCTTCACTTGGAAAAATGTCACAGTTCCTTATTATTGTTGCGTCAAACTTTTGAAACTCCCTCCCGAGCAGTATGGGGTTGGGGTGTCTACCTACAGCATTTGAATTAGTGTTTCAAGAAATCAGCTTACCACCATCTTCAAGGGAAACTAAGGACAGGTGAGAAATGCTGGCCCAGCCAGCAATTGCCCAGCTCTCATGAATGATTATCAAAAGAAGTCCTCTTGCCAACCAATCGGCACTGTCATCTCATACAGCATATAGTGTTGATTTCTCTTGAAATTCTTACAAATTACCATGAATGCAAGACAAAACACTTATTAAATAAGTTGGTTTTCAGCAATACTCCATATTAGTTTAAATGGGACACAGCAGCAAAGTCAAATAAAATGTCTAAAGTGGTGAATCTGCCATGGATGACCCAAGCATTAGTGCTTTCACACTGGAAGTTGCAAGTGAATCTAAATAGCACTGAAATAACCACTGCATCATAATCATCTGGAGATGTATTGTACAGCAACAATGCTTAAAGTTCAAAAGCTGCCAGACAAATGCAAATTCTCTGTGGTGTTCGATCCTTTGATCGACAATGACAACAATTTCTTCTTGCTATTACCAAAATCTCAATCCTTTCTTCCATTATGGAAAAAAATGTACAGAAATTCAAGCAGGTGGAAGTGGCTTCCTTCATTGTTTGTAGCCCCAATTTATGATGAAATATGGTCAGTAAGATTCAGCATTATGCGGTGTAATAGTTTGCACAGACTGAGGCAAAAATCCAATACTAAGCTACTGAAAATTGAACTCTAGCTCCAACCCATTGCTCAAAATTATCCCAACGTCATGCAATAAAAGGTAATATACTGCTGAAAGCTTTGTAAAGCAGGTTAAACTAACCTGTCATCCATGAAGAGTGTTTCTGGTGCTATGCCCCCATGAACAATTTCAGCTGTGTGCATCAGTTCCACTAAAGCCAGTAAGTCAAGTGTCAGAAACACCACCAGTGCTTCTGGCACAGTTTCCCACACCCGAGACAGACCCTATAAATGGAAAACAAAAAAAGTGAACAGCTACAGAATGCAAAGACAGTTTAGCCTTGACTGTTGTGGATTAAGCTTTATTTTCATGAGTAGAGAAATGACTCAAAATCCATAAAATAATTTGTACAAAAGGTATCAAGAAATACCAGCAACTTTACTATTCACTAATGTGGCATTTCAGAAAATCTGACAAAATGCTAACCAGTAACAAACTATAAGTGGCAGAGAAGTCACCTCTAACATGCAATTATTATACTAAAATGAATTGCATTCTATTGTGTCCTATACAAAAATAATCAGGGATCACTGGAATTTTCTATTTTTAAGTCTTCTTTCTCTCCTTGCCATTTAAAATGCATAATAGGTTAAGCTGGCATATGGCTCTGATGTTCTGGTTGTCCTCTGGTTCCTTAGCTAACTAGCTACCCTTCAGACAAATGAAAAAATATGCTGCAGTCATGTCAAGGACTCAGGGGTTAGATGGATATGTGGTTAAGGATAATGCCAAGACCACAGGTTCGATTTCCATTCTGACTGAGGTAGACTTCAGATTTGCCTCCTCACCCTGCCAGAGACTGGAAGACAATAACAAACCACCATTGACAAAAAATGCCATGGGAATCAGTTTCAGAATCATCAGCAGACAATGGATCTGCTTTCAGGCACAGCACTCATGAAACAAAATAGAAACCAAGCCCTAGATTGTTCTGATTGAATACATGAAACATTTAGTAATGGAGTTATGAGATATGGTCTGGGCAACAGTGACCCTTATTTCCTGCCCCTTCCTGATTAGGCTACAATAGTAGCAGCTACACTAGGACAGATAAAGTTAGACAGGTCTTCCTCAACCATCTCAATCAATAAATTCATCTCCTGATGTTGTACTAATTGAGTCATTGATCACAGTTGTCAGATAATTACTTCCTAGGAACAGATCAACAGGATTAGGCCAAATCAGCCCCAGGAGCCTGCTTTGGACCTATATCCATTGATGCTTTTGCTTAATAAATGTATATATCAGTTTTTAAATTTAACAAGTGAATTCAGATCGACTGCTGCTTTAGGAAGAGACTTCCAAACCTCCACTAGAGTGTAGAAGCGCTTTGAGAACTCGGAGTAATCCTAATTCTTAGACTATACCCCCAGTTCTACAGCCTTCAAACAGTGGAAGCAGTATATAGCGTTATCTTATCTAACCCTCACATCCTGAAGACCACTTCTTTAACCTTCTAAATTCTAAACAAAAAAGACCTAACTTGTTTAAACTCTGCTCATAATTTAAACCCTGAAGTCCAGATATCATCTTTATAAATCTGCGTTGAACAGCATTGGCTGTCTCCACTGTGAAGAGAGTTCCATGAATCAGTTGTCATTCCTAATTCTCTAAAAGTAATGATAGCTATTTTCCCATCCCACCTGCCACCTAAAGAACTAGTATGGAGATGCAGCAAGTTATTCACCACTGCCCCAAGATAACAGATATTGTACATCTCTCCACGATGATCTCACCTGTAGAGTTTCGCAGTTCTTGCCCTGATCCACTGTCACACATCCATTGTCAAACAAATAGCAGCTGTGATTCTGACTGAAGTAATTATTAAACTTGGAACCAAGCCTCATCTTAAGTTGCTGATTGATGTAGAAGTCCCAAGGCACTGTGTGTGACTGCACCTGTTTGAAGGAAACGATCAAAGTTCAGTGAATATGTATGCCTAATATTACATGCATTTCAAATACAGGAGACTTGCAAAATGCCAGTAGTTACCCAAAACTTGGTCCATATCCTAATGTGCACCATGTGCCACTCACTAATTACCTGCCCACTTAGAGATTCTTTGATCAGCAATGTCCCAGTTTCAAAAACCCTAATCGGGTTTAAAGGTTTTGCAAAGATTTGTAGCTCGGGTTGTGGGTGAGGTTGTTGACTTGCTCGCCGAGCTGGCTTGTTTTAGTTCAGATGTTTCATCACCATGCTAGGTAACATCATCAGTGAGGCCTCTGATAAAGCAATGTTGTTCTACTCTGCTTGGAATTTATACTGTCCTGTCTGTTACGGTGAGTTGTGTCATTTCCGGTTTGGTTTTGTAAATGGGGTCCAATTCTATATGTTTGTTGATTGCATTATGGATTGAGAAACATGCCTGTAGGAATTCCTGGTGTGTATGTATGTTTGGCTTAGGCTACTATGGTTACGTTGTCCCAGCTAAACTGATGGCATTCATTGTCCAAGTGTACTGATATTAGGGAAAGTTTGTTGTGTCATTTTGCTGCTAGCTGATGCTTATGTATTCTGATGACTAGTTTCCTTCCTGTCTATCCAATTAATGCTTGTGGCAGTCATTGCATGGTATTTTGTAAACTATATTGGTTCTGCATATTGTGGGTATGGGGTCTTTAATCCTGGAGTGTTTGTCGTAGCATGGCAGCACACAAGCCCACAGCCATAATTCCCAGTGGTCGTACGAGTCTCGTTGTCAGTTCTGATATGTTCTTGATGTAGGACAGTGTGGCCAGTGTGTTAGGGCACACTGTATCCTCTTGGTGTTGTCCTGCAGATGAAGTTGTGGGGATAGCGAAGATTTTGTATAGGTGCTCTTCCTCTTTGCTGTGTAGTTCTAGCATGTTGCCATGAGTGATGGCCCGTTTAAATAGTGTCCTAACACAGCTTTGTTTGTGGGCATTGGGGATTTGGTCAGTGTGGGTTGCTTTCCTGTATTACCGAGGTTTGGAACTCCCCCGTTGGTCATATGTTCAACCCTGATGTCCAGAAATGGAAGCCGATTGTTGTTTTCGTTTTCTCTTGGGAATTCAATCCCGGCGAATACTTCATTGAGGTGGTAGTGGGTCTCTTCCAGCTTGGTGCGTTTAATGATAACAAATGTCATCCACATACCAGATCCACAGTTTAGGTTGAATGAGGGGGAGGGTAGTGTGTTCTGGATTTTGCGTGACTGTGATAGATGGGGTACAAGTTAAGCTTTGTCCTGAACTGTATTAAGCCACTAAGTATCGCACATATCTAGGCAAGTGAAAACTATTCTACACCCATGATTTCCTGTTATGTACAGCAAGTGGGAGCCATTGAGACATCACGTGAAAATATATTAGCCATCTACACCAACTTTACTATTCAGTATAGCCAGGTGCACAGTAAAAGGGAGGGAAAAGACTCTGGTTTAAAGTGCACTTATTTCAACGCACGAGGCTTGACTGGTAAGGCAGATGAAGTCAGAGCATGGATTGGCTCTGGGGACTAGGATATTATAACCGTAACAAACATGGCTGAGAGAATGGCAGGTCTGACAGCTCAATGCTCCAGGCATGACAGAAGTACAAGTAAAAGTAAGTGAGGAGGGGTAAGTTGCCCTTTTGATAATGGACAACACAGCACTGCTTAGAGAGGATATTCTTAAGGGGTCATGAGGCCATATGGTTAGAACTCAGAAACAAGGAGGGGGATGATCACTGTTGGGACTGTATTATAGACCCCTAAGTAGCCAGCGGGTACTAGAGGAGATGTGTAGAGAGAGTGCAGATACCTGAAGGAATAATAGAGTAGTATTGGTTGGAAATTTCAATTTCCCCTGTATTGACTAGGCCACCCAGAGTGTAAAAGGCCCAGACAGGCTGGAATTTGTCAAACGCGTCCGAGAAAGTTTCCTAAATCAATATGTAGAGGGCCCTATTTGGAGGCTGCAACACTGGACCTCCTCTTAGGAAACAAGGTCGGGCAAGTGACTGAAATGTCAGTCGGACAGCACTTTGGGTCCGGTGACCGCAACGTAGTTTTATCATAATTATGGATGATGATAGGACAGGTCCACAGTTTAAAAGGTGCTGAACTAGCGCAGAACCAATTTTGGGGCCATTAGGCAAGGTCTGGCAGAGGTTGATTGGGTGAGTCTGCTTGAAGGAAAAGGAACAATTGGCATTTAGGAGGCTTTTAAAAGTGTGATATCAAGTCCAGGGACCGTATGTCCCTGTTAGGGTGAAGGGAAAAGCTGGCAGGTTTAGGGATCCCTGGCTGACAAGGGATACTGAGGCTCTGCTAAGGAAAAAGGCAGCATTCATTGGGTTTTAACTATCAGGTAAATCTCAAGTGAATCTCTAGATGACACTAAAAAGTGTAGGAGCACACTCAAAAGGGAAATCAGAGGGGCAAAAAGAGGGTATGAGATGGATCTGGCAGATAAGGTTAAAGATAATCCCAAGAGGTTCTATAGCTATATTAAGAGTACGAGGGTGGCTAGGGAGAGACCAGGTCCCCTTAAAGATCAGCATGGCAGTCTGTGTGTGGAGCCACAGGAGATGGGGGAGATTTTTAATGGATTTCTCCTCAATGTTTATGGAGAAGATAATCATGGATGCTAAGGAAATAAGAGAAACAAGTGGGGATGTTTTGAACTGCATACATATTACCAGAGAGGAGGCGTTTGCAGCCTTAAAAGCACATTAAAGGTGGATAAATCCCCTGATCAAGTCCATCCTCCGATGTTGTGGGAGGCTACGGAAGAAATTGCCGAGGACCTTGCAGAGATTTGCGCTTCATCTTTGGCCACTCATGAAGTTCTGGAAGACTGCAGGGTGACTGATGTTGTTCCATTGTTTATGAAGGGTAGCAACGACAAGCCAGGGAACTACTGGCCAGTGAACCTGACATCAGTGGTAGGCAAGTTATCGGAGAGGATACCGAGCAACAGGATCAACCAACATTTGGATATTCAAGGGCTGATTAGGGGCAGTCAGCAATTTATTTGTGCACAGGAAGTCATGTCTGACAAATCTTTGAGTTTTTCGAAGAGGTAACCATGAGAATAGATAGGGTAGGGCAGTGGATGTTGTCTAAATGGACTTTAGTAAGGCCTTTGAGAAGGTCCTGCACCACAGCCTAGTCACTGAAAGTTTGCATGGGATCCAGTGAGAGCTAATTGGATTCAAGATTGGCTCAATGGTGAATGACGTGATGATTGAAGGCTGTTTCTCAGACTGGAGGACTGTGGCTAGTGGTGTGCCAATAGGGGTCGGTGCTGGGACCTGTGTTATTTGTTATGCATGCAACTGATCTGGATGTGAACGTAAAAGGCATGGTAAGTAAATTTGCAGATGATACAAAATTAGGAGGTTTTGTCGATAGTGAGGAAGGTTATCAAAAATTAGAGGGATCTTGATCAGATGGGGAAGTGGGCTAAGAATTGGCAAATGCAATTCAATACAGATAAATGTGAGGTGTTGCACTTTGTAAAGTCAAACCAAGGCAGGACTTATGAAGTAATTGGTAAGGTCCTAAGGAGTGTTGTGGAACAGAGGGACTTAGGACTACAAGTACATAGTTCGTTGAAAGCGGCATCACAAGTAGACAGGGTGGTGAAGGCAGCATTTAGCATGCTGACCTTCATCAGTCGAGGCATTGAATAAAGGAGTTGGGACGTTATATGTTACAGTTGTACAAGTCATTGATGAGGCCACACTTGGGAGTATTGCATACAATTTTGGTCACCCAGTTACAGGAAAGACAGTTAAACTGGAAAGCGTGCAAAGATGATTTACGAGAATGTTGCCAGGACTAGTAGGCCTGGAGTTAAAGGGGGAGGTTGGCCAGGATAGGACTTTATTCTTCAGAATGTAGAAGAATGAGGGGTGGCCTTACCGAGGTGTATAAAATCATGAGGGGCATAGATAGGCTGAATGCTTATAGACTTTATCGCAGGGATGGGGAATTGAAAACTAGAGGGCATCTGTTTAAGGCGAGAGGTGAAAGATTTAAGAAGGACCTGAAGTGCAATTTCTTCATGTAGATAGTGATGCGTATATGGAATAGCCCGCCAGAGAAAGTGGTTGAGCAAGTACAATAACATTTAAAAAACATTTGGATAGGTATATGAATGGCAAGGGTCTAGAGGGATATGGACCAAATGTGGGCAATGGGAACTAGCTGAGTGGGCATCATGGTCAGCATGGACCAGTTTGGGCTGAAGGGACTGTTTCCATGCCGTATTACTCTGAGGCCCCGTAGTCATGGCCAAGTGGTTAAGAAGATGGATTAGAAATCCATCAGGGTTTCCCCGCGCAGGTTCAAATCCTGCCGGCTACATTTCCTCAAGTTGACAGTCTGTGTGGAGTTTGCACATTCTCCCAGTGTCTGCGTGGGTTTCCTCCCACAGTCCAAAGATGTGAGGGCTAGGTGGATTGGCCATGCTCAATTGCCCCTAGTGCTCAGGGATGTGTAAATTAGGTGGGTTATCAGGGGATGGCTCTGGGTGGGATATTCAGAGTGGGTGAGGACTTGTTGGGACGAAGGGCCTGTTTCTACACTGTAGGGGTTCTATAATCTATGACTCTAAGTGCAAACAGGCTAAATAGGGGCCTAGTAGGATCCTGTTTTCTATTGACAGCCAAATATCAGGAAAGTGTTGAAATGTTTCTGACAGTTATTACATGTTTGAATGACTTTTTTTCCCAAGTAACTAGGGATGTGATACAACAGGACAGGCATTGAAATTTTGACAGATTTATCTCCTTCACCAGTGATCTACAGGTGGATTTTAACACACCCACATCTGAAGGCAGGCTGACTAATGCAACACAGGAGCTGATTTTTTTTTTTTGTACAAGTACAAATAACTCGGCAACATCCTCAGACTCTGCTGTTAATTTATTCAGAGAGCTTAGCCCCAAGATGCTTGTAAACATTTCCATCGAACCAATTATAATAAAAATGATAATGCTCCCTTTTCCAATCACCATACAAGT
>NC_063339.1:72121898-72127749 GCF_021869965.1 Rhincodon typus | reverse complement strand
CAGAAAGGGTCCCGACCCGTAAAGTCAGCTTTCCTGCTCCTCTAGATGCTGCCTGGCCTGCTGTGTTCCTCCAGCTCCACACTCCATATTAGGCCTCAGCAACGACCTGGACAACCACAACATGAAGTCCCAACTCCTATACTATATGGTCTGAGCCAGGTCATCTGTTTTTAACTGAATAGGGGGAGAGGGATCAATACCTATGGATAATCTTTTGAGAAGGGATCTTTTAAGTCCAAGTTTTGACGTTTCAGTCTCTCAGTACTGCACTGGGTGTGTCAGTCTGAAGGGTCTGCTCAAACCTGTGGAGAAAGGGATCGAATCCATGAAGACAGAAAGCCAACACTGAAACACAAAACAACAGGAACAGTACAGGTTAAACAGCAGCAACTGGCCTGTTGATTCGGAGTGACAGATGAAGCCGTCGGGTTTTAAGCTAGAATGCGCCTTACTCCTAAAATACAGAGGTCTTTTTGTGTTAACGGCATCGTTGCAAAGTGACGGAGAATGTGCCCGTGATAAGCAGGAGAAAAAGACAGGGCGGGATTTGTTCGTTTAAGAATTTGCAAACCCAAAACATGACCGAATTGACCCTGTGTTCTCATTGGTAGAAGCTGTGACGACTGCAAGTTGCAGAGAGATGTTTGGAGGAGGAAGTGCGGAGTGAAGGTGCGATTGGATACACGGCCCCTGCTCAGCTCCACTGGCGGCCGGATACATTTTGGAATTCTGATACACGACCTTCTCTTCGGATACATTCTGCAATCGGATACTCCGGCCCCTTCCCTGGGATACTCCCCTGTGTCTGCCATGGATACAATGTGAATGTCGGTCTGTGCTGCTAATCGGGCGATCGCTTCACACGGAGGTAAGTTTCAAACCTGGCTTTTCTTTGTCACTTTCAGCTGGGCCTGGTCAATTTCAGGACAGTCAATTTCAACATGAAATCCGGATTGCATCGGGCTGGTTAGTTTGAGCTCGGCCTGCTTTTGCGGGAACCTAGGCAGTTTCAGGATGGTCAATTTTTAGCTCGGTTTCAGTTGCCATTTGATTGCTGCTGGCCTCTTTCCGGGTCACTGCAACAGAGGGGACGGTGGAGAGGAGGAAACTGAATTAAAACCAGCCGAGTGTGCCTGGATAGATTAATCTGGAGAGCCTGTCACTGTTATTGCAAACAAACCCTCTGGGTGTTTCAGGCAAAATTCAGTAAAATCAAAACTATATTGAGTAATATCACCTCGGTGAGAGAGTTTTTTTTTATTATTTCGCAACCAGGGCAATGTTTCGATCCAAATCATAGCACACATACTTTAACAACCATTTTTAAATGGCGAGTGGGTCTGTTGTCAATTTCTAAAACTGCGTTCGAATAGGGAGCCTGTTTACCACCTTTTGTGTGTTTGAAAAGGGTTCTTCAACTTCAGGCTAGCTCAAAGGATTCAGTTGCTTAGGGAGTTTGAGATACGTTCTTAGGTTGTGGCCTGTCCGCCTGCAACTCTTAACTATTATTGTACCCAGTCGCTTTTTTAAGCTTCCCTTTTTTTTCCCCGATCAGACAAAATGAAACAAGAAAAAACATGACCAGGCTTCGCCTCCTGCTTCACTTGCCTACTCTGCTGATTGGGCCGGGGGCGAACTTTGGTGGTTGAGGTTGGGAGGAGGGAGTGTAAACGAGATATCTCCCTACCGAACCTGGGAGTATTTTGACAGCTAACAGTATGTGTGTTTTTCGCCAGAGACGATTAGAAACCATTCCTTTTTTTTGTGGGGGGAAAAAGTCTTCGCCAAACTTCCCTGCTTGCACCAAAAGTTTTTGCCTAAGTTTTTTAGACGAGGTTGCCAGTGCCAGAGGAAGACGAAGAGCCGGCTAGAGATCACTAAAGCCCACATATGGTGGGTGCCCTGAGACAACACAGGCCCCGTCCAATGCGCCAGCTCTCAAACTGGTTCAGAGATAGTAGGAACTGCAGATGCTAGAGAATCTGAGATAACAAGGTGTAGAGCTGGATGAAAGCAGCAGGAAGGCTGACGTTTCAGGCCTAGACCCTTCTTCAGAAAAAGGGTCTACGCCCGAAACGTCAGCCTTCCGGCTCCTCTGATGCTGCTTGGCCTGCTGTGTTCATCCAGCTCTCAAACTGGGTTGGCTGTCAGTGTTGGAGGCTGTTGATACTTTTAAAGGCAATGGGCCAATAATTCTGTGGAAGGAGGGTCACATGAACACCTTCAGGATCCACCCACTGACTGACAGAATCTACAGCCATTTTCAGGTTAAAGAATCTTGTTGAAATCTCCGATTCAGAGCTGTTAAACTGGTTATCTTTTAAACAAAGTAGAACAGCTTTTAAGTGGGAATTGCTCACAGTTAGTCAGAGGGGAGTCAGGAGGATAACAAGTTGTATTTATGCAAGATATTTCAAGATCTCTCGGCTTCACAACCACATAGTTTTGAGGTCTTTAATGTTGGAAACACAGCAGCCAGTTTGCACACACTCGGCCAAACATCAACGTGATGGTGATCAGATAATCTGGTAAACGTTGGTCAAGCGTCTGGCACATACACTCCTGTCCTTTTGGGATCTCTCGCGTCTACCTAAGAGATCAACAAAGACCAAAAACAGAATTTGCTGGAGAAACTCAGCAGGCCCTAGCAGCAAGTGTGTATAGAAGCTACAGTTTACGTCTCGGCTCCAGTGACCCCCGCCCCGCCCCCTTCAGTAAGGAGCTCAGTTTAACTTCACACCTGAAACGTGGCACCTCTGCCAATACAGCATTTGCTCAGTACTGCATTGGGAGAGTTAGTGAATTTAGGGGCTTAACTCACTGGGCACCCAACATAGAGAGATACAGCACAGAAACAAACCCTTCAGTCCAACTCGTCCATGTTGACTAGATATCCTAAATTAATCTAGTCCCATTTGTCAGCAATTGGCCCATATCCATCTAAACCCTCCCTATTCATGCACCCATCCAGATCCTTTTGAATGTTGTAATTGTACCAGCCTCCACCACTTCCTCCTGGCAGCTCATTCCATAAACACACCACCCTCTGTGTGAAAGAGTTGCTGCTTTGGTCCCTATTAAATCTTTCCTTTCTCATCTTAAACCTGTGCCCTCTAGTTTTGGACACCCATACCCTGAGGAAAAAGACCTTGGCTATTCACCCGATTCATGCCCCTTGATTTTATAAACCTCCACAAGGTCACCCCTCAGCCTCCGATGCTCCAGGGAAAATAGCCCCAGCCTATTCAGCCTTTCCCTGTAGCTCAAACTCTCCACCTCTGGGAACATACAGCTTTGAGGTGAGTGTTCCACCTACAGACCCAAGGCTGGAGCCTCTCATTAAACCAGTGCGTGTCTCTGGAAAGTGTGTAAACTCTTCACCGGAATGGCAGAACGGGAGTGGCGAGTGACACTGAGGTTCGGTTGAACTTGCACAGAGCTGAGTGTTGAAAGCTGTCATTTAATTTGCCACAAATTTCTGCAATATCAAGGTGGTCACACTGAACAGAGAATGTGATTTCTTGGATTGGAGGAAGTGCTGTATCATTTGAGGAAGAGTGACTTTGTGTGTTGGGGCAAAGTTGAGGACATGGAACTTTTTCAATGATGCAGATCAGGAGCACAAAGGCATTTAAAATTATGATGGATTAGTACATAGACTAGAGTGACTAAGTGCTTAATGACCAGTCAGGACACGATGGACCAAAGGACCTCTTAGTTTTTTCCAATGCTGTAAGATTCCATGACTCTAAAGTAAATAAAACAGACCCTTTCCAGTAGCTAGTTCAAGAACAAGGGGACATCAGATTCAATGCAAAATGTATAAAGAAATGTAAAAAGGATAGGATTATCACTGATGTGGGGCCTAAGTGCTAACATGGAAGGTATTGTCAGAATTGTCTATTTTCATGTATTTTCTATTTGTTACATGCTTTATTGTACAAATGTTTTTCACCATGACTCACTGTCAGTAGTGAGAAGCGCAGTTGATTTTTTATTTTCCCCCAGCTCTGGACGACTGAAGCCTTTTTCATGCCCATTTTTTGCTGGAAGCCTTTGACCAGTGTCAGTGATAGTGCCAAGCTCTGATAAAGTTGATGCCATTGAACTCAGAGGCTGGTCAAGCCTGCAGATTTACTGAACTAGTATTGCTCAGTGCTCCACCACAGGGTATTCACCCACTGAGTTAGCTCAGTAGCTGGTTGGCTCTGGCTTCCCAATGCTGGCATTCTGTAAAATCCTCTGGTCTTTACGGTGAACTCCTTTATGACACGCAGCAGTAAAGTTTCCAATTTTTTTTTCAAGGGCATCTTGAGAAACTGATGCAGCCATAACACCTGTTTCCTGTCACTATTTTGTTGGCGTAATGCTCTAATTTTAATATCAAACACACCCAGGACACTTATAGCATGGATTAGATATAGAGTGAAGCTTCCATTTAATCGACACAGACCCATTGAATACTCCATCAAACTTCTGAGACTGCATAGGTTAGACACTAAGTAAAGCAGCATCTACACCGTCACATCATTCCCAGGTCAGATGCATCATGAATTCAATACAGTCAACCTCTGACCTGTCTTTAGATGCTTTCTGATGCTAACAATTTGGCACAAATGTATGCCGAATTAGGATTCTTGTGTCCTAGGGATCAGCATTACTAGTAACAGGGCTCAGATTTCCTCGCAGTCTTTATCCGATTCTACCTTCTGGTTCTGCCTTACATTTTTATTTGAACATCATGCTGAGGGAATCTCACTGCAGAACCCTGCTCATCAGAGCCCAATCTGTCCCTGGATGGGCCGCGTTTAGTCTCCTATTAGAATTAATTTTGTGTTTTGGTGAAAGTGATTTCGATTCTTAGGAAAATAAGTTGGATTGTTCGTTTTTATAAATTTTAAAAGAAAAAAAAATTCCCCAGCTAAACCCCGGTCGTGGGAAGCCTCTGAGATTTACAAAGCAGAACAGACTGTTTCACTTCAAGTGGTTACTCATACTTTGTGTAGGCTGTAGTTGTGCCCACATCATATTTAATTGTGTCTTAATCACCATCCCTCCCTCTATTCCTGGTTCTTGCATGTTGCAACCTTATTTTTATGTCTGTGAAATCCTTCTTGAATTTTTGTTGTGTAAAAGCAGCTGTTCCCTAGGAACCAACTTTGGAGCTTTTACTGTATGTTTTTTGCCCCTACACCCCAATCTTGTGGCTGTGCCTGTTCAAAGTAAGGAAGTATTTTCAGTATTGCTTTTCACAATGTCCTGATATGCTAAGTAGCCACTTACGTAATTTTTGAATCGTTTTCATTGTTTGAGGGTTGAGTATTCGCTGGAGCGCCTTGAAAGCTTTGCCTGCACTTTGAACAGTGTCGTGGAATCTCTTCTGCCCACCTGAGAGCGCGGAGTGTCTCAGTTTAATGTGACACTCCCTCGGTTACTGTACTGAAGTGATTGGATAATGAGTTGTCTTTCAGCATGGTCTTTGAACCTACAGCCTTCTGACTCAGTGCTGTTGTCTGAACAAAGATTGGCAATTCAGATAAAGAATTGGAGGTTTTCACAACAGAAAACTTAATTGCCTTTAAATTAATTCATGGAATGGAGGCCCATCCCTAATTGTAGTTGCTGTATCTCTGATTGCTGTGGATCTGGAGTCACATGTAGGCCAGACCAGGCAAGATGGCAGATTTCCTTCCCTAAAGGACATTAGTGAACCAGATATAGTATGAACTGCAGATGTTGGAGAATCTGAGATAACAAGGTGTAGAGCTGGATGAACACAGCAGGCCAAGCAGCATCAAAGGAGCACGAAAGCTGACGTTTTGGGCCTAGACCTTTAGGCCCGAAACGTCAG
>NC_063339.1:72108325-72121798 GCF_021869965.1 Rhincodon typus | reverse complement strand
CTGACGTTTCGGGCCTAAAGGTCTAGGCCCAAAACGTCAGCTTTCGTGCTCCTTTGATGCTGCTTGGCCTGCTGTGTTCATCCAGCTCTACACCTTGTTATCTTAGTGAACCAGATGTTTGTTTTTCCTAACAATTGACAATAGTTTCATCATCATCATTAGACTCAATTTCAGATTTTCATTGAAGAAATTTCCACCATTTGCAGTGATGGGATTTGAACCTAGGTATCTGGAACTTCAACCTGGATGTCTGGATTAAATAGTTGGGTCCTACAGCTGATATTAACACTACTTGGTTAAGGGACAAAGTAGGGCTATCAGCCCTGGTTGATTCAAGCCTGGAGACTTTATCACATGGTCTCCTGTCTCCAGTCATCCTGGCCCTGCTTTCCTGCCAGTGATTATCTCTCATGTTCATCTGAAATGCATCCTGCCTTCCCATTGGCTGGTTGAGCAGACTCTGTTAATTTGGCCTGTATTTTTTTTTATAACAGATCTTCAATCTTTTTTATTACTAACATGACCAAAAGCATTCAAAGGGAGCAAAGTCATTTGGTTTTTTATTAAATGACTCCTTTATTTACATACAGGCCCTTTGCAGCATAAAAGATTCAGCTTTCATTTTTGGAAACTCCAGCACAATTCTGGAGAATTCACAACCCTTAAATGTGCACTCCACAAACTCCGTTATAACAGTTAGATTCGTTGTGCTGTGTGTGTGTTTGTCTCAAAGAGGACAGCAATGAACTCACAGGTGGGGCTATCAATGTGATGTAGGAGGTAACAGGAGGTGAGTCTTAGACTGGAAACATTTGAGGCTTCTGATTGGCATAATAGTGAGTCCCTTTGTCACCTCTGCAATATCACCCCCCCCTTATCGCAAACAAACACCATATAGCCACCTCTCGATATTTTTAGAGTCCACCTTAACAATGTCCTACCCTCAACTTTAATTTCTTGTCCATTATCATTCTCCCTTCTCATTTAATCGGTCCTACCTCCACACTATCACCGACTTCCTCTTTATTCCTTGCTTTCCTTGCCATCTCTGCTGCGTCCAGCTCTTACCAGTTCTGATGAAATGTCTGGAATTGAAATGCTAATTGTCTCTTCCTCCACAGAGTATTTCCATCCCTTTCATTCTTCACGGTCTTTAACTGAGTCCTTTCCTAAACCAAGTCTTACCCAGCTATCAAGTCTGTCCTTTAGTATGCATTCAACCTAATGCAGCAATTTAAGGATAGATGATTTTTTTTCCATCCTTATGTATGAGTGTTGAGCCATGCACCTTCATTGGAAGAATTCCTTCTCTTCCTTTTCAGATCAAGTATGTCTTGCTTCCAGTCTTGCGCTCAAGTGGACTCTGATTTCTGACACATTTTCCATATACCCTCCTCTCTTTGCCCTCTTTTGATGGCTTTAAACCTGCACTCTGCAACTTCCTCCCCAGAAGAGGTTTAGAGAGGAATTGCAAAGCTTAGGACCTAGGCAGTTGAAGGCATAGTAGCCAGCACTGAGGCTAAAGAGATGGGGGTGAAAAAGAGACCTTTTTGGGCAACTACTGAACTGAAGGAGGGTACAGTGATATGAGGCATGTGCCTGTGGATGGATTTGAATGCGAGTGAGAGCTTTATATGCAGGTGTTTCAGGACTGGGAGCTAAGGAAAGGAATTAAGTTGAGAGGTGATGGGTGAGTGGGACCAGTCTTGAGATAACGTTGGAGTTGTGACGTTAGTGCAGCTTGCTGTTTTTCTGGTCATCCAGCTGCATAGAAATATTTGAATAATCGCTCACTGTAGCTCCGTGAGTCCTGAACAAAGTGACAGTTGAAATCAGAGGCTGTTGCTGTTTGAGCCAGCTGTAGCTCAGTGGTAGCACACTGGATGGAGGTCCCACACCAGGTACTTCAGTATTTAATGTAGCTGACCTCCCAAAGCAATTCTGAACGAGGGCTGCATTTGTTTGGAGGTGCTGTCATACATTCAGCTGAGGCTCCAACTGTTCTGTCAAGTGGGCATCAAGAATTCCAGGCACTATTTTGCAAAAAAATAACTACAGAGCTTTGATGAATATTTATGACATAAGCTGATAAACAACTAAAGCAGATCGTCTAATCATTATTATGTGGCTATATGTAAGAATTTTCTGTCTGCTAATTGATTGCTTTTTTTGTGGTTTTGTAGCAGTGATTACACTTCTGATTTGGCTTTGGGACATACCATAGTCTTGAAAAGTCAGATATGTTTATATTTTTCTTCCTTTTTGTTTTGGACTTAACTGGTACATTAAACTTTTCCGTTTTCTTTCTCCTGTCCATTCCTGGCACAGTTTGAAACTTCTGAAGAATCGCCTTAGTCACTTGGGCTGAAAAATGTGCAATGGGATGGTTGGGTGGAAGATTTGCAGGCCATACCAAGTAACGTTGCTTCTGCTGGTCTTCCTCACTTGCATATCCGAAGGATTAGCGTCAACTGGTAAGTCTTGAGATCCCGTCATCTTTTGGGGCCAGGCAGTCATTCTGAGTCTCTTCCTGTAGGTGTGACATTAGATCCAAAACAAGAATGTGTATTTATGTTGTATATTTATTTCCATGTGAGTTTTTCAAGGCAACGCCAGCCCGGGTTGATGAAGTTAATGGTGTAAAAACCAAAAGAACTGCAGATGCTGTAAATCAAGAACAAAATCAAAGTTGCTGGAAAAGCTCAACAGGTCAGGCAGCATCTGTGAAGGAGAAAACAGAGTTAACGTTTCGGGTCCGGTGACCCTTCCTCAGAACTGGCCAGTTTGGATCAGTGGCGAGCTGGACATTGTTAGGAGTGTGCCTACGCCAGGATGGTGTGGTGGACTGTGTTGTTGTGGTGGGCGAGGGGCATGTTGAGGTGCCCACCCCTTTGGGGACTGTATTGGGAGTGCTCTCCTGACCCACTGAGATTTGGCCCAAATGTGAGTGTATGTTGTGGAGGAAAGGAGGAGGCAGATGCGTGCCCATTAATCGGGGAGTCTCGGTCAGTTTAAGGTGAATCTTAGCACAGAGCTAAAAAGTCCAAGGACAACAAAATCTGAGGTCATATGCCAAACCTTTTGGGTCTGTTACCTTTCGAGGAAACAGCTAAAGCCAAGGGGCCGCCTCAAGCCCCAACATCTCTCGGCTTCAGAAAGACCAGAAACAAATAGCTAGAAGCTGGGCTTAAGCCAAAGTATATCTAGTATCACTTCACATTTATATTGGTGGAATCTCCCCTCCCGTTGAACACAGCTCCCCCCAATCTTTTCAGTGTTGATCTATATGAGACATCTGCCAAGGGAAGAAATTGCGGCCTTTACTTGGCGTCTGTATGATAATTGGTTTCCAACAATGGACGGGAAAGATCATTTTGACTATAGGCTGGCTTTGCTACAAATTTGGGCTGCTACAAGCCTTGTACGTGCAGCACTGAGGTGACTGGCTAGATTATAAGGAGACTGTGGTTCAGAGTGCACTTCGGCCTCTCCTTTTGACAGGATAGCTCTGGCTGGGTGCTCCGTAGGGAAGGTAGGGATGGTCTGCAGCAGGCTTGGTTACACCTGAAGGAATTTCCGTGGTGACTTGTTCGCTGTGCTGACGGCGCGGAGTGTTGCAGTCAGCCTTGCATAAACCTTTTTCAACCGCTGGGCTGTTTTCACAGTTGCATGGATTTACGACTGGGGAAGGGCTGTCAACTTTCACCCCCACCAACCCCCATGCCCACCAACCCCCATGCCCACCAGCAAGCTGTGCTGGTGATGCTGAGATTCGATCTGCCCTGAATACCCAGAATTTACTTCAGAGGATGAGCCTGGTTGCCGTTGCTGGGAGACGGGTTGCACAATCGAGCCCTGTTTATCTTTGCAGACGTCTTGCATTGCCGCCTGTCATCACACAAGCAGCCCTTCAGGCCCCGTGACTCCTGTGCGAGGGCTCTGCCTTCCCCCTTGTCGTGACGCTGCTGGTTTTATGGGGCAAACAGAGGCTTCTTTTTTTTTTGGTTAAATGCTTCCTGAGTGTCCCACGTAGTGTATTGACTGACAGAAGCACTTGCCGTTCAATTCAGAGAATATTGTTCATTCAGGGAGCTCCGCTTTAGGTTAAACTCTGATCCCTGAACAAGGCTTACCCTTATCACATACTACCCATGTTATAAAGCCGGCCTGTCAGGCTGGAAAGTCCAGTTTGGCCGAATTTGTCCTGACCAGCTACCTCCGCACTCTGTCCTAATGTTCACCCGACACGTCCATTCCCGCACGCCGATGGAAATCAAAACGGGGCTCCTCGTTATTTCGTTGGCAGACACCAGTCAAACAGTCATTTGCCCCCATTGATAATGCTATTGTAATTAACAAACTCCTCTCTTACAAAATACCCATTCTACAATCTCACGAGTGTCCTGGCGATTAACTTGCCTTCCTGGAGAGTTAGCAGCCTAAGGCAAAGTGATTAATTGTCCTTTCACATACTTAACTTTCATTATTGTTTGAGAGCGATTTGGTTTTATCTGGCTGCTGGCTTTTAGTTCGTGCTGTATCAGTTGACTCTTTCAGAACATCGCTGGGCAAATGTACAACTGAGAAAACAGTTTGATGCGAGAGGAATTCTGGGTCAAGTTAAGAAAATGTGCTGTGCATCCTCTATTCTAGGCAGCGGTCCGAGAGTGTCTTCAGTGTAAAAATAAATCAAAGATTAACATCAGGCACCTTTTTGCAATGTTATGACACCGTGAAGTGCTGTACGACGAATGAAATGCAGTTTTAAATGCAGTCACTGTCGTGATGTTGGAAAAAGTAGCTGCACAGCAAGCTCCCAGAAATGGTGGTAATTGCAGAATGATTTGGTGTTGATAAATTTTGGCCAGGGTTCCATTGATGTTTTTATATAGCACTGTGGCATCTTCTTCTGGCAACCTGAAAGGGCAGATGGGTCTGGTGTTTAACAGTGCACCTGAAAGACAGGCTGCACAACAGTGCAGTACTCCCTCGGCACTGCACCGGGTGAGTTATCAAGGATCAGGTGCTTCAGTTCCTGGAGTGGGCCAAATCTGCTGCCTGGGCACTTACTATTGCGACTGCAATGTGGCACTACTACCAACTGAGGCACTTGGTGACCAGAAGCATGTTGTGCAATCCAGGCTGAGAAAGCAGGAACTCTGAAGGGACGTGCGGATATTTCTGCCGAGAATTGGACACTCTCAAATGTGACGATGACTTCCCATTGCTGAAACAAATCAATAATTAGAACGAGTTCTTCTATTCCTTGATTAAGTGTCCCAAAGTTCAGTACGTTTAATACCCACATAGTGTATTGACTGACAAAAGCACGTGCCGTTCAGTTCACAGAATCTGGTTTAATCAGGGAGCTCCACTTTAGGTTGAACTCTGATCCCTGAACAAGACTTACCCTTGTCACATACTACTCATGTTTTATGAGGCGAAAGATTGTTGGACCTCTCTTTTATTTTTAGTTTAGTTGGAATTGGATAATCTCGCTGAAAAAAACACTAAGAGGAGGCTTGTTCTGGTAACTGAAGGGCCAGGCAACACCAATAAAAGAGAAAGGAAGATTCTAGAATGACAGAATTGTTAACGAGAGTCGCCATGCAAGGTGTTGAAAGGTGATATAACGGGTTGTAAAATCTACCTAATGAACATCTGAATGATGTGGCATCTATCATGTGATCAGCTTCTGGACCCAAAGGCCTTTACCTGTTGACGTTACTTTTGTTATCTCTACATTTGGTGTAGTCATTTGATGGGTTTGTTTAAAACAGTTGAACCATGTAGCACAGTGGACGGCCAGTCAGCCCATTTACCTGTGCTAGCTCTTTTAACAACTCTATCTCATATGTCCCTTGTTCCATCTGCTGTTCTCCTGGAGCTGTTTGAACCTCTCCTTTTTTTTTTCAAGTATGTATCCAGGTCTCTTTTTGAATATTGCTTTTGAATGTGCATCCATTACTCTTTGAGGCAGTACAGAGCAAATTATTAAAACTTGCTGTTAAATGTAACCTTTCTCTTGCCTTTTGTTTCTTTGCCAATTATCTTAAATCATATTTCCTCTGGTTGCTAACCATCCTGTCATTGGAAATGAATCATGGAATCCCTGCAGTGTGGAAGGAGGCCCATCGAATCTATACTGATCCTCCAAAGAGCATTCCTATCCCCAGGGCCCCATGTTTACCATGGCTAATCCACGTAACCTGCACATCTTTGGACTGTGGGAGGAAACTGCACAAAGACAGTTGCCTGAGGCTGGAATCGAACCCAAGTCCCTGGTGCTGTGAGGCAGCGGTGCTATTTACTGAGCCAATGTGCCGGTGCTAGTTTCTCTATATTGACTCTGAAAACCCTGTATAATTTGAGCACTTTTATTCCATTCCCCTTGTCCTCCACTACTACAAGGTGAACAAGCCCAGCTGCTCTAGTCTCTCCACATGACAGATCAGCACAGGGTAAAACAAATAGGCAGCTGATAGTTTCCTGAATATATTTTAAAGTTCAGGAAGACTAAACTTCACTGAGTAGCTAGCAACCATTGTGTTTATCAAGGTTTGCATACCTATCATTCTTTAGTAAGGTTTCCTGTCCCTGGCATTTTTAAAAAAAAAGCAACAATGTATTTGGAATACCAACGTATAATACTTTGCAGCTTGTAACATTTTCTGTGCCGCTCCTTCAACTGCTCTGCTCTAAGACCCTTGTCCTGGCTTTTGTTGCCTCTAGACTTGACGTTTCCAACACTCTGCTGGTTGGCATCTCCTACAGCCCGTAAACCTGAACTCTTTTGTCTAGACTCGAAATGTCAGCTTTCCTGCTCCTCTGATGCTGCTTGGCCTGCTGTGTTCATCCAGCTGTATACCTTGTTGTCTCTTTCAATCTCTCTTACCCAGATCCTGACTCAACGAGCCCTCTTCACCACTTACGCGCTCACCTACTGCTCCGTCGATACCTGCAGCTTAGAATTCTCATCCACGTTTTCAAACATCTCTGCCTGATGTTGTTCTTATTTCTAAGCTCCACAGTCCTTTGTGCTCCTCCAGTTATGGTGTCTTTCTATGTCCCCGGTTTTCTTTGTCCTGCAGTTATCAGTCAGAGTTTCAGTGACCTCTCCCCCACCCACCCCCCAAATTGCTCTGCCCCTCTCCCTACCCTCTTAGGAAGGCACTGTTTTTAAAAACCTGGGCTTTGACGTAGGCTTTGACCATCTCTCCTGTTGTGGTTCAGCAACAAATGTTTGCCTCAGCCTGTGATGCACCTCGGGCTGTTTTGCTATGTTTCAAGTTGATTAAGTTGCAGGTTATTGTTGAAAGAGAACGGAACTGCTGATGATAAAATGGGGTGAGGGGGAGTGGAGATAGAATCTGTGCCATGTTTGGGCCCTTTGAGAGATTACAGATGTCTGCGATGTTTTTCGTTGGGTTGGGTGTAGACAGGAAACTGCGGTCCTTGACTAACACAACAGTGTGTTTGAGCCATGCAAATATCCAACTGGGACCTTTTTTTTTTGGTGTGCGTGTGTGCGTGTGTGTGCGTGTGTATGTGTTGTTCCAGGTGAGGATGTGGTTATGGTACTGATACTATGAACGATTAGTGCATTGGTGGAAAAAGATAATCTTTAAAAATGTTAATGCACTATTGGAGCACTCAGACTGCAGTGTTTCATGACAATGCTGCTCACCCACCTTCTTGAAAGCAACTACGGTTGGACAATCAATGTTGTCTACAACCCCAGAAGGAATTGAAGGAAGTCATTACTGTGGTGGTAAAAATCCAAGTCCATTCCAGTTTCACTCCATGCAAGGCCTTGTTTGTAGCCAGAATTTAAACCCCATCAGAGTTTCATCCCCAAACTTCCCATGGAGACATTGAGCTGACTGTCAGAGGATCATTCCAAGGGAAGCCAGATAAACAGAAAGGGATACCAGGGTTTGTTGTGTGTGAGGACCATCAGAAATACCAGAATAAACCAATTGACCGCAATGGCCTGTAAATTTGAAGTAATTCCATTTAAAGATAAGGTAGCTTACATGACTCCCTCAGCCACTTTGTCACAATGCGTTTCCGCATTCTGACCAGTCTGTGTGAAGACGTTTCTCCTGAGTTCCTCCTTGGTTTATCAATGTCAATTTTAGACTTACAGCCTCTAAGTCTGGATTTTCCCCACAGTGGAAACATCTTCTCCGTCTGCCCGATTTTTG
Source organism: Rhincodon typus (assembly GCF_021869965.1). NCBI lineage: Eukaryota > Metazoa > Chordata > Chondrichthyes > Orectolobiformes > Rhincodontidae > Rhincodon > Rhincodon typus. The sequence goes on along the minus strand of NC_063339.1, from coordinate 72,113,591 downwards.
ATCTCTTTTAAACATTGCTGCTGAGTCACTGCTCCCTCTTCATATATCTCAAACAGATTCCCAGACAGTTCTATCATTGCTGATCCCAACATCCTCTCCATAATGGCACCCTCCTCCTTCTGTTGCCTGTACATCATTACTGTAGCCATAAATCTCAGAAAGGATGACTTTCACGAATGGCAGTCATTCCTTCCTTTTAAATAGGTCCTAGAATATAAAGTTTCCTTCCTAATTCTTCTCTGACTCCCCACTTGTAAGCTTTTGGTCAGTTTAGAGCCATAAGCACGGAAATACACCCTTCAGTCCAACTCATCCATGCTGACCAGATATTCTAAATTAATCTAATCCCATTTATCAGCATTTGGCCCATATCTCTATAAACCATCGCTATTCATGTACCCATCCAGATGCCTTTTTAAATGTTCTAATTGTACTAGCCTCCACTACGTCCTCTGGCAGCTCATTCCATACATACATCACTTTCTGCGTGAAAAGGTTGCCCCTTAGGTCCCTTTTATTTCTTTCCCCTCACACCTTAAACCTATGCCCTCTAGTTCTTGACTCCCCCCAACCCCTGGGGAAAGACCTTGCCTACTCACCCTATCCACGCCCCTCATGATTTTATAAACCTCTGTAAGGTCATTCCTCAGCCTCCATCGCTCCAGGGAAAATAGCCCCAGTCTATTCAGCCTCTCCCTATAGCTCAAACCCTCCAACTCTTGACACCATCCTTGTAAATCTTTTCTGAGCCCTTTCAAGTTTCACAACCCCTTTCCTATAACAGGGAGACTGGAATTGCATGCAGTATTAAAAAGTGGCCTAACCACTGTCCTGTACAGCCATGACGTGACCTCCCAACTCCTATACCCAATGCACTGACCCATAACTCCATAAGACAGAGGAGCAGAAATAGTTAATAAAAACCGAAAGAACTGCGGATGCTGTAAATCAGGAACAAAAACAAAATTGCTGGAGAGGCTCAGCAGGTCTGGCAGCATCTGTGAAGGAAAAAACAGTTAACGTTTCGGGTCCGGTGACCCTTCCTCGGAACACAGAGCAGAAATAGTTGTTGTGTCACTTTTGTTTGTGTGGTGTCAAATTTGTGCCTGATTGTGCTCCTGGGAAGTGCTTCAGCATCTTTTACTGATGGAAAGACATGATAAGAGTGAAAGCTTTCAGTCTGACCAACATACCCAAGTCCGATTTAACATCACTGCTTTATTATTCCACAGTTTTTGCTCTGACGAATTTTATTCCTGGCAAGAAAGTACTGTGTCTGTAATCACCCCTCCCTGAAGGGAAGCCAAAACCATTAGTTTGAATCTGTTTCTGTGTGAGCTGATATTGATACCTAGGCTGAAACCAAGAGTGGCTAAACCAGTTTGCCACAAAGACCTGTGGGTGTTTTTGTTTTTTGTTTTGTTGTTATTATTGAGTTTCTTTTGAATTGTCTTGAATGCTGTTTTCACTCTGGTTTTTGTTTGCTTTCATATAGCTGATAAATTGTTGGCTGCATTGCCACAAGTTTCACTTGAGTAATCAGTTTTCACTGATGCAAACCTCTGTAAAGAGGCAAACCTCTGTAAAGAGAGTCGGTGGGCTGGTCAGCTGTGACAGCCCTCAGACTGTGTTGTACTCTCCATTTTGATTGACATATACCTGCTGGTGGAGGCCAACGGGACACCAAACAACAACCAGGGGAACTGGTGACATTTTTCTAGCCCAGCCTCCTCCCCCCACCCATGCCTGCAGTTGTGAAATGACGGACGCAGGAGGATCCGTTGTCAGAGGGCCTGCAGGTTACGGACAGAGAGCTGTGGTGATGGTGGTTGAGGTTCCAAGTCACTGCATTTGTTTCCTCCAGACAGTGAGATGTGCCTAGTTCCCCGCTGTGTGATGGGGATGTTAACTGCAGTGTGATTCTGTGGGTGAATCTTTTTGAGTGCAGACTGATGTGCAGCGCAAAATGGTTTCAGACTGGTGCAACATCAGTTTGCAGTCAGGACCGAACATGTCTTAAAAGACTATACATAATTTTTGATCTGGCAGAAAACCTCTATCTGACATGTTCTGCTTGTACGAGCGTGTCTCCCCCCCACCCTCCCCCCCCCCCCCCACCACCGTGTCTCTCTCTGTTAACGCTGTTAGAACTGCCCTTTTGTGGCAAGGAGTTGGGCAGGCTTACCACGAAATATAGAGCTTTTCTTCTAAGGCTTTGTTGGTCTCTGTCAATCTCTCTCTTTCTTTCTCTATCTTTCTCAAGTTTGGTCTCTGACTTTTCAGTATCTGAGTGTTTCCTGCTTTCTTTCAGTCTGTCTGTGTCTCTCACGCACAGACTTTCCTGCTCAACACTTCTCCCACATTTACCAAATAGTTTGGCCCTGGTTTGTCGTCTGGAGCAAGTCTCAGCCATTGGCCTGACGATGCAGAAGTTGGAACGTTCCCTTTTGGAACGATTGGCTGAAGAATTCAGGAGCAGCCCACATCTTGAACTTCTCAAGGAAGTTGTGAATAAACAGGGGGAAGTTGCTGGGACTTAGCTTACAGGAATCTGGATTGCGAAATTGAAGACTGAAAAGAATACTGAAGCGGGCAGTGTGAATGGCTTAGAGAAGGAACTGCGTGTGTTTCTGGAGGGGAATTGAAAGGCGGTGGGCAGGGTGGGCAAGGTGCTAGCTCGCTGCTTCAGCGATCTGCCGTCTTAACTGGTGCTGGTCGAGTTTTTCTTTCTTTCTGGCTGTTCTTTTGTGGGATGTGAGTGCGATCAGACTCTGACAATCATCACCAATTGCCCTTGAACTGAGCTCCAGGCTCACGAGGCCATTGCAGAGGGCAGTAAAGAGTCAAACACGTTGTTGCTGGTCTGGAGTCACGTGTAGGCCAGACCAGGCGAAGATGGCAGATTTCCTTCTCTTAAAGGACATTAGTGGGCCAGATGGTCTTTTCTGGCAATCAATTTTTATTTTATTTTCTTCCCCCGCTGACCCCGCATTACAGATGTTAGCTTTCAATTCCAGAATGAATCAATTGGGTTTTAAATTCCACCTACCGGCATGTTCGGTTTTGAACCGGTGTGCCAGAATATCAACCCAGCCCTTGGCACTACCAGCCGAATAGTATTACCACTATTGCCACTGTCTCCCTATCTACTGGCCTGGGCTAAACTCCAACCAAGGCATCATTGGGCTGCAACAGGGACAGGGGAAGGTTGAACCCACCTGCCTCAGCTTCTGGCTGCTGGTTTTAAACGGACTCTAGGTGCTGAGGGCTCTTGTGGTCGAACAGCTCGCATCTCCAGAAGAATGGTGAGGGTGCATCTCCTAGAAACGTGTAAAAATTATGAAGGGAATAGATGAGAGAGAAGCAGGGAGCTTGTTTCCACTGGCAGGTGAAACTAGAACTAGGGGGCACAGACTCCAAAATAAAGGCAGGGCGTGGAGGGGAGGGGAGCGGATTTAGGACTGATATGAGGAGGAAGTTCTTCACCCAAAGGGTTGTGAATCTGTGGAATTCCCTGGCTACCTCGTTGAATGTTTTCAAGGCAAAGATAGATTTTTGAACAGTAAAGGAATTGAGGGTTAAGGTGAGCGGGTGAGTAAGTGGAACTGAGTTCACAAAAAGATCAGCCGTGATCTTATTGAATGGCGGAGCAGGCTCGAGGGGTCAGATGGCCTACTCCTGCTCCTATTTCTTATGTTTTTATCTATCCCAGCAGAGACAGGAGAGTGGGATTAGAAACAATATGTAGATGTGTTGGACTTGAGAACTGAATCCGATGAACAAAATGCCAGTGGTGTTGAACATCTTTCCCCACCTACCTACCCTGCCCACCCCACCTCCACACCCCTTGTCATAAACCTCCCCACCAAAAAAAATGGACTAGGTCACACAAGGCACTGAGCATCAGGAGTTAGATTGAGGCCCTGGTGGTCAACATACAAGATTTCAGGGCGCCATTTTGAAGAATAGCGTGAGAGGTCATGTTCATGACCGAATCAATACTTCTCCCTCAATCAGCATCATTAGGACAGGTTTCCTCATTGTGATTTAGTTGCTGTTTGTGGTCGCCTACTGTGTGCACAACCAGCTCCGAGTTTCCTGCATTACAACAGTGACGCCGCTTCTAAAGTGCCTTGGGACATTGTGTGGCAGGGAGCGGCGGCTGTTGTAAGGCAGCTGTTGCTTCGAAACTGGTTTCTTTGTCAGCAAAATATCCAGTGGATGGGGGTCGGGGGGAGAACTGTATAACAGCGATGCTACGGGGATAGGGCAGGGGTCTGGGTCTTGGCGGGATGGTGTAGGCCCCGAAGGGCTGAATGGCCTCTTTCTGCACTGTATGGATTCTATAATTGGCTGAAGGGGCGTCGGTGAGATCCAGCACATGGCCTGAGCCGTCCCCAGCCTCCTGACTGTGTGGTATTTTGCCGGGAAACGAAGCTGCTTGGACATGTGGCGGACTTGTGGGTAAACTGACCCACCCACATGGCTCGTTTTGTGTGTGTGTGTGTGTGTGTGTGTGTGTGTGTGTGGGGAAGGGGGTGGGGGGGTGGGGGGAGCGGTTACAGGGCCTACCCAAAGTGGCCATCAATGTGTCAAGGCAGTGGACCATGGGATCAGAGTACCCACCTGTCTGTCCCTCTTCATATGGTCAGGTGCCTATTGAGTATGTGGTGCCCACGGTGCCAGTGGGCACCACAGGAGCTGGGGTGCCTCATTACTCCAGTGCGGTGATTTGAGTTAATTTTTGGTGTATTCCTGTCACATCCCTGTATGTTTCCATTGACTGTTTTTGATGTTGTCACAGTGGCCCATCAGGCACTGCCTAACTTGGTGAAATCCTTTTTTTTTTATTTAAAAATAAGTACAAAGGTCAGGAGAGGGAGCTTTTCATCATGGGATATTGCTTGTGACGTGGGCCAGATTCCTGTAAGTGTTTGTATGTTACGACCCGGCCTTGACTGAGCCTTGTTTCCATTAGGAAAGAGGCAGCTGGATCCTAAGGAAATGAGATCATTTGTCTGTCTGTCTGCTTCAGCAGGCAAGCACCCCTCTGAGTGTGTGAGAATGTGTGTTCGTGTGTGCACAGTGAGTGTGACAATACTTAGATCTCCTCCTCCCTGGCTGCTTTCTAATCTTCCCCCCGACACTGCAACATGGGGCAGGCTGGGAATGAGGAAGTCAGACGACTGCCTGTGAGCATCGTGAACTGGGTGGGAGTCCTCCCTCTCTCCCTCTCTCCCTCTCTCCCTCTCTCCCTCTCTCCCTC
>NC_063339.1:72086197-72107825 GCF_021869965.1 Rhincodon typus | reverse complement strand
AAAGCTGACGTTTCAGGCCTAGACCCATTTCTGAAGAAGGGTCTAGGCCCAAAACATCAGCTTTCCTGCTCCTCTGATGCTGCTTGGCCTGCTGTGTTCATCCAGCTCTACACCTTGTCATCACTGAGGCTATTTAATTAATTTTAACCTCAGCGTCATGCATTGCTACTCCAGTGACATTCTCACTGCTGTCAGTTTTAGCATACAAGATTATAAGATTTGAAAGATTGTGAATGGTATAGATAGAGTGGAAAGTATGAGGCTTTTTCCCAGGGTGGAGGCGTCAATTACTAGGGGACACAGGTTCAAGGTGTGAGGGGTTAAATTTAAAAGCGATGTGCAAGGTAGGTTTTTAACACAAAGGTTGGTGAGTGCATGGAACACGCTGCCAGAGGAGGTGGTGGAAGCAGACACAACAGCAGCGTTCAAGAAGCACCTGGACAAATACACGAATAGGAAGGGAATAGAGGGATATGGATCCTGTAAGTGAAGACAGTTTTAACATGGAAGGGCAAAATGTATCAGCGCAAGCTTGTAGGGCTGAAGGGCCTGTTCCTGGGCTCTATTGTTCTTTGTTCTACAGTTCACAGTATTGATTTTGATTTATGGAAACCTCCAGTTTTATATTGGATAGCATTGGAAAATAATCATTGTCTGTCAGATCTCATATCAGTGATTTCCTCTCTCCAAATGATCATTGAGCTTGTGCTCATTCTGCTCGCTTCTGCCAGATTTTTGTCCTTTTGCCCTGATTCCACTGATTCGACCACTAGGGTATGATTCATGTTATAGAGGCGTAAAGCATGTAAAGAGAACCTTCGGTCCATATCGTCCATACAGAACAGGTTTTCGAACCTGAACTAGTCCCATTTGCTTGTGTTTGGCCCATATCTGTCTAAATCTGAAATAACTGCATAGAGGCCAGTATCCCATCACCAAGTCACCCTTTATTTACAGGTGCATAGTACACTGACTGTAACCAGCCAGTTCAGAGTCAGTCCTTGATATCAGGAGACTCTCTGAATCCCCTGTTTTATATCTGTCAGCCAGGGCACCCTTATTAGGGTTGTTAACCTGGGCCAATCACAGGACAATCACATAGTCAATGAGATCCAACCTCATTCTATTCACTACATCCCTCCGTCAAGCCTGGGGATATAGGCCTGGCCTTTCTGTTAGCTTCTCCCACGACGTTTTCACCCCACTTCCAATTCCTCCGACTTGGACTCAGGGACAGGCAGCATGTACTGAACCATAGACTGTATCTTGCGTCTGGAGCATCTCCGGAGAGTTTTCTCCTCTCCTTCCAGTGTTAATGCTGGAGGCACTGGTATGAATGAGCCGAGTAAGCATTCCAGGTTTTAGTTTTTAGTTTCAGATTTTGTTAATATTACAAAAAGCAATGGCAGCAAGTGTTTCATGTAAGAAATGGGGAAGATGTTGTAAAACTGGAAAGGGTTCAGAAAAGACTTACAAGGATGTTGCTGGGATTGGAGGATTTGAGCTAGAGGGAGAGGCCGAATAGGCTGGGACTATTTTCCCTGGAGCATTGGATGCTGAGGGGTGACCTTATAAGGGTTTATAAAATTATGAGTGGCATGGATAGGGTGAATAGTCAAGGCCTTTTTCCCAGGATAGGGGAGTCCAAAACTAAAGGACATCGGTTTAAGGTGAGAGGAGAAAAATGTGAAAAAAGGACTTAAGAGGCAATGTTTTCATGCAGAGAGTGTTGCACGTGTGGATTGAGCTGTTGGAGGAAGTGGTGCAAGCTGGTACAACTACAACATTTAAAAGGCATCTGGATGGGTACATGAATAAAGGAATATGGGCCAAAAGGTATAAAATGGGACTAGATCAGATTGGGATGTCTGGTTGACGTAGATGAGTTGGATGGAAGGGTCTGTTTTCATGGTATAAGACATTGTTAGAGTCTAACAAGGGAAAGAAGCTGATTTGGAATGAATAAACTAGCTTTGGAAGAAGCTTTCTTTCACTGCTACACAATCACACTTAATAATCCAAGAACGCTGACAAACTGTGTTATAGGAGCAGCAAGCAATATATAATTGATTAGAAGAACCACCTCAAATACGCTGTAATTGTGGAATAAGTATTTCATAATCAGCAGTGAATAAAGGCTAAGATAACCCAATATGGAGCTGGATGAACACAGCAGGTCAGGCAGTATCACAGGAGCAGGAGAGTTGATGTTTCGGGTCAGGACTCTTCTTCAGAAATAGGTCCTGACCTGAAGCGTCAACTTTCCTGCTCCTCTGATGCTGCCTGGCCTGCTGTGTTCCTCCAGCTCCACACTGTGTTATCTCAGACTCCAGCATCAGCATTTCCTACTATCTCTGAGTGAATAAAGGCTGCCTTGCTTTTATTAATTTCTACAAGTAAATTATTAACTGTATATATTTTAAGTATTGTAAGAAGACACTGTGGGAAAAGATTGAGAAATGCTCTTCCAGGAGTTTAATCAGTAATGCTGTCCTTGTCACTAAAGCTTATTAATAATATTATGTTCATTTTAAGATAGATTGAACATTATCAGGCACTCCATTGTATTAAAATAAGAGATAATTTAGTTGGAGAAATCATGCAGAAATTAACTATAGCCACATTTTTAGCAAATTGTATTCTAATAACTTTGAATTAAGAGGGGCGTGTTTGTAAATCCCAATGCAACTATAAGTAAAGGTTTCAACGATAATATTTTTGAGTATCCTAAATATTCTGGGTGAATGATATTTGATCTTGCCCCAGGATGGGACTTTGATCAGTATCCCTACCTCTTAAAAAGGAGGCTTGGGTTCAAGTTCCACCTTCTAACTCCCACCTTCTGAACAGATTTATAAGGAAAGTATTTAAGTTTTTGGGGTCAGTTGCTCAGAGATTTTCTGACAGATGAAAAATTGAGGTGTTTTGTCTTGAAAAAGGAAGTGGTTTCTGTTGAAGATCCAGTTTTTGAGTCTAGTTTGAAGTCCTACTTTTATTGTTGACAAGTATAATTTTGTCTTTTACTTCAAACATTTGGAGCTATTAGACTAGTGTATTGTCTTACTTGATAATATGTAATAAAAGCTGATATTATTCATGGACTCAGTGTCCCAGTCCCTGCTGGTACATCTCTGTTGAACATGAAGCATTTGAATTAGAAGATTTGAAGGGGTTATTTCAAGACTTTTAAGTAGGTGAGCTCAACCAAATGAGCTAATCTAAATTTTGCAAACTTTTTTTAAATTTGGTAGATCCCAAGCATCTGGCGTCTAGCTGGAGTGAAGGCTGGAGAGACTTAGAGTCTAAATTTAATAGTCACTAAAAACAGTCACAGAAGCAAGATATGGGATTGACTCAGGTCTGATACTTTCAAAGCAGGAGCATGCTGAATCCATACTGCCCACCACCTAACACGACTGAAACTGTCTTGTCAGCAGGGAGCCTAAAACTACAAGGGATTAAACATGACTTAAGGCTGCTACCCTTGCCAAGGCCTCTAGAAGGGAAGATGTATTCAGGCTGGAGCAGGAACAAATTATGACTGGGTAGAAGGATAGGGCAGGCAAAGGTTACAGACATGAAGGAGATTGACAAGGCTAAATAGTCGGCATTTGCATGCAATTATGTCTGACTGTCAAAAGGCCTAGGTCAGTGAGGGTCCACAAGGTGGTCTGTGGGCTGCTCTAGAATACAAGTCACTGCCCTGCAGTGTAACGGCTGAAAGCATATGAGGGAACAGGCCTGAAGCCTGTGCCCCACAAGTTTTTTTTTCTTTATTCATTCACGGGACGAGGGCGTCACTGACCAGGCAGCATTTATTGCCCATCCTTAATTACCCAGAGGGCAATTAAGAGTCAACCACATTGCTGTGGGTCTGGAGTCACATGTAGGCCAGGCCAGGTAAGGATGGCAGTTTCCTTCCCTAAATGGCATTAGTGAACCAGATGGGTTTTTCCAACAATTGGCAATGGATTCACGGTCATCATTAGATTCTTAATTCCAGATATTTTACTGAATTCAAATTCCACCATCTGCCATGGCAGGATTCGAACCCAGATCTACAGAACACTATCTGGGTCTCTGGATTAATAGCCCAGCCAGCTGTGTGATGTCACATGATCATAACTTCCCACATGCACAGCAATGAATCGTCATGATTGTGAGGAACACCAATGTGAGACTCTAGTTTTGAAGGAGACATTTTTGGTCAACAATAGTGCTGTTGCAATACCCCATCTCCTGCCTTTGTTCTTCTTGGGTTGGGGGGTTTTGTGAGGGTAGAGATTGCAGGTTTGGAAGGTGCTGTCAGAAAGCCTTAGTGAATTGTATGAATGTGATTGAGAGTGAAGCTCTCCGGCTTGGAACAACATGTCAGCTCATCAGTGTCTCATTAAAACAATACCATTTTCCTTGATGAGTAACTCTGACAAGGCTTTTCACTGGGCAACATGAAGGCAGGTGGAATAGGGCTGGATAGATCATAAGGCCATAAGAAGCAGAAGCAGGCCATTCAGCCCATGTGTGCTCCAATATTCAATGAGATTATGGCTGACCTGATAATCCTCAACTCCACTTTCCTGGCCTTTTCCCTTAAACCCTTGATCCCTTTACACATTAAAAATATCTGTCTAGCTCAGCCTTGAATATACTTAATGACACACCACAACAGCCTTCTATGGTAAAGAATTCCAAAGATTCGCTGCCCTCAGAGAGAAGAAATTTCTTCTCATCCGAGTTTTACCACGGACAACCCCTAACTCTGAGATTATGCTCTCTGGCCCTAAATTTTCCCAGAAGGGGAATTAACAGTTCTGCATCTACCCTGAAAAATATGTTTCAATAGTGTTCAATATGTTTCCCATTCTTCTAAATTCCAATGAGTAAGGCCCAACCTACTCAACTTTTCCTCATAAAACTGTCGCTCCATACCTGGTATCAGCCGAGTGAACCTTCTTTGGACTATCTCCAATGCCAGTACACAGCAGAGGCAACGGATTAGTGGTATTATCACTGGACTGGTAATCCAGAGAGCCAGGTAAAGTTCTTGGGATCTGTGTTTGAATCCTGCCATATCAGATGATAGAATTTGCATTCAATAAATACCTGGAATTAAGAGTCTAATGACAGCTGTGAATCCATTGCTGGGGGGAATGCCCATCTGTTCACTAATGCCCTTTAGGGGAGGAAACTACCAACCCCACCTGGTCTGGCCTACATTTGTCTCTGGACCCACAGTAATGTGGTTGACTCTTAACTGCCCTCTGGGCAATTAGGATGAACAATAAATGCTGGCTTAGCCAGTGATGCCCTCATGAATGAATTTAAAAAAAGCTTTGTCTGAATAAGTTGCCCAATAGATCACAGTCATCATGATCTATTGCCTTGCCTAAGTGGTGTCTGATAAAAGAGAGTCTGGGAACCAATGCTACCTGTCATATTTTGATTTATAAGCTTGGTTTAGGATGTTTATTTTGCCCTGGCTTTTATTCTTTGGAGTGTGGCCAAGTGGCTCGCGACATTGGGAAAGCAAACGACTATTGGTGAATGGAGAATTGGGATTGTGTTGACCTCTGTGCCTTTTGTACTTTCTCCAAATAATATTGCATTCCAGTGATAATGCTTACAAATTCATCCATGTCTGAGAGCAACTGACCCCGAGCAAATAACTTGAGGTCTGTTCCAAAATTTTCCAGTTTCTTCTCAGATCTGCAGCAGACGTGCTAATTTGTTTTGTGGTGTTGAGGCACTCCCTCAGTACTGCAATGGGATGGCCAGTCTGGATTAAGGCCTCAGGTTGGCCATGATGTGTGAGGCCATGTCAAAGAGCTAGTCTGAGAACAGTTTGGCTCTGCATCAACTGGAATCTAATCTAAAGTGATGCGTGAGGAATAAAAAGGGATGCATTTAAATTTTGGAAGGGAAACATTTGCAGTGGTGTGGGGAAAGAGCAGGAATTGATTCACATTAGAATGCTCTTTACAAGAACCAGCGCAAATTGTTCTGTGTTCTGTGAAATGTTAAAGCAATTCTGAAAGGTATAACTCACAATCAAGCCTTACTTTTGTCGAATTAAAAATTACATTTCACAATTAATATTTACATTAGCACATGCACTTTGTTTTATCACAGGGGGTCTAAACATCATTGCGATATTGAAGGGAAATGGGTTGTTCAAAATAAGGACCTTTATTGTTCAATGGGAGCAATTAAACATCAGTCTAGTATTTGTGCAGTGATATTTTCTAACCAGCCATTTATTATTATTATTAGTGCAATGCTTTTACACACCTCTGGAGAAGGTGGTACTATGAACTCAGGCTTCTCAGGCTCAGAGGTAAGGACGCTACCACGTGCCACAGGAGGCTTGTGCTAGTTCCAGGATCAAATGTCACAAATGTCAAAAAAGTGCAAGCCATCAATAAAGGAAAGTGACAGCTGATTCTAGAAAGAGACAACTATTGAGATATAAAAGGTCAATGAGAAGGAAGAGGTTCTAATGCACGTGACCAAAGAGGTGAGACATAACTGATTATTTACCTTGACGTGACAGAGCATTGTTCTGCATAGCTACAGATTTTTAAAAAAAGACAGCAGTTTTGTGTCTTATGGTGAGGACTGGAATTAATCCAGCTTGACAACACTGGCGGCCATGTTTTAATGATTGTGGTGAATTCTTCTATTCAGTCATGGGATGTGGGCATTGACAGCTAGACCAGCATTTAATGCCAATCTCTAATTGCCCTGGAGAAGGTAGTGGTGAGTTGCATTTTCTGTTTATTTCAGATTTCCACACAAGGCATGAGAGATGGCAATCCTTTGTGCTGGGGGTACACTTTTGTGGCAGATTATATTACCTCTTGCTAAATTACTTTGTTAAAGAAACAAAACAAGGTAACAGACTGATCCATAGCTGATGGGTACCAACTCTGAATTGAAGTGTGCTGCTGAACACAACTAAAGTTAAGGCTGATCTTGTCCACATCAACACATAAGCCCATGGCTTTCTGGTAGACAGATGATGCATTTTGGATATCTGTGTTAGCCAAATGTCAAACAACAATGAGGTACGGTGTAGGTGAAGATGAACTCAAGTCAAAATATTACTTCAAGGTTGATCTGAAGGTGGCAAAAAGTTAACTTTTAGGAAAAGCTGCTTTGATCTCCATATCAATCACCCCTTCCACAGACCTCCCAAATTCCACAATGCACAAGACAAGGTTGGGGTTATAAATGTTACAAATACATTCCTAATCCAAAGAGTGCATTGCCTCTTTTATGGATGGGGTGATTGTGTTGTGACATTTCATTAACATTTTAAAAGTGATTGAATGTATCAGGCAAGAAGTGAAATTGAAGGATTTAGGGAAATAAAAGATATATTTGATTACAAATGGGTGAATTAAAATATGAGTAGAGTCAAGAGAGATTGTATGGCCTATTCTGACTGTGTTTCCAGTGTTCCAATGATTTGTCCTCAGACTGCCAATGAGACCTGTTGGATTTTTACCAAATAGGCCAGTGCATATTGGGAATTTGTAATTGAAACTCATCCAGGTAGGTCTTTTGGCTGTGATGAAAATTCTCCCTCAAGGATTGTATGATATGGAATTTTAGTTAAGTAGCAGGAAGAGATAAATCTGCTCAGTATGACTATCTCCAATGAGAAAGTCAGAGGCAAGGGGCTAAGCCAATAATACACAACAGAATTTTAGGAAACAGACAGGACATTTAGCATCTCAAGCCGATCCATCATTCAATGAGACCATGGCTAATCTGAATCTCCATTCCATCCACCTGATTTGCTCCCTATTCCTTGACACACGCACTAAACAAGAATCAATGCAACAAAACTTCAGTCCACCCTCAGCATTTGCAGAGTCCAGAGGGAAGAGAGATCAAGATCTCTACAATCCACTGTGTGAAAGGCTAGTCTCTGACATCAATCCTTATGAGCGTAGATTGACCTTCAATCATGGAATTAGCACCTAGTTATAAAAATCCATGTCTAGTAATGATCTCCATATCAACCACTCCTTCCACAGACCTCCCAAATTCCACAATGCACAAGGTTGGGATTATAAATGTTACAAATATGTTCCTAATCCAAAGAGTGCATTGCTGCTTTTATGGATGGGGTGATTGTGTTGTGACATTTCATTAACATTTTAAAATCAGGTAAGTAATTGGAATGCTCGACAATGAAAGAGGAGACAGAGCTACCAGATTCACAAGTTAAGTGCCCTTTCAGACAGCTCTTGAGATCTAGAGGAGCCAGCAGTGCGTCCCATTTCACCTCAAGAAAGCCATTTGCTTCTGGTTACCTGATCAATTCTAAATTTCATCAAGGTTTAAGCAGCGATATATAAGCTCAGTATTTAACGACTGAACTTAATTAATCAAATGTATTTTTCCTTTTGCTGAGCTAAAAAGAAGTGTATACGTCAAGAGTGTTCACACTTGAGTGCAAGTTGGAACAGCGTGTAAGTGAGTAAGAGGATTTCATGAGAAAGGGGAGGAAGTGTTTCCTTGTTTTATTTCCTCTACTTCTTCACAATCTAGGAATTTCGCTTTTATTCAAGGAAGCTTGCAGTTTGGCGACTATCTGGTAAATGATTAAGGTCCATTTTATTCTTAAGGTTTCAAATCGTGCACAAACTGCAGTTAGATTTAATCAAATATATAAAAAGGGAACAATTGAATATATTAATTATGTAGTTAATTAAGACACATTAAGGATTGCAGGAAAGGTGATGTGTCGTGGTTGCAGCAAGTGGGAGCTCCTGGATGCCTGTAGTAAGTGCTTACAGTTTGAACAGCTTCAGCTCTGAGCTGAAGGCCAATCTACAGATACTGTAACACATCAGGGAAGAGAAGCAGAAGAATGGTTGAGGTACTTTCAGCTTGTCTGGGTGAGAATGAAGGCTGCAGGATTGCTGAGATAACTGGCCCGGATGTTGTGATATAGGAAGCCATTCAAGAGGGGATTCAAAAGGCAATGTAGTGTTTGTAGGGGCCAGTATAGTGAGGAGTGAAGAGATTGTTCCCTCCAGCAAAGTGCATGAGGTCAGAAGGCTGTGCTGTGTGCCAGGACAGACTCTGGGACATCTGCTCAGGGCTGGAGATGAACTTCATTGCAGGGAGAATCCGATTGATGTGACCTATGTAGGTACCAACGATACAGGACAAGGAAAGTGGTTTTGCATTGTCAGTATGAGGAGCTAGGTACAAAATTAAGAAGCAGAACCTCAAAGGTCATAATTTCTGGATTATTACCTCAGCCACATGCAAATTGACAGAGGGCAAATCAGATGAGAAAACTGAATGCATGACTCAAAAATTCATGTATAAAATGCCAGTTCGATGACATGAGCAATGGTACCAGACCTGGGTTCTGCACTGTTGGAATTGTCTCCACCCTGAAATGTGATGGGGCCAATGAACTTGCAAGCCACATAACTAGGCAAATAGCATAGGTAAGGGATCAAATATTGGAAGATGCAGCGTATCAGAAGAGACAAGGCAAGAGAGATAGATATTAAAATGGGAAATGACAAACCAGAATGGATAAAGTGTGCAACTTAGAAGTGAATCAGCAGACAGGGCTAGAGGTTGCATAAATATTATGTATTTAAGGAAAAACACAGTGAAAAGCTTCAACTGTCGTCATGCTCTGGCACCATTTCAAACAACTTGAAAAAAAAAGATGCAACTGAAAGACAGTCCAGCTTTTTTCCTTGTCCACCACTCTGCTGCTATCATGGTAGACAAAACAAAAAGCTCTGTATCTGAATGCTCATAGCATTTTGAACAAAATGAATGAACTAATAAAGCAAATAGGAGTAAGCATGATAGGATAGCCATTACAGAGACACGGATGCAGGATGACATAGACTGGGACCTGAATGTTGAAGGGTACAAGACATTTAGGAAAGCACAGGAAGCTAGGAAACTGTGGAGGGTGGATCTGTTATCTAATGATGGTGACGGCTCATCCACTCTATTCAACAAGTTCAACAAACCAAGATGTAGAAATGGGTAGACAGTAGAAAATGATAGTGGAAAGAAGTCACTTATGTGAGTGGTGTATAAGACCTCTAACATTTAACCACATGGTAGAAGTATAAAGGTAGAAATAATTGGAGCTTATTAGAAAAGTATGACAATAATCATGGAATATTAATCTCCATATGAACTGGAAAAACCAGATGAGCAAAGATAGCCTAGATGAGGAATTTATTGAATATTTTCAGGATAGTTTCTTGGAACAACCTTTTCTGGAGTCAGACAGCAGGCTATCTTAGACCTCGTCTTGTGCAAAGAGATAGGAATAATTAATAATCTCATAGAGATGGCACCTCTAGGTAGTTCTGACCATAATGACTGAACATTGCTTTCAGTTTGTGGGAGAGAAGAGAGTGAGTGTTTTAATATTTTGTATGAGGTCATGCAGCAGATCTCTTGATTCAGAGAAAGTTTAATTAGATTGATCATTTTTCAATGTCATTCATTTCTCTCAAGTGATGGCAGGTGGAGAAAGCATGAAATTGCAGGCTAGCTTGTTTAACATTTGTCACAAGGAAGATGTTACAAGCTATTGTTACGGGTATTGTAGCATGGCATTTGGAGAGATTCAAGGTAATCAGGCAGAGTCAAATTCCTTTTATGAAAGGAAAACCACGTTTAACCAACTCAGAGTTCTTTTGAAGAACCAGCATGCTGTGGATAAAGGGGATCTGGTGGATGTACTGTACTTAGATTTCCAGAAGGTGTTTGATAAAGATGTTACATTAAAAGGTTATTAACTAAAATAAGAGCAATGGTGTAAGGAGTAACATATTAGCATAGATAGAAGATTGACTGGCTAACAGGAAACAGCAGGCTGAAATGTGTTATTTTTAGGTTGGCAAGTAATAAGTAGCATGCCATAGGGACCAAACGCTGGAGTTTCAGCATTTTAAAATTGATATCAATTACTTGGATGAAGGGACCAGAAGTGTGATTGCTAAATTTGCTGATGATGTAGCAATAGGTAGGAAAATACATTATTAGCATTCATTTCAAGAGGGCTAGAATACAAGAGGTGCTGCCAAGGCTGTATAAGACTCTGGTTCAGAACGCTTTTGGAACACTGTAAGCAGTTTTGGGCCCCATGTCTAAGGAAGGATGTGCTGGTTTTGGAGGGCACCCAGATGAGGTTTTCAAGAATGAACCTGGGAATGAAAGGCTTGTCATATGAGGAGCGGTCGAGGACTCTGGGTCTGTACTCAAGTTTAGAAGGATGAGAGGGATTTTATTGAAACTTACAGAATACTGAGAAGCCTGGATAGAGTGGACATGGAGAAGATGGTTCCAGAAGTAGGAGAGACTAGGACTCGAGGGCACAACTTCAGAATGAAGGAACAACCCTTTAGTACTGAAATGAGGAGGAATTTTGTCAGCCAGAGGGTTGTTAATCTGTGTAACTAATTGCTGCTGAAGGCTGTGGAGTGCAGGTCGTTGAGTGTATGTAAGACAGAGATAGTTAGGTTCTTGATCAGTAAGAGGATCAAGGGCTATGGGGAGAAGGCAGGAAAATGGGGTTGAGAAACAGATCAGCAATGATTGAATGACACAGCAGGCTAAATGGCCTAATTTTGAGCCTATAGCTTGCGGTCTTATGGTCTTGTAAAGACAATATTAGGATGCTACAAAGGGATATAGATTGATCAAGTGAATGGGTTAAGATCTAGCAAGTGGAGTATAATTTGGGACTGTATGAATTGTTCATTTTGGCAGGAAGAATAAATTATTTAAAGGGTGAGAGATTGCAGAGATTGGCAATACAGAGGGATCTGAATTGCAGAAGATTAATATGCAGAGACAGCAAGTAATCATGAAATCTAACAGAATGTTATTGTTTATTGAGGGGAATTGAATACAAAAGGAAGGGTGTTATGCTTCAGATATACAGACCATAAGTGAGACCACATCTGGAATGCTGTACGTAGTGTTACTCTCCTTTTTTGAGGAAGGTTGTAAAGGATTGGAATGAGTTCAGAGAAGGTTTACTGGACTAAATCTGTGGAATGAATAGGTTGTTAAATGAGGACATTTGTACCCTAGGCTTGTATCTATGGGAGTCTGGAAAAGTAAGAGGATACACAATATAAACTAAAAATATCCTGAGAGATCTTCTCAAGATGCAAGTAGGAAGGATGTTTTCTTTTGTGAGAGACTCTGGAACTAGAAGTCACAGTTTTAAAATGAGGGATTACCCATTTTAAGACAATTAAGAAGTTTATTTTTCCTGCGGGCCCTGAGTCATTGAAACTCTCTTCCTTGCAAGGAGTTGGAAAAAGAATCTTTACATCTCCTTTGAGGCAGTGGTAGGTCGATTCTTGATTGACAAATTGACAAAAGGTTATCAAAAAAGGTGGAACTGAAGAGCAATCAGATTAGCCAGATCTTATTGAATGGTGGAGCAAGCTCAAGATGTCAAACGACCCAATACTGCTCCTAATTTATATATTTGTATAATTGTCTCTTTCTGTCCCCAGTGAAATCAGATGGCTCCCACCTGTTCCTCGCTGCATCCAGCAGTTATTCTGAATTACCTCTTTTTAAGGACTGGCTGTATTTACTGTTCTACACAACACGAAAAGCAACTTCAAAGCTGACTACTGTGGATTCTGGAGACTTGAGATAACAGAAACAGAATAAAAGCCTTGATGAACCATTTGCTTGTCACTTCTACACACCATCTTGCTCCCACGCTAATATTTCCATCTCAGCTCTGCTGCAGTGTTCCAGCAAAGTTCAACTCAATTTGGAGGAATGACACCTCATTTTCTGCGTAGGCACTTTACAGTCTTCCATTCCGAGCTCAATATGAACACTGTCCTCCATTTTGATGACACATCGTGCCTATTTTCTAACACTCACATCTACCATTAACATCTATTTTGCGTCTCCATTCTACCATTAGCACTCCCTTTTGCCTTTTGCTCTGGGTGACTTCACAATTTGTCCCATTTGCCCCACCTTCCCCACTGTGTTTACACCATAAGAAATGATCATTTTTCAATGCCTTTCAGTCCTGAAGTTAGTCTCCAAATCTTAACTCTCCTTCCCTCTCCAGCTGCTGCCAGACCTGCTGAATTTCTCCAATACTTTCCATTTCTTCGCGAAATGCAGCTTACCTGCTTACATTATGGTTAGCTCTACTGGTTACCCTTCACTGAGTAACTACAGAAAGTCAGATGGAGCCTCAGTTTTGTGGCTCATCCAAAGCAGTAGCACCGACTGTGCAGGACTCACTGTCCAGCGAACTGGATGCGTCAACCTGGCTTACAGGCTCAAGTCAGGCTAAATGAGTGTGGCCATATCAAGGAAAAGTTTAAGAAATCTTCTGCTTTGGACTACTTGGGAAATTAACAAACAGTGTGCAGCTAAATTTACAATGTTTAGTTTTAAACTTATCATAATATTTTAACCAATAGTATTCCCAAAGGAATCGAAGAAATACTTGAAAAAGACAAATTTTGAGTGCATACAATTAAGAATAAAGGAATGAGATTGCTTGAATAGTTCTTTCAAAGAGCTGGAACGGGTCCAATAGGCTGAATGGCACCCTTCACTGTTGGACAGTTCAATTGACACTAATTTCTAAAAGAGATACTTAAAATCATGGCATTCTGACTCTAGAAAGTGTTCAGCTAAGACTGACTTTAAAAGAAAAGAAATAAGAAAGAAATAGGAAGGTTCGACTGTGACGTTAAGTTGCTGTTATGACAACATTATGAAACTATAACTTGTTTCAACAAATTCAGAACAGGAACACCATCCTCCATTTTGATTGCACACCCAGTCCACTATCCCATGACTTGTTTTCACGGCTTTTCCTATTTTCTAATAATCATAACTACCATTAACACCAATTTTGCATCTCAATCACGTAACTTGCTCCACTCCGCCATTTATTTCTGAGCTCCCTTCCCCCTCCCCAGTCCTGATGAAGGATTTAAACCCGAAACATCAACTCTCCCGCTCCTCTGATGCTGCCTGAACTGTTGTGTTCCTTCAGGTCTACACTGTACTGACTCTGACTCCAGCATCTGCAGTTCTTGCTATCTCCTTAGCACTCTCTTTGCGTTTTTATCTGGGTGACTTGATGAAACTAGTCATCCAGATTCTCTGTCTAATGATCTGACGACATGGGTTCAAATCCTACCACAGCAGCTTTGGGATTTCAATTTGGTTCATAAATCTAGAATAGTAAGGGTAGTGATCATGAAACTATCATTGTGTTGTACATAATCTATCTGGTTTGCGCATTATTTTTTATTTGCAGAAGGAAACCCTGCTATCCTCCAGTAACATGGTTGATTCTACCCCATGGTCTCACCAGACACTCAGTTCAAGAGAATAAGGGAAAGGCAATAAATGCTGTTTTAATGCCCTCATCACATAAAATAATAAAACAAAAAGTTGAGGGATTGTCTCACAAAACTCTTTTTTCTGGAACTTTGTTTCATAAGGCAATATTTACAGTTCTTGTACTGGTTTATGATCAGTGGGAATTTTCATTTGGAAATGGATGTTCTGTTGTGATCTGTCCATTTATAATTCTGTTTTTCTCCTTATTCACTCTGGGTCTCATCCGGGCTAAATAGTTGAAGTCAAATTTCTGTGTTTTCCAGGCACTTTGTACTTTAAACTTCTTATTGTCCATGCTACTCTGAATTTATATAGCATCTTTAAGATACAAAGCCACCCAAGGCATTTCACAGGAATGTTAGCAAGTCATGTTTTAAACTGAGACCTTAAAAGGAAATAATAGGGAAAGTCACCAGAAATTTGTATCGAAAGGGTCTGTCTTAAGGATTATCTGAGGAGAGGGAAGATAGGTAGAGCGTAGGAGGTAGGAATTCTGAGGTTAAATGTTCAAACATTGGCAGATAAGTGGCAAGTTATATTTACATCACACGTGTGCCAGGAATAATTCTTTCCAATAAAGGAAGAATCACCCCATGACATTCAATGATATTACCATCAACATCCTGGCCATGATCAGGGACTGAACTGGACTAGCTAAATACAGATTATTGCTACAAGAGCAAGTCAGAGGCTATAATTCTGCAGCGAGCAACTCATATCCTGTCTCCCCAAGCCATCTACAAGGCAGAAGTCAGGAGTGTGATGGAATATTCTCCACTTGCCTGGATGGCTGCAGCTCCAGTAACACTCAAGAAGCTTAACACCATCCAGGACAGAGTAGCCTGCTTGATTGGCACCACATCCACAAGCATCTATTTTGTCTACCACCAATACTCAGCAGCAGCAGTGTGTACCACTTACAAGATGGACTGCAGCAACTTATGAAGGCTCTGAGCATCTTCTGAATCTGTGATCACTACAACCTAGAAGAATAAGGGCGGCAGATACTTGGTAACACCACAACTTGCAAGTTTGCCTCCAAGCCACTCACCATCGCGACTACCCATTGTCACTAGCCAGTGACATCCAATCCCATGAATGAATAAACAAAAAAATCCAAAGGCTCATTCACCAGGGATGAAGGAGTTGTTAAAGTTGGAGGAACACACATAATTCAGAGGTTTGTAGGACTGGAGGAGATTAAGAGGAGATCATGGAGGCATTTGAAAACAAGGGACATTGTTTGATGTCTAGGAATTACTGGACTGGGAGCCAATATTGGTCATTGAGCAGGGAGCTCGAGTGAGAGTTTTTATATGTGCAGCAGAGTTTTGGATGAGCACATGTTTCTGGAGGGTGGAAGTTGGCTGGGAAACCTTTGGAATAAGTCAGTTCAGGCTGATCGAATTCTGCTGTTTCAATTTATCCAAAAATCTTCATACAATGAAAGCAAAAATGGAGCTCAATGTAAAGATATTTTTCAGGAGCCATCCTTGAGGTGGTGCAGTGAAAGCCTGGCTTCGCTTTCTTGAGCATCGTGGACTCAGATGAAAACTGCAAATTTAAACACATTCACAAATACCAATTATGGCTCAATTGGTAGCACTATCCTGCCATTAACTCAGAAAGTTGGGAGTTCAAGCTCCACTTCAGTACACAAGTAGGCTGACTCACCCACAGTTTTATTGAAGGACTTCCGCACAATGCTGGCATGAAATTTATAACTCTTAAAAGATGATAGCTAACAGGAATTAAACAGACAACTTGTTCTCTGATTAACTTAAAATACCAATCATTACTTAATAAGTCAGAGCCACAAGGTGCCTAGTTCATTTACATCACTTACTAATAGGCTGTTAAGAAAATATTAGCCATCAATAAACCGATATTTGGTCATAACACATTTTAATATGTATTAGCATTTACCAACTACTCAAATGATCCAGTAGAACTGTTGGAATGTAATCACTACAAATTGTAATGATATTATCAGGAGTCTGCTGAATTGCAACAAATACAAATTGTCAGATGTAACACAGTGTGGAGGTGGAGGAACACAACAGGCCAGGCAGCATCAGAAGAGTAGGAAAGTTGACTTTTCGGGTAGGGACCCTTCTTCAGAAATGGGGGAGGGGGAAGGGAGCTGGGAAATAAATAGAGGGGGAGGGGGGGTGCCTGGGGAAGGTAGGTGGGATGGTGATAGGTGAGTGCAGGTAGGGAGCGGTGGGGATTGGTCAGTGGGATGAGTGGGGTGGATAGGTGGGAGATGGACAGGTTGTGTCAGGTCAAGGAGGCGGGGATGAGAGGGAGGGTTGAACATGGGATGAGCCGGGGGTGGGGAGATTTTAAAACTGGTGAATTCTATGTTTAGTCCCCACCCCTCCTCTCTCTATTTATTTCCCAGCTTGCGTCCACCTCCCCATTTCTGAAGAAGGGTTCTGACCTGAAACATTAACTTTCCTGCTCCTCTGATGCTGCCTGGCCTGCTGTGTTCCTCCAGCTCCACACTGCATTATCTCTGACTACAGCATCTGCAGTTCTTGCTATCTCCAAATTGTCAGGGATGTTGTTTTTGCATGCGATATGTGAACCCAAGTCTGTCCTGTCTTGCTGGTGGACACTAAGGGTTTTGCTACATAATTTGAGGAGAAGTCTAACTCTGGTATCTCGGCCAATATGTGAAGTCCAAACAACAAAAGTGATAAAGCACAAAGCTTGCTGGAAAAGCTCAGCAGGTCTGGCAGTATCTGTGAAGAAAAATCGGAGTTAATGTTTTGGGTCGAGTGACCCTTCCTCAGAACGTGATAAAGCCCTGCATTAACCAACTATTTATTTTGATTGTGCTGTGTTTCCCTAAATCTCAACAGTGACTACATTTCAAGAGGAACCCATGGGGAACTCCATCATGGTAACGATGACTAATGTGCACTGGCATTTAATGTTTACAGTGGCTGATCTACCTTCATGGAAGGGAGAACCTGTGAAAACATCTCACTCAAATCTGGAAGGCTCTTCAGATGATGGAAAAATCCTTAAATTCATCAAATGTGTTAATCCATTTTGGTCAATCTGAAGCTTCACAACATGAAGAATTTTATGCCAGGATTCACAGACTGTTGGGGGTGGGAAATGACGGAAATTGTTCTTAAGTAGGGTGTGAAATGGGTGATCACCAGTTGGCTGCTTGTTTTACGTGACTTTTCTCCCCCCGATTCACATCAAGGAGAAGTCAATTCATTTCAGTTGAGTTCTGTTTAAAAAAAGAACATGAACTAAGTGCCATCCTCATTTGAACTTGGACTTTGAGATTGATGCTGAATATTTTATGTGAAATGTCAGCAGTCTGGAGTGCTAAATTTGTTTCCCTCTCCACTGATGCAGCCAGAACTGTTTTGTTTAGCGAGCACTTTGCTTTAAATCCAGCTCAAAACTTACAATTTCTAGAGTATTCAACTCCCACCCCAATGCATCTGCATTCCAGATTTTACCTTCTTCAGAGTCTGAGTTGGCTGAACTACAAAAACAACGGTGATCTGCCAGTCTTCAATCCACTCCTAAATCTATATTATTCTGGAGCAAAACCTGTGTCATTATGGAGCCTACAGCCGATAGGAACTAAAATGTGCAACTCACCCAACGATTGACTTACTATCAGCCATCACTGCCTAATAAGACAGAGCAACAAGGAAGTTCAATTAATCAATGTCACTTATTAATAGTCTGCTAAAGGACTATATTACCTGCTAATAAACAGTGGCTCTCAGGCAGAATGCACTCCAACATGAAATATGATTTACCAACAGTTCAAATTGCCAAGTAGGACTGTCACATATAATAATTACACATTATAATTATATTATTAGGAATTAGCTAATCTACAATAAAAATACAATTTGTTCAAATCCACCAATAAAATGCATGGAAACTCTCCTATCCGTCTTCTATTCTTTTCCATTTTCATGAATTTTCTCATAACGTTTTTCTCTCTATGCCTTCCTAGAGCCACACTTCAACCTGGAAGATGCCATCTATTTCCCTACTCTCAAAGACCTTGTAAAGAATCACTTGAGTGTTAAATGCAGGATCATCTGGTTTGTGAGATTGTAACATGTTAATACAAGTCAGCAATGACACTCTGCCTTTCAACGTGTTCTTTTCATCTTAACTAATTTTGCAGTCCACTTTCCCACCAAAGAACGGAGTCCCATCTGTTGGATAAGGCTGAAGATAACAGGAACTGATAAGAGGCTTTATAATTGGCTGTTACGTGGGTGGAATTTGGCTGAGTCAGTTGGGTCTGCTCAGAGCTAAGATTGCAGGAATTCAGTAACTGCTGTTTCTACCAAATAAGGCAATCATTCGGATGGAACATTCAGGATTGGTCATGTGCATGGGTAATTCAAAATAAGGCATACATTTGGCACAGAGGCCTGTGTACAAAACAGTCAGAAAGCCGTGATTGTTCAGCACAACTTCAAAGATTCACGTTGCAAGGAGGCATGGTGCAGACATCGAGCAGAGTTTCTTCCTGGCCAGCTGCCAACTCTATCGGGTTAGTTTGGGGTTACTTACTGAAATAAAGGTAGTGAAAGACAGTGATTGAGATATCCCTAGTAGTTAAGTGTGTGTTCTTCGTTTAAGTACTTAATAAATTAATTAGGTTTTATGGGCATCTCTACCTTCTGATAGTGCAGTACCTCATGATTCTTCCAACTTCTGTAAACTCTGTAAGACCCAGTAGGCACTTGAAATGATCAGGTCATCCAGTACAGTCTCAGGGAATGCCGCACTGTCAGAGATGTCATCCTTTGGGTGAAAT
Organism: Rhincodon typus; assembly: GCF_021869965.1. Classification (NCBI taxonomy): domain Eukaryota; kingdom Metazoa; phylum Chordata; class Chondrichthyes; order Orectolobiformes; family Rhincodontidae; genus Rhincodon; species Rhincodon typus. Next base: position 72,088,591 of record NC_063339.1, on the reverse strand, counting down.
GTTCAAGCAGTGCCCTGTCTGGCTATCTAGTCATTATCTCATGTCTTTTAAGGATGCGTGTTCTCAACAAATTAGTTGCTGTGTTTTCTACCTTACAGCAGAGATCACACTTCAAAAGTATTCCATTCCACCAACATCCTGGCCATGATCAAGGACTGAACTGGATTAGCTAAATACAGGTTGTTGCTACAAGAGCAGGTCAAAGGCTAGGATTCTGCAGCGAGTAACTCACCTCCTGTCTCCCTAAAGCCAGTCCAACATCTACAAGGCACAAATTGGGAGTGTGATGGAATACTCCCCACTAGCCTGGATGGGTGCAGCCCCAACAACACTCAAGAAGCTTGACTAATCCAAGACAAAGCAGCCTGCTTGACTAGCATAACATACACAAGCATCTACTCCCTCCACCACTGAAGTTCAGTAGCAGCAGTGTGTACCATCTACAAGGTTCTAGTGTTTTCTGAATCTGCGATCATTACTATCTAGAAGAACAAGGGCAGCAGATACTTGGGAACACCACAACTTGCAAGTTCCCCTTGATGCCAATCAAACAGGTTGCTTTGTCCTGGATGGGGTCCATCTTCTTGAATGTTTTTGGAGCAGCATCCATCCAGGCAAATGGGGAGTATTCCATCACACTCCTCCTACCACCCACTTGATCATGACCCCACCCCCAAGCACCAAACCATCATCTCCCAAACCATCCACAACCTCATCACTTCAGGTGACCTCCCACCCACAGCCTCCAACCTCATCGTTCCCCATCCCCACACCGCCCGCTTCTATCTCCTTCCCAAAATCCACAAACCTCACTGCCCTGGTCAACCCATTGTCTCCTCCTGCTCCTGCCCCACCGAACCTAGCTTCACCGATTTGGACTCCATTTTCTCCCCCTTGGTCCAGAAACTCCCTACCTACGTCCGTGACACCACCCACGCCCTCCACCTCCTCCAGAACTTCCAATTCCCTGGTCCCCAACACCTCGTCTTTACCATGGACGTCCAGTCCCTATATACCTCCCCATACAGATGGCCTAAAGGCCCTCGGCTTCTTCCTGTCCCGCAGGCCCGACCAGTCCCCCTCCACTGACACCCTCATCCATTTAGCCAAACTCGTCCTTACCCTCAACAAATTCTCTTTCAATTCCTCCCACTTCCTACAGACAAAGGGGGTGGCCATGGGTACATGCATGGGCCCAAGCTATGCCTGCCTCTTTGTAGAACAATCCCTCTTCTGTACCTACACTGGCCCTAAACCCCTCCTCTTCCTCCATTACATTGATGACTGTATCGGCGCCGCCTTGTGCTTCCACAAGGAGCTCGAACAGTTCATCCACCTCACCAACACCTTCCACCCCAACCTTAAGTTCACCTGTACCATCTCTAAGACCTCTCTCTCCTTCCTGGACCTCTCTGTCTCCATCTCCGGCAACCACCTAGAAACTGATATCCATTTCAAGCCCACCGACTCCCACAGCTGCCTAGAATACACCTCCTCCCACCCACCTTCCTGCAAAAATGCCATCCCCTATTCACAATTCCTTCACCTCCACTGCATCTGCTCCCAGAATGAGGCATTCCACTCCTGTACATCTCAGATGTCCTCGTTTTTCAAGGACCGCAACTTCCCCCCCTCAGTGGTCGAGAACGCCCTCGACCGTGTATCCCGCATTTCCCGCAACTCATCCCTCACACCCCCTCCCCACAATAACAACCAAAACAGAATCCCCCTCGTCCTCACGTACCACCCCACCAACCTCTGGATCCAACGCATCGTCCTCCGACACTTCCGCCATCTGCAATCCGACCCCACCACCAAAGACATTTTTCCGTCCCCACCCTTATCTGCCTTCTGGAGGGACCGTTCTCTCCGTGACTCCCTTGTCTACTCCACACTCCCCTCCAGCCCCAACTCACCCGGCACTTTTCCCTGCAACCGCAGGAAGTGCTACACCTGCCCCTACACCTCCCCCCTCACCCCCATCCCAGGCCCCAAGAAGACTTTCCACATTAAGCAGATGTTCATCTGCACATCTGCTAATGTGGTATACTGCATCCGCTGTTCCCGTTGTGGCCTCCTCTACATCGGGGAAACCAAGCGGAGGCTTGGGGACCGCTTTGCAGAACACCTACGCTCGGTTCGCACTAAACAACTGCACCTCCCAGTCGCGAACCATTTCAACTCCCCCTCCCGTTCCGCAGACGACATGTCCATCCTGGGCCTCCTGCAATGCCACAACGATGCTACCCGAAGGTTGCAGGAACAGCAACTCATATTCCGCTTGGGAACCCTGCAGCCCAATGGTATCAATGTGGACTTCACAAGCTTCAAAATCTCCCCTCCCCCTACCGCATCCCAAAACCAGCCCAGCTCATCCCCGCCTCCCTAACCTGT
>NC_063339.1:72083831-72086097 GCF_021869965.1 Rhincodon typus | reverse complement strand
CCTCATCCCGCCCCCTTGACCTGTCCGTCCTCCCTGGACTGACCTATATCCTCCCTACCTCCCGACTTACACTCACCTTTACTGGCTCCATCCCCGCCTCTTTGACCAGTCTGTCTCCTCTCCACCTATCTTCTCCTCTATCCATCTTCTATCCGCCTCCCCCTCTCTCCCTATTTATTTCAGAACCCCCTTCCCCTCCCCCATTTCTGAAGAAAGGTCTAGGCCTGAAACGTCAGCCTTCCTGCTCCTCTGATGCTGCTTGGCCTGCTGTGTTCATCCAGCTCTACACCTTGTTATCTCCTGACTTGTGCCTTGTAGATGTTGGACAGGCTTTGCCGAGACAGGAGGTGAGTTACTCGCTGCAGAATCCTAGCCTTTGACCTGCTGTTGTAGCAACAATCTGTAAGTAGCTAGTCCAGTTCAGTCCCAGTTGATGTTGGGGGAATCCCAAGGTCAAGATAGTTACTACACAAATGCAAGACTTCCTCTGCTTTTTCAAATATGATCCTTGGATTGGAATCAAAACCATACTGTCAAATCCATTTGCCACCAGGTAATAAAGCCATTTGGATGGCATAAATAGTGCAACCACAAGAGATTATTTTACAGGGTAATTCAGTGGAAATGCTTTTATCATGTGGTTTGATGCCACACACATTTTGTTTATTGGGAAGCAATTAGAAGGTACAGGGCTCCATTTCGATTCTGTGCCAGAGCACAAAATGAATAGTCATAAATTTACTGCCCATTCTTGTGTCTCTCCATCTGATTTTAATGGAAACTAAAATCAGGAGAGACTTAAAACCTCTGTACACAAAGTGAGAACAATCTGAATGGTGGCAGCTCTACTCCAGACTGATCTCTCAGTTGAGTGTAATAGAGACTATGGTATTATTTGAAAAAGAGCTGAATATACATATTCTGGCCAGTACTTATCCCTCAGACAATATCATTGACACAGATTAACTTGTCATTATCATGTTGCTGTTGATGAAACCTTATCTAGCACAAATTGGCCACCGTGTTTCCAATATTACAGCAGCAGATACATTTCAAAAGAGCTTCAATGGGTGTCAAGCACATTGAGGTGTTCTGCAGTCATAGAAACCTTTCTAGAAAGCCTTTATTTCCATTGACCCTATTGAAGCAATAGAAAAGAATGAAAAAGAATCGGTTTTCTGGTTTAGATTAAATAGTCAGCAAGTACACCAAACATTCAGTTGTAATTTACGATGAGGTCTCTCTTTCTTTCTCAGTAGCACAGAAAGAAAAGTTTTGAAAGGAATGGGTCATGAAACATGTTTTCCCACTTGTAAGGCTCACTTTATTTATTCACTTCACCAGCCCTGAATTTGTGGGTCGTTAGAAATCATGATAGAAATGTATAAAATCAATGCTAGCGCAAATGCTGGAAGTTTGACACAGAAACAGAAAATGCTGGACAAACTCAGCTAGTCTGGCAGTATCCGTGGAGAGAGAAGCAAAGTTAATGTTCTGAAGTAAAGTCATGCTGGTTTCAATGTTAACAGTGATAGAAAGGCACACTATGTTTCTTGGTCAGAACTCTTTTATTTTTCTTGAATATAAAATCATTCTGTACCTTAGGTGTAATGTAACTAGCTATTAAGTAACATGTAACAAGCATATCCTATTTAACTAAGACTGAGTTTATCTTCTGCCTAGGATTTTGTGCTGGTATTCTTTCTTACATGGTACAAGTAGGCTAGACTAATACAACCAAGAATGGTCACCTTGGGCTAAAAACTAACCCTAAACCTATCGCCGGTGACACCAAATTTATCTAAGACATCACAAATGATTCTAGCAGAAACCAATACATACCAGATGATGGCAGTGGTGAGATTCTGAAGATTTCATTTCATTGTACCCTACAAGATGCTGAACAACAGTGTGGACTTTGATGAGAAGGAGCTCGTCTGGAAAAAAGATCTTCAGTTCTACAAAAGCCTCAGCCATCTGAGGAGGAGGAGCAGGGAAAGTCAGAAACCTGAAAGTGTATCTTTAGATATATCTCCTTCCATGTCAGTTTCTGTGAAAGCAACAGGGAGCAGTGAAGAGACAACAAGGTGCAGGGCTGGATGAACACAGCAGGCCAAGCAGCATCATAGGAGCAGAGAGGCTGACGTTTCGGGCCTAGACCCTTCATCAGAAAAGGGGGAGGGGAAGGGGGTTTTGAAATAAATAGGGAGAGAGTGGGAGGCGGATAGAAGAGGGATAGAGGAGAGGATAGGTGGAGAGGAAACAA
>NC_063339.1:72072686-72083331 GCF_021869965.1 Rhincodon typus | reverse complement strand
ACACCTTGTTATCTAGTATAAATTCCAAGCAGAATAGAATAACATCGCTTCATCGGAGGCCTCACTGATGATGTCACCTAGCATGGTGATGAAATGTCTGAACGAGAACAAGCCAGCTTGGCGAGCAAGTCAACAACCTCACCCACAACCCGAGCTACAGATCTTTGTGAAAATTTTAAATACTTGGGATACTTGCCCTGGTTAGCTGAGACGTAGAGCCAGGAGGTTAAGCTGGGACGGAATAAAATGCTGGCTAGTCTACAACTGGAGAAATGCGTGCAGTTGTGGTCACCACATTTATATGGAAGATGTGATTGCACTGCAGAGGGTGGAGAAGCGATTTATCAGGATACTGTCTGGGCTGGGGGGAATGGAGAAAAGAAAGATTGGACAAGACTGTGTTGTTCTTCTTGGAGCAGCAAAGATTGCGAGGGGACTTCATGGAGGTGTATACGATTATGAAGAACTTAGGCTGGATAAAAAGGCCTTTTTCCCATTTGTAGAGGAGTAATTAACCAGGGGGGCATAGCTTTAAGATAAGAGGTAGAAGGCTTAGAGGACAGATGAGGTAGAGATTTTCTCATTCAGAGGGTGGAGGGAGCTTGCAAGTCACTGACTGAAAGGGTATTTGAGTCAGAAACTCTCACAACACTTAAGCAGTATTTAGATAGGAACATACAAACAGGAGTAGGTCATTCAGCCCCTCAGACCTGTTCTGCCATTCAGTGAGATTGTGGCTGATCTGTGGTCTATCTCCATATACCTGCCTTTGGCCCGTGTCACTTAATATCTTTGCTTAACATAATTTTATCTACCTCAGTTTTAAAATTAGCAACAAACCTAGATGCCCACTTACACTGCCAAGGCCTCCAGGCAAGAACTGGAAAATAGGATTAGTATAGTCAGATCTTTACTAACCAGCACAGACACAATGGGCTGACTGACCTCCTTCTGTACTGTAAATGTTTGAATCTATGAAACTAATGTACAATCAACAGCGAACATCCCCACTTCTGACCTCCTGATGGAGGGAAGGTCATTGATGAAGCAGCTGAAGATGGTTGGGCCTAGGACATTATCCTGAGGAACTCCTGCAGAGATGTCCTGGAGCTGGGATGACTGACCTCCAACAACCACGACCAGCACCCTATGTGCCAGGTATGATTCTAACCAGTGGAGAATTTGTCCCTGATACCCATTGATTCCAATTTTGCTAGGGCTCCTTGATGCCACACTCAGTCGAATGCGGCTTTGATGTCAAGGGTTGTACTCTCACCTCACCTCATGGAATTCAGCTCTTTTGTCCATGTTTGAGCCAAAGCTGTAATGAAGTCAGGAGCTGAATGGCCCTGGTAGAACCCAAACTGGGCATCACTGATCAGGTTATTGCTGAGCAGATGCTGCTTGATAGCACTGTTGATGACACTTTAGTGTTGATCGAAAGCAGACCGATGGGGTGATAATTTGCCGGGTTGGATTTGTGTGCTTTTTGCGTCAAGGCTAATTTCTCATGTTGCTGGGTAGATGCCAGTGTTGTAGCTGTCCTGGAACAGCTTGGCTAGGGGTGTGGCAATTTCTAGAGCGCAAGTCTTCAATACCATTGCTGGAATATCGTCAGAACCCATAGCCTTTCCAATATTCAGTGTTTCCAGCCATTTATTGACATCTCATAGAGTGATTTGAATTGACTAAAGTCTGGAATCTATCACGCCAGGGAAATTTTGGAGGTGGCCAAGATGGATCATTCACTTGGTAGTTCTGATTGAAGGTGGATGCGAATACTTCAGCCTCATCTTTTGCACTGATGTGCTGGGACTCCCTGTCATTGAGGATGAGGATGTTTGAGGAATCTCTGCATCCAGTGAGTTTTTTAATTGTCCACCATTATTCAGACAGGAGAACAGAGCTTAGATCGGAGCCGTTAGTTGGAGGGTCATTTAGCTCTGTCTATCCAATGTTGTTTGCACTGCTTGGCACGCAAGTAGTGTTGTAGCTTCACCAGGTTGGTAACTCATTTTTACATCTGTCTGGTGCTGCTCCTGACATGCCCACCTGCTCTGTTCATTAAACCAGGGAGGCCAGTGTTAAGATTCGTAATGAAGGCAGTCATTCGTAATGAAAGAGCGGGAGCTACAAAATCACATTGTTTGCCATCCACTACTGTGTAAAGGAGGTTACTATTCAAAAACAGCCAGCCTCATTTCATTCTCTCTTATCAAAGATGCAGTGAGCACGCCCCTCCTCCAGGATTGCAGGATGCCACATAGTGCAGGATGGCATCGACTGTGCACATTAATTTGCCAATGTCAAGTGTCAATTCCGTCATGCCATGAACTCAAAAAAGGTGTTCTAATCCTCAAAGTCCCACTAGTGTGGCCATGGGCTAACAATCATGTAGATTGATGCACAGAGTCATGATGCCTTCATTCTGCCAATTGCATTTGAGCCACCTTGGCAAACCCAGTGGGTAGCTACTGGATGGCAAGGGCAGTCCACTGATCACATGGCCAACCCATTGGCTATGTAATCCACATGCACGTAGGTAGCATGCATACAGTGAGAGCCATGCTGCCAACTGAACCGCCACAGAGCGTTTAGGTGAGCGGTTACAAAACACTTCGGGTCCCTGGATGACTCTAGGGGAACCTAGCAGTGCTCGCCAGAACAAATGTGAAAACTCAAGGCCTGCTTTGATGAACTACCAGAATGCAGTGCAGGAAGGTGTCAAAGATTTTGCAGCACCACCACCCAACTGAACCTTAATCTCCTGTATCTAAGGCAGCAAATACATGAGGAACCATCACTTTCAGGGTGTCCTCTGTGTCACACACCTTGGACATACATCACCGTTGTTACATTGTCAGCGGATCAAAATGAGAGCACTCTCCAGCTCTCGGAGCACTGGGACTAAATAGATTGCAGCAGCTCAAAATGGAAGCTCTCCAATTATTTGTGGCAACTTGAAATTGACAATAAATGTTGATCTTTCCCATAAATATTTCTGATCTCCCTTCCCCCTCCCCATTTCTGAAGAAGGGTCCCGACCCAAAACGTCGTCTTTTCTGCTCCTCTGATGCTGCATGGCCTGCTGTGTTCATCCAGCTCCACACTGTTTTATCTCTTACTTATGTGATACCTTTCATGTTTAGATGGTGGCCCCAAGCTTGTACTTAAGAAGAGTAGCCGCTGTTGTAATGTAGAACAGTGCTCATCAATTTTCACACAGCCAAGAACGCTTATGTGGTGTTGGGAAAATGACCAATATCAGTTAACACGAAGGGAAGGACATATGAATTCATGACTATCCAGATCCACAGCGAGCTACTGGACAAAGTGGATTAATTCCCATATCCTGGGAGCATCCTGTCAGGGAGAGCAGACATTGATGATGAAACTCAAGACCTCCTCCAGTGTGTTGGTGCAGCCTTTAGCCATCTGAGGAACTCTGTGTTTAATGATAGATTTCTCAAACCCAGCACCAAGCTGAGGGTCTACAGGGCAGCAGTGTCAGTCGGCTTTCCACAAGCATTGGAGACATGGACAATGTGCAGCAAGCACCTCAAATCCTCAGAGAAACATCACTTGCAGTGCCCCTGCAAAACGCTGCAATCCAGTAGCAGCGAGATGCTGTATTAACAGTGTCCCCTCGCAGTTCAGTAGCCCCAATGTCAAGCCACTGGTTACAGTCAATCAGCGACATTAAACAGGTTACATCTTCTGCCTGCCTGATACAAGTCTTCGAAGACAAATTCCCTTCTCCTGGCTTTGCCATGGCAAACAATTACCAGGAGGGCAGAGGAAACACTTCAAGGACATCCTTAAAGCCTCCCTAAAAAAAATGTGCAAAATCCCCACTGACTCATGGAATCTGAAATCCAGAAACTGCCCAAAAAGGGAAATGACATCACGTTGAGGTTGTACAGGATGTTGGTGAGACCTGGTCTGGAGTACAGTGTGCAGTTCTGGTCGCCCCAGTTATAGGAAGGAAATTATTAAGCTGGAGAGGGTTCAGAAGAGATTTACCAGGATGTTGCCAGGAATGGAGGGTTTGCATTATAAGGAGAGGCTGGATAGGCTGGGACTTTTTTCACTGAAGTTTGAGGGGTGACCTTATAGAGGTTTATAAAATCATGAGGGGCATGGATAAGGTGAATGGCAGGTGTCTTTTCCCTAGGGTGGGGGATTTCGAGACCAGGGAGCATATTTTTAAGGTGCGAGGAGAAAGATTTAAAAAAGACATGAGAGGCAATTCTTTTAGACAGAGAGTGGTTCATGTGTGGGATGAACTTCCGGAGGAAGTGGTGGATGCGGGTACAGGCTCACAATGTTTAAAAGACATTTAGATAAGTGCATGAGTAAGAAATGTTTGGAGGAATATGGACCAAGCGCAGGCAGGTGGTGCTAGTTTAGTTTGGGAATATGGTCAGCATGGACTGGTTGGACCGAAGGGTCTGCTTCCATGTTCTATGAGGTATCCGCAAAGGTGCCAATCATTTACATCATCTCTGAGTGACTCAGGTGGAAACCTAACACAAGGAGTGGAAGGAGTATGAGCAACCCACCTTGCCTTTTCAAACACCACTGCCTAACCACAGCACCAGACATGATGAAAGGTCATCCTCCATTCCAAGGGGCTTGCCTAAGAAGAAGAAGAAGGCGTCACATTGGGCTAGAAACAGCTTTCTGTTTTACTGCCTTGCCTGACAGTGTAACATTCCCTCCGTACTGTACTAGAGCAATCAAAGGGATCAGTCATTCCAGTCTGCAGAGCCAGACTTGAACCCAGATCACTCTCTCGTCCCAGAGACAGGCGAGCTGCCACTGCAAGTCTGTGCTCAAGTAAAATGTGACTGAAGTAAAAGACGGAATGAGTTAATAGCCCCCCCCAGAAAGGGGTGCAAAAGCATTCAGTGATAGAATAAAAGGATTGACAGCAGGATCGTCCATGTAGAGCTGGGGCAAAATCAAAATTCTTTCAGGAAGGGAGGCAATTTTTGGAATACAGTGGAAACCCCATCTCCCACGCGCTCTCACCCTACCCAGCTTCTTCCCAATACCTCTGATAGGGCTTGATCCTGTCACTAGATCTGACTGATGCACTAAGTGTTTACGAGCTGCATGCATATTAGATGAGAGTCTGGGAACATTACACAATAGGGGGATAAAAGACAAGCACATATACATGACTCAGGGACTTACAGGCGCCAAAAGAGCTCCTTAACTTGACCTGTCAACACAAAATGTCAGGAGAAATGCCGGTAGCAGGCATGAAAGTGTCCTGTGCTCTGCCAGCATGCATGACTGGGCACTTTGATTGACAATAGAACAACACATAGTTACGTTAGCACAGGCAATGACAAGCGTTACTCACCAAACATCTATAGCTAAAGGCAGAGCATGTTAGTTAAATCCAGGGAGAATATGTGTGTTGTGCTACCAGCATCTGTATTAACAAAGTATAAAAGTATATGGACAAAACCTTCACCATATTAGTATCAAGCTGAGGGATTTCAATGCTGAGACAGTGAATATTTCTGTCCTTTTGACATCTACAATGTCATTTATAGAGTCTACAGTTCTAAACAGTTACTCGATGTGTTAAAGCTGTTCCAACTACAACTGTCCCACCATAACTGCACAGGCAGTGTATGTTCAGACTGATCCAGCTGGACCCCAGTTCCCATTCATACTCCCAAATCATGTTTCAGATGTTAAATAAATTTCAAACAAGCCTCTCCTGCCTCAAAGTGGACCTTTAAGTTCTGTGGATGGCTTGTTAGAAATACCCAGGTATAATTTCTATTGATTTGTAGTTTTCTAATCGGCAAATCACGGTGCAGAGTTTGAAGAAAGTTCTTCTTCCTCCGAACATGAGTCAGGCATTATAGGCAGTCCTCACTGTGTAATATCTTGAGCACAGGCACTATAGTAATTTGGCCAGCAATCCAGAAGTCTTGAGCAACAATCTGGAAAAACGCGAACATCACAATGGAAGGTTGAAAAAGTGAATTATGTCTTTAAAAAGTGAGGAAATTTTTTTTAAAAATTGGAGTCAGTAAAAGTGGGCAATGTGGAATTGACTCTGAATGGCCTCTTTCCACACTGTAGAGATTCTATGATTCTATTACTTTCTTATGAGTAGGTTGGGCTTGTACTCATTAGAGTATAGGAGAATAAGATATCTTATTGAAACACATTGGATTCTCAGAGGGTTTGACAGGGTGGATATGGAGAGTTTGTTTGCCATTGTGGGAGAGTCTAGGATGAGAGGGAATAAGATAAAGAGTCACCCATTTAAGATAGCGATGGGAAGGAGTTTTTTCTCTCAAGGCAGTTGGTCTGTGGAATTCTTTACCTCAGAAGGCTGTAGAGACTGGGTCATTAAGTATATTCAAGGTTGTGGCAGCCAGATTGTTAATCAGCAAAGGGAATCCCCTTAAGACTAGTGAGTTTAAGATTATGATATCAGCCATGATCTAATTGAATGGCAGAGTTGTCTCAACGGGCCAGATGACCTACTTCTGCTCCTGCATCTCACAGAATCCTTACAGTGTGGAAGCAGGCCATTTGGCCCATCGAGTACACATCAACTCTCCATACAGCATCCCACCCAGACTCATCCCTCTACCCTGTCACCCTGCATTTCCCATGGCTAATCCACCTAACCTGCACACCCCTAGACACTATGGGAAATTTAGCATGGCCAATCCACCTAACCTGCACATCTTTGGACTGTGGGAGGAAACCAGAGCACCCAGAAGAAACCAATGCAGACACGGGGAGAATGTGCAAACTCCACCCAGACAGTCGGCTGAGGCTGGAATCGAACCCGGGTCCCTGGCACTGGGACGCAGCAGTGCTGACTACTGAGCCACCATGCCACGTCTTATGATCTTGGTGCAGAAGCTTCAGAAGGAAGGTAAAAAAAAAGAATAGAAAAGAGGGATTATGAGAGAAATACTAGTGGCTAACATATGTGGGAAACCTGGTCAGAGTGAAGAGTGAGACAGAGGCCAAGTGAGTGTCTGGGAATTTGGTGCAAAAGGGGAATTTGGTGCAAAGGGAAAAAGAGATATGTTAAGTTAGTTTTACCACAAGAACTAAAGTCTCTAAAATAAGAGGTGAGTTGAAGAGGATAAAAGGCACCAATCAAGAGGTCTACCTGTCATGAGACAAGCAGATTGATGTCACAATTGACAATATGATACAAGTACAGGGAAAGCAAATGAGTAGGATTGGTGAGTATTTCTAGTCTTTAAAACAAAAGTAAGATCTTTAGTTTAGATCTCTATTGTTTTTCTTCTCCCTTTTAAAAACAAACATAGCTAATTAAGTACAAGATTCATACTGGTATGGCAAAAATTGCAAAAAAGTGTAAAAAGCGATAGTTCTTCAAGTGGAAAGGGTAGGGCTACAATATTAATTACTTAATGAATTAAATACAATGGTAATGACAGGGTGGCTGATGCATTGCTGCTGTAGCATATGGGACCTGCTGGACACCATGATCATCCATAGTCAGCAATTGTGCCTCAAGGAATGTTGGATCCAAGTTTAAGGATCTGTAATCCAAGCTGCATACTTTCTGCCACATCAGGGAGGGGAACATTTACCCGGACACAGCTGTTTCCGTGGGACGGGCTTTATTTGAACCATGCTTGGACCCATATCCTGGAAAATTGAATAATTAGACCTGGAGTTAGGGCTTTAAACTAAGTAAAAGGGCATATGTTGAAGAGTGGATACGTGGGCTGACAAAGCAAAGGATATGACAGTACTGCAGGACAGCTTTATAAGTAATGATACTCAGAATGGGACAGAAAGTGACAACGTGTACAAACATAAACAGATGCAGCAAAAAGAGTCAAGGGGCGAAAATTTTAAGAAGGCAAAATTAATGGAACTTTATTAAAAACTTGCATAAACCAGACAAAATAAACGAATTTATGACACAATTAGAAGTTAATGGTAATGATGTTGTAACTGATATGGAGACATAGTTACAAGGAGATCAATGCTGGCAACTAAATATTCAGGGGTATGTGACTTTTTAAAAGGACATGCATGCAGTAAAGTGTGATGGTGTAGCTTTGATAGTGCAAAATGAATGAGTACAATAGCAAGAAATGATCTTGGATCAGAAGATGTAGAATGCACGTGGATGGAGGTGAGAAATAACAAGGGGAAGAAGATACTTCTTGTAGTTTATCATTGTAATAGCAATAACTATACTGTAGGACAGAGATTAAATCAAGAGATAATGAGGAGGGCATGTTAAAAAGGTAGTACATTAATCACAGGTGGCTTTAATCTTTATGTAGATTGGGAGAATCAAAGTGGAAGGTGGAGCCATGAGGAAAAATGTCATAACGTGTCTACAGGACAGTTTCCAAGAACAATATGTGGCTAATCTAACAGGGATCAGGTTATCTTGGATCTCAAAATGTGCAATAAGACAGATTTAATGAATGATCTCAGACTAAAAGATCCGTTAGGAAACAGTGACCATAACATGGTAGAATTTAGCATTCAGCTTGAAAGCTAGAATTCTGAGTCGAAACTAAACTTGCGCTGAACTTAAATAAGGTGAATTACAAAGGAATGAGGACAGAACTGGATGGAGTGGACAGGGAAATAAGTTTAACAAGAAAGATGGCTGATGAACAATGGCAAACATTTAAGAAAACAGTCCATAGCTCACAAAGGTGAGCAAGAAGGATTATAGGTAGAGGATAAACCAGTCATGGTTAACAAAGGAAGTTAAGAATAGTATCAAATTGAAAGAAAAAGAAACATAAAATATGACAAGTCATAGTCTTACCAGGCTCTAGGGCTGCTCTCTAATTAGAAAGAGAAAGGACCAGCAATGGTGGTTTAACATGAGGGTCACCATACCTCAGGTGAGGGGAGTGGTTGTGAAGGAGAGTCTTTCATAGTAACCTCAGCCAGTGAGGGAACTGAACCCATCCTATTGATATCATTGTACATCACAAGCCAGCTATTCAGCCAACTAAACTAACCAACCCCCACCATAGCACAACGATTAGTGGTAAGCTAGAAGATTGGGAAAATTCTAAAAAAACAACAAAAGTTGACAAAAAGGAGGAAGAAAATAAACTTTGAGTTTAAATTCACTTATAATAGCAGGAAGGGTTTCTTTAAATATATAAAGAGGAAGTGAGATACCAAAGTGATGACAATCCTTTTCGAGAATGAAACTGGGTCATAAATAATGGGGAACCAGGAAGTGGCAGAGGAGTTGAATAAACACATTGCATCAGTCCTCCCAGTAGAAGACATAAGATACTAAATATCAAGGGGGAAGAAATAATTACAATACCTATCACTACAGAAAATGTACTAGGAAAATTAATGTGGCTAGTTCCTGAACCTGATAGGTTGTACATGAGGATTTTAAGGAAGTAACTACACAGATAGTAGATTAACTAGTAGCAATCTTCCAAGTATCCTTAAATTCTGTAAAGTTGCCAAAGGATTGGAAAACTGCCAATGTAACGCCCTTATTCAAAAAGGAGGGAGACCAAAAACAGGTAATTACAGTATTGCTCAACATCTGTCATCTGGAAAATGTCATAGTCTATTATAAAAGGTGCAATAGCAGAACATTTAGAAATATATTATATAATTGTGCAGAGTCAACATGCCTTTATGAAAGGGAAATCATGCTGAACAAATTTAGTAGAATTCTTTGAAAAGGTAACAAGCAGGATAGATAAAAGTAATCCAGTACATGTAAAGCATTTTGTTTTCCAAAAAGTGTTTGTTAGGTTACCACGTGTAAGATTAGTCAATAAGATAAGAACAACTGGTGTTGTGGGCAGTACACTTGCCTGGATAGAGGATTGACTAACTGATAAGAAAACAAACAGTTGGAATAGCAAGAGCTTTATCTGCATGGCAACCTGTAAATTGTAGGGTAACACAGGGATCAGTGCTGGGGCCACAATTATTTACAATCTATCAGGCCATCAGGGAAGCAGGCCATTTGGCCCACCAGGTCCACACTGACCGTCTGAAAGGCATCCCACCCAGACCCAATGCCTACCCTATCACACATTTCCCATGGCTAATCCACCCAGCCTGCACACTATGAGCAATTTTGCAAGGCCAATCCACCTAACCTGCACATCTTTGAACTGTGGGAGGAAACTGGAGTGCCCAGAGGAAACTCACACAGACACAGGGAGAACGTGCAAATTCCACACATACAGTCGCCCAAGGCTGGAATTGTCCCTGGTGCTGTGAGGTAGCAGTGCTAACCACTGAGCCACCCCCATGTCACCCCCTATATTAATGACTTGGATAAAGGAAGTGAATATACTGTTGCCAAGTTTGTGGATGACATAAAAGTAGAATGGAAGGCAAGTGATGACAGTGACAGAAAGAGTTTACAGAGGGATTTAGGGGTCCTCATGCATAAATTGCAAAAAATCGAGTGTGCAAGTGTAAAAATAGGGAAGTCTTGCTAAAACTATACAAGGCCCTAGTTAGACCATCCTTGAATATGGTGAACTGATTTGATTCTGTTATTGAAAGGAAGATATATTGGCATTGGAGGCAATCCAAGAAAGTTCACCAGATATGGAGGGAGTTTATGGAAGTTGAGCGAGTTGGGCCTGTATTC
>NC_063339.1:72061657-72072186 GCF_021869965.1 Rhincodon typus | reverse complement strand
CTCTTGAGCACTAAGGCTCTGCAGGAGCAGCTGACCGGTCAGTGGGGCTCACCCCCCACTCCCACTCAATTCAAACAGCAGATCCACTGTGCCTTTGCAACAATATCCTCATCTCCTACCACTTTGTACGATGTGCCCCTTTAATGCAGCCACAATGGACAACAGCTTTGTATATCTCCATACATACTGTAGCCCTCCTACAGACAGACGTTTAACATTAAAAAGTGTGCCAATATAATTGGAACATACACACGAATCAGGAGCTAGAGCAGGCCATTCAGCCCTCAAGACTGCTCTGCCATTGGTCAAGATTGTTATGTCAGATCTAAATTCTTGCTCACCCTAATAACCTTTGACTCTCTGGTTCGTCAAGAAACTTATCTGTCTCTGCCTTGAAAATATTCAATGATCTCCTGCTTGGACAGGGCAGTGTCAATATATACAAGAAGAGGGGTCCCAAGGCTGTGCCAATATTTACATGGGAAGAGAGTATCCCACACAAAAGATTGAAAATACATAGGCTCACAGGGTTGGTGCATCCTCTGATAATGCAGATTCTTCAGGTCACTGTCCAGACTCTTGTACTATTCAGAGACCAGCTAGGAATTCTCCAAAGTTCTACTGTACCAGTGTTGCCAGATTTGTACCACAGACAAAGAAAAAAACTGCCCCAATGTCAAATCCTGCATCTTCCCAGGAGCAAAGTTGCCTTTGAGTCAACAGCACATGACCCATTCTTATTGCTGTCACTGGCTCCGTAACACAAGCAAATTCTAAGGACGACATCCCTACCTCAGTGCACAACAATTAACTGCATGTTCATCAATGTTCGTGGTGAGTTTGTCTACCAAACAAAAGTCAGCTGTGTTTCAGTCAGACAGGACTGAGCCAAAAAGGTTATCAGATCAAGCCTGACACTTGCTGAGACAAAAGCGAAATACAGCAAATGCTGGAAATCTGAAACAGAGAAAACAGAATGTGTGAAACTTTCAGGAGGTCAGGAGAGGAAATGAGAGTGAACATTTCAAGTCGGTGGCCTTTCAGCAGAACTGAAGGAAAGTTGGAAATGCCACCATTTGTATTAGATGTTAAACTAAGCTCCCATCTCAGCCAATATCCTCTCAACCATCAATTCTAAGAAGAGTGTGGGATATTTACCTCTTAACCAACAACACTGAAAAAATAACACAGCTCATTATTACATTGTGATCTTGTGAGGACTTTCCGAGAGCAAATTGGCTGCCATATTTCCTCTGTAAACACAGTGACTGATAAGATCACTTGCTGTCATATAAACATACAAAATTATGACGGGAATAGATAAGATAGATGCAGGGAGGTAGTTTCAACTAGGGGGGGCATAGCCTCAAAACAGGAGGGACCAGATTTAGGACTGAATGGAGGAGGAACTTCTTCACCCAAAGGGTTGTGAACCTGTGGAATTCCCTGCCCAGTGAAGCAGTTGAGGCTTCCTCATTGAATGTTTTTAAGGCAAAGATAGATAGATTTTTGAATGGGTTGGTAAGTGGAGCTGAGTCCATGAAAAGACCAGCTATGATCTTATTGAATGGCGGAGCGAGCTCGAGGGGCCAACTGGCCTACTCCTGCTTCTGTTTTTTATGTTCTTATGTCACCATGATGTGACGTGGTGTTGTACATGTTACCCACATAACAGACAATCAGGTACTTATTGAGGCAGATGACTAGAAGTTCATTAGCAACTAACTATGTATGACATCTTATACTTGTATATAGATTCTAGGCAAAATGCTTACTTGTTTTATTAATATATTACATTCATAGTTCACCGGCTCACTAAGCAACTGATCAACTGACTGCTTGCTAACTGTTGATTCAATGTAGAGAGTAAGATGGAGACCTCTTGCACTACAGCATCATGCACTATGAAGTCATCTAGCTCTCTTAAGAATACAGTGCCTTTCTGAGTTCTGTGTAATAATACAACAGTTACTACACCTCAATAGTACTTTTCTAAATTGATTCATGGGATGTGGGTGTCACTAGTTGGGCCAGCAGTTATTATCCATCCTTAGTTGCCCTTGAGAAGGTGGTGGTGAGCTGCCTCCTAACAGCTCTAGCCCATACATTGTAGGTAGACCCACGACATCATTAGGGAGAGAATTTCACGGTTTTGACCCAGACACACTGCAGGAATGTGCAAGTCAGGATGGTCAGTGGCTTGGAGGGCAACTTGTTTGTCCTGGTGTTCCCATGTATCAGCTGCCCTTGTCTTTGTGGATGGAAGTGGTCGTGGATTTGGAAGATGTTGTCTAGGGAGCCTTGGTGAATTTCTGTAGTGCATTTTGAAGAATGATACACACTGTTACTACTAAACGTCGATGGTGGAGAGAGTGGATGCTTGTGGATTTGGTGCCAATCAAGTGGGCTGCTTTTTCCTGGATGGTGTCAAGCATCTTGGAGCTGCAGCCATCCGGGCAAATGGAGTTTTGGCTTCATTGGCTATAAGAAGATTAGAAGGTCCTGGAGTTATAACAGGAATTGAAAAGACAGCAAAAAACATAAGGTGTGACCAATAATGCTAATCTGCAATTCAGAGAAACTCCTTTATTCAAAGAGTATTAACAATGTAGAACTTGCCTACCACAAGGAGTTGTTTGAGTTGAACACAGAGAGAAAAAACACAGTAAAACTTAGAACTGATAATACTTGTCCAAACAAAAGTTTAATTTTGAGGCTAACATGAAGAATTTAAAACCTGCATAGAGTAGGGATACATTTAAGGAGAAGTGAGATAGGTACATGTAGGATGAAGGAAGAAATGGATCCAAATTGGCCTTCTGTCAGACTATAATACAATGATGCTATGATTATATCGATGGGGTTAGATAGAGATGGATGGGCAGAGGCTCATTTGGAGTATGAAGACTATTTACAAGCGTGAATGGCCTGTTTTTCTGCTGTAGGAAGGTCTTTGAGAGAGAGTACACGTGTGTGTGTGAGACCGTGTGAGAGAGAGAATGTGTTTGTGTGTGTCTGTGTGTGTGAGACAGACAGAGAAAGAGAGAGAGAGACAGAGTTTCTATGTATGTGAGGGAGAGAGAGAGAATGTGTGTGAGAGAGAAACTGTGTGTGAGAGAGAGAGAATGTGTGCGTTTGTATGAAACAGAGACAGTGTGCGTGTGAGAGAGGGAGGAAAAGTATGTGTGTGTGTGTGTGTGTATGTGTGAGAAAGAGCGTGTGCATGTGTGAATGTGAGAGAGAGAATGTGTGTGTATGTATGTAATGCATGTCTGTGTGTGAGTGCGCATTTGTTTGTTGCAGGGGTGTGTGTGTGGTTTTTTTAATTCATTCACAGGATGTAGGCATTGTTGAATAGGCCAGCATTTATTGCCCATCCCTAAATGCCCAGAAGGCAAGCTGAGAGTCAACCACATTGCTTTGGGTCTGGAGTCACATGTAGACCAGACCAGGCAAGGATGGCAGTTTCCTTCCCTAATAGACATTAGTGAGCCAGATGGGATTTTCCAACAATCGACAATGATTTCATGGTTGTCATGAGACTCTTCATTCCAGATTTTTAATTGAACTTAATTCAAATTCCACTATCTGCCGTGACAGGATTCGAACCTGGGTCCCCAGAACATTATCTGGATCTCTGGATTAACAGTCCAGCACCTCCCCGAGAGACAGAGAGAAAGGGGGGGGAGAGAGCAAGAGAGAGAGAGAGGGAGAGAGGGCAAGGGTAAGGGGGAGAGAGAGAGGGGGCAAGGATGAGGGAGAGAGAGTGAAAGAGAGAGACAGGAAGAAAGGGGGGGGGGGGGGGGGGGGGGGGGGGAGAGAGGTGGGGGAGAAGGAGAGAGAGAGAGAGGGAGAGAGAGAGGGGGGGAGAGAAAGAGAGAGACTCTCCCCACCTAAGAGAGAGACGGGGGCAAGAAAGGTACAGCAATCAAATGAAGAACAAATTCCAGTACTTAGCATGTGTGGTGTGGGCCAGTGCCAACTTAGTTCAGCTGGTGGCACGTTCACACTCACACATGTTCTAAACTCCCTGCTCTGGAATCTGCCATCCCAGTTTAACAATGAGGGAATGTTGACTCATCATAAGTGCCATCCTTCTAAGCAGATGGTAAACTGAATGCTGGTTATGCCCACAGCACTAATGGAAGAAGAGAAGGCAATGATCCTGGACAGCATTCCTTTCCTCTGGCAATAGTGTGGCTCGTTATTATCTGGTACTTTGCAATACTATAAAGCATATTAAAAATCATTATATTATAGATGTCGGTTGTGGCTCAGTTGCTAGTCCTCTTACCTCTAAACCTGACCATTGTGGGTTCAAGTCCCACTCTAGGACATAGAACTCAAAATCTAGAGTGATATTGAGAAGTACTGTCTTTTGAGTGATACATTAAACCAACGTTCATTGAGCTCTCTCACATTAAAGTGAAAAAAAAATCTACAATACTTTTCAGTGTTCTGGGATATTATTGCCAGTGTCCTGATCAACATTTATCTCACAGGGAACATTGCTAAAATAGATTATCTTGTCATTAACATGCTGTTGTCTGTGGGAATTTGATGGGTAGCTGCTAAAATTCTTACATTTCAGTATGGAGCATACTTATAAAAGGGACTTAAGTCTGAAGTCACAAAAGGCACGACATAAATATCAGTCTTTCTTTGCTCGATCTACCAAGCTCCTCCCACCAACACACACTCAAAGGGATCCAGAATAATAGGAAAAGCAAAACCTTGCTTACATCTGTTTCAGAGATAGTAGGTACTGCAGATGCTGGAGAATCTGAGATAACAAGGTTATCTCAGAAACTTTCTGAAGAAGGGTCTAGACCCGAAACGTCAGCTATCCTGCTCCTCTGATGCTGCTTGGCCTGCTGTGTTCATCCAGCTCTGCACCTTGTTATCCTTGCTTACATCTGGTTGCCATTATATTATTGGACAAATGTAGAAGCGGTAAGCCTTGGATGTTCTTTGATATTCCCTGCACACAGTAGGGAGATGCTGTCCATTTAGCAAAACTCTGGAAAGACCTTTTATCAGATACATATGGTGTGGTCACGCTGCATCCACAGACTCAGGCAAAGAAAGACCCAGTTGACTGTGTGGTGCGGGAATTTGCCCACTGTGCACTGACTTATCTCTCTGTGGGTCACCACACTCAGCAAAGCCTAGCTTTCATCTCAATGGATTATTTAATAACACAACTCAGAAAACCACATAATTTCATAGTAGTTTATCTTTTGTGGTGCGTTCTGTTCCTTTGTCCTTCTCCCCCTTACTCTGATTTATTATCCATGTGTTCCCCTATATCACACACCATTCTGGGGCTGTTGGAGAATTTGGCCAGGATTCCATCAAGAGCTCCACTGATGACTAAATGCAGTGCAAAGCACAACCACCCTGACTTGGGTCAGAATACTTCTGTTTCAATTACTGCTCCCTTACACTGTTACAAAACAGCACTATTGAGGAAATTCAATAAGGATCCTGGCCAAGAAATGGAAGGTTGAATATATTCCAAGAAACTGTGACACATGGCCTCCCATCTCCGACTGCCTTCCCCAAGCTCCTTCCGTTGGCTATCAGACACATCTCCTTATCTGCACCAATTGGAAAGCAAACAAATCTCTTGAATCACCTGATTGGATGAATTTGGGTGGATAGTCTAAAATATCCTTCTGCTCATCTCCAATGTTTGCATAATTAATAAACAAAAGTGGTCAAAGAAAATGAAGAAGATAATGTTTTCTTTCAAAAGATTCTATATGTAAATTGCTCACAACAGAGCCCTGGAGATTAGTGTTTAACTCACGGTGACACTAAATGATCCTGGTGAACTGACAAGCTTTTGACTAAGGGGAAGAAAGCTAACAAAGCAGACATCTCCTGTAGCTAGCCCTTTGCATGCACATGGTAGCCCGCTTATATAGTATGGATAGAACTGGGCTGACCCACAGATTCCACAGGCACTATCATGAAGCACAGTCACTTGTGCCCTTGTACCCCAGCTGGGGCAAAACTGGCATAGATTTGGCCAGTGCCAGTACTGCTGTACTTAGGTTGGGCAATGAGGCCTTTAGCTCTTGGGCTGGGAAGATCAAGTAGCTCTGAAGTACATGTTGAAGCGGTCAGGGGAGTCAGAGGTTGTTAGAGGAGGGCAGAGTATGAAGGTGGGGCTGAGGAAGGAGACAGATCGAAGGGTACTGGAAATGTAACTTGTTGGGCCTGAAGAAGACACTTCAGCTCCCCTTAACCCACAAGCAGTGCTGCAAAGGCATCTACCTCGTGAATTCAACTTTTCATGCCATCTTTCAATGTCCAGCTAATATTGATCGTCTGTCCCTCCCATCAAACACCCAGCAATTAGTCAGCAGGGGGAGAGCAGTAACAACCAGAGCATGAGATGTCCAAGCAACAGGAGTAAACCATTCAGCCCCTCAAGAGAGGTCTGCCATTCACAGAGTTCTTCATTGAATTGTATCTTAACTCCATTTACTTGCCTTAGTTTCATATCCCTTATTTCTCTTACACTACAAACAAAAACTCTACAAATCTCAGTTTTGAAATTTCTAATTACCCCTGAGTTTCAACAGTATTTGGAGCAGAGAGTTCCAACTTCCATTCCTCTTTGTGTGAAGCTCTCTGCTATCATCCCTAACTCTCCTAGTTTTATGGTAGGTAATGCTCCTTGTACTGAGCTCCCCCACTAGTGAGGATAGCTTCTCTCTGTCAGCTCTGCCATTTTTTTTATCATTTTCAAAAACCCAGTTAGATCTTAATCTTCTATTTACGAGCAATAAAAGATGAGGTTATGCAATCTGTCCTTATAATGTAACTCTTTTGACCTGGTAGCATTCTGATAGTTCTGTACTGCATCCACTCCTAGCTCATTATTTCCTTCCTAGTTTGCACAGAACTCCAGATGGGGTCTGGACGGAGATTATGTAACTCTGGAACTTTTATCGCTTGCTATCAGAGCGGCCTTGATACAAATCAGCCAATTCACAGTAAACTACCCTAAATACCAATGCATCTTAGGTTTGAGACCTTCCTGTATGCATTTGCTTAGGAATGGCCAGCTGAAGGCCCATACCCAGCTATAATGTGCTGCGAGTCTGGCAATATTCATTGCTAGATTGCTAATAACAGGACATCTTCTGCAGGCGAGGACAGAATTCGTCCCTTTTAAAAATAATATCAGAAAGTATAAATAGTTTTGTCCCACACACATAATGAAGCATCAGTGTGCTGCAGGTAAATCAAATTAATTTATGTCGAATCATATCTCACAAAAGTGACCGTTCCATAGGGATTGTGGGGAATGCAATCAAAAGTCAATCACAAACCGAAATGACAGTCTGCCAGTGAATCAAATGTACCTGCTATAAAGGAGGAAGGAACTGCACTAAGAGTACATGCCTTAGCATGTCAACTGCAGCTCAACGGTAGCACTCCTGGCTCTGAGTCAACAGATTATGAGCTCAAGTCCCACCCCCAGAGGTATTAGAAAGAAGACAGTCCAGTTTAGAAATGGAGAGGGGCATTCTATGGTTAGAGTGGCTGTTTTTTTTTGGCAATTTAGGTATTAACCTGAGGAGGGCAGCTACCCCTGGTGGTCTCAACCAATGTTTCTCCCCAAACCAAGGTCCTGAAAACAAATTAATCTGCTCATTTACGTCTTCACAACTTGTGGGATCTTGCTGTGTGCAGTTTAGTTGCCATGTGTCCTGCAGTACTTTAGTGACCTCACTTCATTGATTGTTAAGCACTTTAGGAGCTGGGAATAGACGCTAAATAACTGCAGACCTTTCACTATCATTTTCAAAATAGGGAAGACTGTTACAATCATGACATTAGCAGCTTCCTTTAAATAGCAGATATAAAATAAACCTTCCTTGGGAAATAATATGCTGAGTTGCAGAGATGGACTTTTGTGGAAAGTCCAAAAGGAGAAGGTGATAAGTAAGTGGAGAGGTTTAGAGGGGGATTTCCAGAACTTATAATCAAAATCGGTGCTGGTACAACTGCTAGTGGAAGCTGTCAAAGGATGAGAGGGTGCAGAGGTAGAGAGGATCAGGAACAGTACTGTAGATTGTCAGGCCTACATGGTTGAAGGCACAGCATGATGGGATGAAAGAAGAGATGGACATAGCAGTGCAATGAAGAGTTTGAGGTGGAAATGGCTGAAGTTGATTATAGGGATAGGCAGCGGCAAAACTACGAAGAGATTTCAACATGAGGAAGAGGAGGTGTTGGTCAGCCAAGTACCAGTACTCCATGCTTAAGTATGTCCCAGAGTGTCTTTAAGACAGAGGTAGATAGGTTCTTGATTGGTTAGGGGGTCAACATTTAAAGGAAGAAGGCAGGAGAATCGGGTTGAGAAAAATATCAGCCATGATCAAATGATGGAGAAATCTCTAATGGTGAAATGACCCAATTCTGCGCCTATATCTTCTCATCTTATGTGAGTCTGTTCGCTGTTGATGCTTGGTGTTGTACTTGGTTGTTTAAACCTGGTTGTGGATTCCAAGAAAACTAAGCTGCAGAATCGGCTGAAAACCAGAGTTGAGGTATAGAGCAGATATTTTAAGATACTAAATAAAATCTACTACATTCTTCAAAAATAATGTGTTCTCTGCACTGGTCACACACCATTGTTGTGCTTGGGGTGTAGGAGGGAGTTACACAGCCTTCATCCAATGACAATGAAGGAACAGTGTATATTTCCAAGTCAGGAGTGCCTTGGAGGCAGACTTACGGGTGGGGGTGTTCCCATACATCTGCTGCCCTTGTCTGTCTAGATAGTAGTGGTCATGGGTTTGGAAAATGCTGTTGAATAAAACTTGACACTTTGCTGCAGTGCATTTTGGACATGGTATATACTGCTGTTACCACTGGGCCTGGTAGAGGGAGTGAAGGCTTGAGGTTGGAGGACAGGGTGCCAATATCTGGGCTGCTTTGTGTTGAGATTCTCAACTGTTGTTGGAGCTGCACTCATCCAGGCAAGTGGAGCATGTATGCTATCACACTCCTGACTTGCGTCTTGTGGACAGGCTTTGGGGAATCAGGAGGTGAGTTACTCCCCACAGTATTCCTAATCTGACCTGTCCTTGTGGTCACTGTATTTATATGGCTGGTCCAGTTCAGTTTCTGGTCAGTGGTTACCCCCAGGATGTTGATAGCGCTGAGTGGAAGTAGGTGGACTTTGAACACAGGGGTCAGAGGTCAGAAGTTCAGACCTGAGTCAAATAGAGGCAGAAACTCTCAGCTCATTTTATAGGGAACCTGGAATTGCACCTGAAGTGGTGTAATCTGCAGGGCTGTGGACCAGAGGTTGGAAAGTGGGATTAGAATAGGCAGCTAGAATGTTTTTTTCGGCTGGCTGTAATTTTTCAATGGTTTTTAATAGCTGGCAGAATTTAGAATACACACTTCCCAAAAAGTGGGGAAGAAAAACTCTAGTAATGCGGTGTCACAGATGATGAAACATGTGTTTACAACAAGCTCAGACTGTAAGTCGGGTACGAACTGGTTCCTGTAACTGGCTAGAATTGGTAAACAATTTTCATCAGCTTCTAGGACTCAGCGGTGACCTCAGAAATCACCTCAAATCACAGCGCAGACATCCATAGCCCTCTGACAGAAGAGCAGTATACGCAGGAACAGGTAAGGGAGCAGAGAGATAACAAGACACCAGAGCGGTGAGAGACAGAGCTTCTTTATTACAGTCCCCTGGCTCCCAGCTTTCACTTCAGCCTAGACTCTGACTGGGAAACTGCTGAGAGATGTTGTTAGGTCCAAGTTACTACTGAGAGCGAGATAATAACAACAAAAGCAAAATTTTGTTGTTTTGTTTGATAATATCCGAGGGAGCAATGTTTCACAAAGAGAGGGAGGGGAGGGAAGTGATACCTGGAGATTTAATGTTACTGTTCACACCGGTAGATAGAGACAGAGTCTGAGCGCTAGTGCGGAGTGAGATAAAATACGAGGGTAGCACAGCGCTACTGGATGAATATTACGCTGGACACTGGGAATTGCAACAGATGGTATACAATGTTTACACTATTGAAGAGTTACATTGGATACAGAGTAACAGCAGAGTTATACATCGGAGGGGGATTAAGCAGCATAGACACAATGTAGCACCGACAGCCATACACTGACAATCACGCGGCGCAGCAAATCACAACAGGTCGTGTAGAAGTTGCGCTGGAAAGAAGCCACAATAAAAGAGGGTGGTATGAAACAGGGCAACATGCCTATAACTCAAACACAAGGTTACATTTGCAGAGACAGCAATAGAGAGCGTCAAAAGGAAACTGGGTTGAAGACAGTGCAGAATGAGCCAGAGTTTATGAGGGGCAGTTAGTTACACTGGAGATACCCGATCCAGTGGAACGCTGAGGGCTGAATGGCGTATGCCGCCTCCAGCGCCTAAAGGTCAATGAGATCTTCCCACTTGGCGCAATGCAGAACCAAAACAGCCCTAGTATCGAGACATTCTCTCTACCGCAGAAACGTCAGCC
>NC_063339.1:72016476-72061557 GCF_021869965.1 Rhincodon typus | reverse complement strand
GACCCACTGGGTCTCTCTCTGGTCAGTTTCATACCCACTGGAATTCTCTCTGGTCAGTTTCAGACCCATTGGGTCTCTCTCAGGTCAGCTTCAGACCCACTGGAATTCTTTCTCTGGTCAGTTTCAGACCCATTGGGTTTCTCTCCGGTCAGTTTCAGACCCACTGGAATTCTCTCTCTGGTGAGTTTCTGACCCATTGGAATTTTTTCTCTGGTCAGTTTCAGACCCATTGGGTCACCCTCTGGTTAGTTTCTGACCCATTGGAAGTCTCTCTGTGATCAGTTTCAGACTCGGCCAGGTGAGTTTCAGATCCCTGGGACTCCTGGTTGCAGACGGTTTCACATCCAGCTTGCAGCAGACGGGAGTCGGGTGAGGTTGATACAACCTGACTCACACTGCGATGACTCCTCGCCGAAGCCGGACTGGAGTTTACAATTGCCTGTTTTTCTTTTGTTGTTGTTGAACCCTGGCTAATGAGCAAACGATCCCGATCGAAAACAAACACTGAATACAAAGTCAACACAGCAGCAACTCGCTCGTAAATCTTCAGCGCCCAAAACATAAATCCCTTTGCCGACAAAACTGATATGTTGATGTATTTTTGCTTCTGTATCTGCTGCCCTGACATGTCCCGGAAATGAGAACAAGTGAGTTAAAAACGCATTGAGAGCGTCTAAAGTTGGCTTATAAAACAGTAAAAGAATGACAAAAAGTGGTTGTATTAGGGATACTTTTCGCAACCCAGCCCCCCCCCCCCCACCTTGTATCTGCCACAAGATCAGGGTGTTCTCCTGATAAGAAGACGGTAAGCACCAGATCAGAAAAATCTGGGCTAGATTGACAACAACCTTGCAATGCCGATCCGCTTTGTAGTGCAGAGACAATATTTGCAAAGAAACAATTAAGTCACTTTTTTTGTCCGGTTCCCTTTGGGCAGGATGACGGGAGCGCGACTGCACGATGTAGAGATGAAGGAGATGCGCCGGGAAAGGAAAGTTGGTTGTTGTGAGATGCACTTACCCGGAGATAACTGAAGCCGGTTTATGTCGGATTGTACAAACTCCTTACAGTAGGTACTCTGATTAATCACCGCGCTTTACGCGCCGACCCACTGTTTACCGCCGGACTCCCTGTCAATCAAATATCGTCACAATCGTGTAACCATGGCACCGCCAAATCAGCAATCAGTACACGCCCACCCGACCGGCTCTTTTCCGAATTGACTGCTGGCGCTGCCAATCATTCCCCGCGCAGCCAATCGCCTGTTCTCCTGCAGTGCCGGCTTCGCGCCCCTAGATAGTGCTGTGCTACAGCACCCTCCCCGCCACCCACCCCCACCCCGTCCTTCCCATCCAGCGCCACCTGGAGGCCTCACCCTCCCCCACCAAAACGTCCGGGCCGGGCGGCTGTCTGCACCCCCTCGCCGATCAGAAATCAGCATCAGGTTGTTACCACGAGAGAAGCGCTTATACCATCCAATCGAAATCAGCCATTTGTCCTCGTTTCCCCCACTCTGTTACATTAGGAGGGGGATTCCCTCCACAGCTATCTTAAAAGAGCCTGTTCGCCAAATATCTATTAATATGCATTTGTTTTTGTGGCTTAAAGACGGGGTCCAATCTGAAGTTGACAGATCTCAGATTCTGCATTGAGTTCACTCAGACCCACTTAGGAGTTAACATCTAGAGAGGAGGGACTAAACAAAACAGCTGGACAAGGAACCGCAACTGCAGTCTTGCACCAGTCACTGTGTAAATGTCACTTTTATACGTTTAAAAACATCTACGCTTTTGTTTTACCCGGACAGGGTGCAGGGAGTCTGGAACATACTGGGCTGAGAAGGTAGTCAAGGCAAAAACTCTGCATACATCTAAAAAGTGCCAATAACCTGCAGGGCCACACACCAAAGACTGGAAAGTGAAATTACGCTGGCTGGCTATGTGATGGGCTAGATGACTTCTTTCTGTGTCGCAAACTTTCTATGATTGTTTGTCTAAAGAAAGAAGGAGAACGAGAGATATAAGGAGAATGATAGAAAGAGTTAGGGCACAGAATGAGGCCATTCAGCCCGCTATGGCTTTATTGGCCAAAATAGAAACATCCATTCGAATCCCCGATCTGCCACACAATAGATAGAGTATTGTATCTCAAGTGTATATACAACTTTTTTGAAAAAATGAAAACAGGTCTTTTCAACCCTCTCTGCCTAGCATGTGACGGTTCAATACACCTTAATTAAATCTTTTCTTAGCCTCCTACTTCCAAAGACAATGACCCCAGCCTATCAAACTACAGTCCCCTTGACTGTCCATAGAGGACACTCTACGAGTTGTGCTCAACCAGCCTGGTGCTTGCAAAATTCAGAACATCGTGTCTAACATTAGATGTGCTCCTGCTATTGGACAACATTAACTAAACTCTGACTGCACTGAGAATTACACTGGAAACCAATTCAAGATTATCAGCCAGGCTCACAGTGTTGTTCACTTATTCAAACATGGGACCCTATTCTTTGTAGCCAAGAATAATATGTTCACACATTATACCTTTTTATAATGATGTAAGGGCTATGAAGATAACCAATCACTGATACATCCACATGGTAATGCCCTGACCATTCAGAGACCACTAACTAAGACAGTTCTCACTGCATCTCATTGACAGCCACAGACCAACTAAACAATACCCCCTTCTTAAGCATCATATATTATTATTTCCTGTGTTCAATCCTGATTAGTGCAAAATGAGAAGGTCTCCTTTCATGTTTGTTATTAGCACTGATTATTGGTATGTTTTAAATCCAATTTTTACTCATAACTAAAACCCTCCATTTCCGGCAACATTTAATTCAATCTTTCTGTACCCTCTCCAATGTGATAACATCTTTTCTATAATGGGGTGACCAGAACTGCACACAGTACTACAGCTGTGCTCTCTCCATTGTCTTGTACAGCTCCGTCATTGTATTCATGCTTCCATACTCTAGGCCTCAACCAATGGAACCTTGCCTTCCAAACAGCATGATTCTGAACCTAGACACCTGTGGGTGTGGTAAATATGGAACGGAGCTGGTTATGCTGCTCACCTCTTTATCTGCCATCTCCTTTTTGTCAGATTGACAAGTTTTGTATCTGTCAGACGTTCAATGTGAATCATCGGCTTTGAGTTTCCTGTGGTTTGCTGGTCTTATATCTGTTCTGAACAACTACCACACGGGAGCTTCAGTCTATCTATAACAACTCATTCTAAAATTTCCCTGGCTGCATTACCTCATATTGTATGGAACCAGACAAGCACATCTTTCTACAAAAACTGCTATGTAGACTGAAAGGTGTGTGCCAACTTGCTGAGTAAGCCTCATTTATCCATTAAAGTAATCTTCCTGTGTTACACAGTTTCAACTCCTCACAGCTCCAATAACTTGTGAAAATTAGAAAAGTTCACACTCCTGGTGCGCGTGCTGAGAGAATACTGCACAATCAGAATTACCATGTATAGGATGAGACATTAAGATCCCAAATATGTGCAAAAGATCCCATGACATTACTCAGAGGAGCACGAAGCTTCTGTCCTGTGTCCTGACCAATTTTTATCCTCAACTAAGATCTGTAAAAAACAGATTATCTTGTCATTCGCACATTTCTGTTTATGGGATATTATTATGTGCAAACTGGTTCTCTCTTTTGTTACATTACAACAGTGACTACTTTTCAAAGTACTACATTGGCTATACAGCACTTTGGGAAATTCTGAAATTGTGACAAATGCAATGTATCTCAGTATAACCATTAACATGTTTGCTCTCCACAGTCCTGCAAATATCTTCTTTCCCATCATTTGTCCTATATTGTTTTCAGCGACTATTGGATCCATTTCCCTCACTCTTTCAGACAGTACAATCCAGATCGCATCAACTTGCTGCCTGAATGACAAGTTCTTAGTTATTTTCTCAGTCCTTTTCCATGATCTTAAATCTGAATTCTTCAGTTACTGAGCCACCTGACAGGAGGAAGTTATTTCTCCTTACTTACTTGATCAAAACTCCTTATAGACTGGAACCACTGGATTACAGTCTATTTTTCCCTCAGCATAATGCTGGAGTATCAGTCTGTGTCAAGCATATCTTCACTTGCTGCATTTTACAATCTTTGCCAGGTTGAATATACATACGAACAGATTCAAGAATATACACTTCCCTGCTGTTATCAGACTTTTGAATAGACCTCTCAAATGTTAATATTGATCTCTCTGTGCACATTCTCTATGGCTCTAACACTGTATTCTGCACTCTGTTCTGCTACCTGATGCACTTTATATGGTACGATCTGCCTGTATAGCATGCAAAACAACACTTTTCACTGTATCTCAGTACATGTGACATCAATAAATCAAATCAAATCAAATCGTGTAGAATAGGCTTCCGCAGAAAGTGGAAGTTGTTAGTATTGATTCAGTGCAAATTATATACAGCAGGTTTCATTCTGCAAGAAATATTTTGGGATACAGCATAATTTGTGACATGATAATTGTTTGAGAGGAACAGCAAAACATTGAACCCTTGGTTCTTAAATTTGTGAGGATTTTCCTCGCTGGTTAGAAATAAATTGATGGGGAGTGATTCCTACAATTAGTCAGCAGCTTTATGATTAGTTTATCATGTAGCTATCAGGATAGCATAAGGCAAACACAGATGGAGGTCAGTCACTGTCTCATCAGTTTCCAATGCTCGCAGATAGGTAAAGCAGCCAATTCTGCATCAAGAGTTACATTCATTCTGTAGTCCACAATCACTTGATGAGGCTCTCACAGTCACTGGATCAATACCATCACTTTAGCAAATCCTGAGTCCCAGAATATTATAAATTCTTTCTTTCTTCTGCTGTTTTTCTGGGTGCATTAATGCAATCTTTCTCCCTTGCCTTGTAATCCAGATGTTGGATGATTACACAGAACTACTTGGCCCAAGGCAAGCTGCTTAGTGCGATCACACTGCACTGGTATTCCTAGGCCTCAGCTTAAGTTCGTAGGCACTGATCTGCACAAATCTCCCAACCCATCGATGTCTCAGATTCAAAGTTTGCATCCTCGTGTTCAAATTCTTCCAATTCCTCACCATCTCTGTATGATCCTCCAGCACCACAGCCCTCTCTGTACCCCTTTAATTCCGGCCCCTTGCTCATTGTCAGTTTTTATCCCCCCATCATGGCTGGCCAGACCTTCAGCTGCCTTGGCCCCAAGCTGTGGAATTCTCTCCTCAAGCCTTCCTACCTCTCCCTTCTCCTTAAAGATCTTCATTAAAAGTGACTTCTATGACCGAATGCTTGCTCATCAATCCCCATGTCTCCTTCAGCGCCAATTTTGTTTGTCTGATTATGGTCCTTGGGGTGTGTTACCACAATGAAAGGTGCTATATAAGTGCAAGTTGATCATCAACCACTCATTCCTCGTTCCGCATCATTACAGCGAAACCGCTGAAAGGACTTCGAAAGACCTGGAGCAAGGGAAGGGAACGGAAAATTGCTACGTTGTGGAGGGGGAGAAAGACAGGAAGAGGGAGACATGTGAGGATTCCGATCTTGCATCCTGATGAAGGGTGTAAACCCGAAACGTCAACTTTCCTGCTCCTCTGATGCTGCCTGACCTGCTGTGTTCCTCCAGCTCCACACTGTATTGACTCTCTGATGCGTAAAGTTGTAACAAATTGACTAAGCTGAACAGTCTGGCAGTCAATGAAGCAAACAGAAATGT
Source organism: Rhincodon typus (assembly GCF_021869965.1). NCBI lineage: Eukaryota > Metazoa > Chordata > Chondrichthyes > Orectolobiformes > Rhincodontidae > Rhincodon > Rhincodon typus. The sequence goes on along the minus strand of NC_063339.1, from coordinate 72,055,809 downwards.
ACTAGTACGACAGACCAGGGACCAGAGCTCCAGGCAGGCTTAGAGGCCCAGTCTAATACCAGGCTTCTAGCTGAAGTCACACTGCAATGGTGGCTTAGCCATTTGATCTATTTTATAGGTCAAATTTGAAAAGAATGCTGCGGAAGATGGGTGACCAGTTTTGAGGGCTCCCTCCCTTTCACTTCACTGCTGTTGCATCCAGCTGGAGCAGGACAGTGGGGGGTGGGGCGGGGGTTGGTGTCCCATCCATCGAGTTTTCCCACTGATTGTCTCTGAAACTTTTTTTTTGTGGGTTTTTTGTTTACCATTCCCAGGAGGTTCTATCAGCTGGATTATACAGAGTGGGCCCCTCCAGCTACAACTGCAAAACAAACCTACAGGGGCTAAATTTGCTGATGACCTCAGCAATGGGTAAGGGAGTGAGTCATAAAGAGGGCATTAAGTAGCCTGCTAAGGGACCGTAACACATTAAGTCGGTGAGCAAACGCTTGGCAGATGTGAGCAGTGTGAGGAAATGCGAGTTTTTGTTCATTTTGGCAGGTAGATTAGGAAAGGAATATAGTATTTAATGGATAACACAGTGCGGAGCTGGAGGAACATAGCAGGCCAGGCAGCATCAGAGGAGCAGGAAAGTTGACATTTTGGGTCAGGACCCTTCTTCAGAAATGGGGGAGGAGGGAAGGGGATAGGTTGCAGAACTCCAAAGTGAGGAGCGATCTGGGTAGATAAATTGCATAAAATTCATACACAGATACAATAAGTAATTAGGATGGCAAATGGAATGTTCTTTATTGCAAAGGGAATGGAATATAAAAGTAGGGAAGTGATGATTCCTTATTCTCTCAAAGGGCTGGGCAGGAGGTGACTGTTGAATTATGGTATAGATTCCAGGCAAGACAGGCCTGTACCTTTAAGCCAGTCACATGACATTACAACGTATGACGTTCCTGTATAAAGGTAACCGTCTTGCCTTCAGTCACATGCTCTGTGTGATGGAGTCAGTGTAGTATCTTCAATGTCTTTGTAAAGAATAGAGAACATGGTCAAAAACCATGCATACAGTTACATCAACTTAAATCAAGAGATGGATTCATAGAAACATACTACATTGTTGTGTCCAGCAGAGATCATAAGATGTGCTAAGGAGCAAATGGCCAAGTCCTGTGAAGACATAAACAACAGAACAAATTGTGTTGGTGAGTCCCTGATTTGTAATCATGTAAATAGTCAGTGTTGTAAATAAACTTCAAGATCTCTGTCTCACAAGAACCTTACTCTTTGTGGTATATGTTCCATGGGCTAATATACGAAAACCACAAACCACATCACAGATGGTGGGTGAGCAGTGTCTAAGCACATTGGTGCACTATTGTAAACTTTGGGCATGGCTGGCTAGTTTCTTTCTGACCATTAATTTTGTATGTTGAGAAGCAAGGGGAGAAATCTGAACAGAGCAAAGAACAATCAGTGGAGAAAACATAAAGCAAATTTATAGCCTGACAGTGTGTTTAAAGCTCTGTCAATTAGACTATATTAATTTCCCTGCATCACAATTTCCATAATTTAAACATCTTGTGGTTACACAGGAGGTCAAAGGTAACTCAGTCAGTCAGGCAGCTGTTCAATTCAAGTTCCATGTGGGGGAGTCAGTTCCTTTTGTTTCGCTCTCTCAGAAACACTGGAAACTGTTGTTGTCGAGTGCTCAAAGTTACAATCTATTCATATGTTTACCGAGAGCTTCTGCCAAGGGGTCTGCACTCAGTAACTGCATTGCGGCTGAACACTTGCACTATGAATGAGACATTCCCACTTTCATACCCCCACACGTTCACCTCCGGCTCAGAGCGCTGCTCCCACTCTGTGCAGACACTGCATTTGTAACCGGTCTGGGCATAATGTTTCCCACTTGTGAGTCACAAGGCCGTGTAATTGTAGTCTACACAGAGTTTAATTGTAATGCGGGGAAATCTAGGGCAATTGTGATGTCAATACTGACGTGTATTATGGACACTCTTGAAGTAATGTTTCAGTTTTTGATGCATGGCTCATTGTTGAACTAACCACACTGTAAATCCAAGCGACTGCCCTGCCATAATTTCTAGGCACTATTCTGAAACCTTGCCATGTTAGACCATAAGATGTAGCAGCAGAAGTAAGCCATTCATCAGGGTAAAAGGCCCAGGCATAGAACTAAAATATACCAAGAGCACGAGTCTCCTCTTCAAGTCATTAGGCTTTGTGTTCAGCGGAAAGATATGTATGTGCATTGTGTCTTTACTGGCCTCAGACAGTCCCAAAGCACTTTATCACCACTGAAGTGTAGTTAGTGTTGTGATGTAGAAAGGACAGCAGCCAGTTTGCACGGAGCAAGGTGCCGCAAACAGTGAGAAAGAAACGAGACTTTGATAGCCGTCTTAGGAAAGGATTGAGGCCTGTGCTGTGCTTGCTCTGATCTGTTTCATGGCTAATGGAACCATAAAGGCCTGACAATGTTTGTGTCAAATTACTCCTGAAGGCTGGAGGAGGAGCAGGATTACTTGATGACGAATGGCAGTGAACTACTCCGCCTGTATATGTCCCTCTCATGAGCTTATTTTGTCCTCGTGAACAGTTGACATTCCCCCAGAAGCGTACAAGCATGTGAATTAGGAACAGGAGTAGGGTCATTCGATCCCTGAAGTCTGCTTTCCTCTTCATGAACATCATCTGATTTTAGCCTCAATTCCATATTCCCGTTTACCTTCAAATACCTTTGACTTCCTTGTTTGTAAAGAATCTATGTACCTTTGCTTTCCAGATATTCAATAAACCCCTAAGGAGGAGGCGCTATTGATTCACAGCGGTGAGAGAAAAGAAGTTTCTCCTCATCTCCATCTTTAATGGAAGACCACTTCTTCTTTTAAACTGCGTCTCCTATTCCAATCTCTCCCACAGGGGAAACCATCCTTTCAGCATTCAACCTGTCAAATCCCTCTCAGGATCTTATATGTTTCAATAAGGCTGCCACTTATTCATCCAAACTCCAGTGAATACGGCCCAGCCTGTCCAAGCGTTCCTCATGAGATAACCTCTCCATTCCCAGGTATCAATCAAGTGAACTTGCTACATGAGCAAGAATTATCCCTAACTTGTGGCACCAGGGTGTTTTCTTATGTGACAGCTGATTCCTGGGATGGGGAAATTGAATCTAGGATCGAGCTGTTTCCTCTATTTCCTGGATAAATTGTTGAAGTGGCTTAGGCCATTGGATAGCCCTGCTTACCTCGACCAAGAAAGCAAATGTTTTTCCCTGCACTGGATAGAAGGAAGTTGATGGCCTGAATGTCCTCCTTTCTAATGGCTGTAAGTTCTTTCCCGCTTGAACTGCAGCAATCTTTACCGCTTGAAAGGTTACCTTAAGCAGTAATGTCAAGTGAGCTCCAGGTCAAGGGTCACCTCAGGTCATCTTTTCACTGCTACAAAGTCTTTGAGTCATTGGAAAAACAGGCAGGAGAATACAGAAGCTCATTGCAAACAAATGGAGAGGAAAAGAAATGCATGTCTGAAAAAAAACGGTCTTTAACTGAGTCATTTAGCAGTTAGATAAACCCCAAATGTAAATAGTATCATCAGATTATCTTGACATGAATGATCTAAATCAGAAGACATATAAGCCTAGAGCATCTATCTTTGATAGTGAAAGGAAATAACCTGCCTTTTTACAGCACCTTTCACATCCTCAGAATATCCCAAAAGCCAATTACATGCATCAGAAGTGAAGTCACTGATGTAATGAAGGAAACACTACAGCCCATTTGATTATAACAAGTCTTCATAAAGCAGCTGCGTGAAGATGATCAGATACTATGTATTTCTAACATTGCATAAATATTGGCCAGGATACTGGGGAGAATTTTCAGTGCAGTGAGGCGATTGTAACTAAACTCGCCCTGACTCAATCTCCAATTTCCAATTGGGTTCACAACTTAGTGGTGACAATCGTATCGACGTTCTGCTATCCATCTTGATGCATTGTGGTCATTAGCAGCAAAGTTTCTACCAGCAATCAAGCCTATGATCTCCCTAGGTTTTATGCTTTAGGTCTAAACCCACTACAGTGTCATCCTGCACAGAGAGGTGAGCACAAGTGGCTGACTCTTCAGTGCAGCACCGAATGAGACATAAAACCTAGATCTGTCTGCCCTGGTGAGGAGGATGTGAAGTATCCAACGACAGTATTTTGTACAAGAGCACGGGAGCTCTCCTGTGCCCTGGACAATGCTTATCCCAATGCTAATGTCACAATAAAAACAAATGTTCTGATCGTTATCACATTGCTGTTTGTGGGACCTTGCCAATTGCAAACTGTCACCTGTGTTTTCCTACATTGCAAATTGTGCCTCTAAAGTAACTCACTGATTGTAAAGACTGTGGGATACACTGAGGTGCTGATATAATTTTACTTCTAATGTGGAGTAGGAACACTGAATGGAGCCTCACACAATTAGTCCTTTTTAAATCGCACCTCCCCACCCTTCTTGCCATTCTCCACCACAAAATGAAGCATGGCACAGAGTAATTTCTGCAATCATAATGCAAAAAACAATATTGTCTCGCGTTTCTGGGAGTTTGCGTTGCATTTATTAACACTATTCCCCTGAAACTAGTGTAGAAAGTCTGATGAATTTTAAGGACAGCGACGCGGACTTGCAAGCCAAGTTTCTGTGATTCTTAATTCCTGGTTTCAAAAGTATTGGCTTGAAATTTACGGTGGATTTCAGGAGCCAGACATCAGGGGTAAAAGGCATGTTCCAAGCCCCATTTGCTAGCAAAAGGGCTGTCTCAGTGACCTCTGCATAGGCAGCCTCCCCACTTGTCTGCTGCCTGGTTTAGGACTAGGTTAGGCTCTATTCAGAAGGTCAGAATGTATGAATATACAAAATATGACGAAAGCAGATCATTCAATCCCTCGAGCTTGCTCAATAGGACCATTGCTGATCTGTTTGTGTTTCCAATTCCACATTCCCATCTATCTCCAATAACCTTTGATTCCCTTGTCTCGCAAGAATCTTTCCACCGCTGTCATAAAAATATTTGAAAACCTAATCTTTGATGCAGAGAGTTCTGAAGTCGTAACAACTATCTGTGAGATGTGTATATGAATAGGAAGAGTTCAGAGGGATATGGGCCAATGGGACTAGGTCAGATCGGATGACTGTTGTGGACGCGGTGTACTGAAGGGTCAGTTTCAGTGCTCTATGAATCTATGTCTACAGGCTCCCCTTTATCCACAGGGAATGTTACTTCTTCAAAGAACTTGGAACAAGTTGGTTAAAGATGACTTTCCTTGGATGAGAGTTCTTCCTGATTGGATTGAGTTTTTCTAAGTTTGCAGCTATAACATTTGTAAAGATCATTTTTAACACCTTCCCCATGTCCGACATCAAGCTAACTGGCCTATGGATTCCTTTCTTGTGCCTCCCTCACTTTCCCATTCTGATAAAACCTTCCCTGAATCCAGGGAATTTTGAAAATGAATGTGGACGTGATTAATGTTCCATTGACATCATCTTTAATCGTGTAAGCTCTATCTGAAGCCAGGTCCTTGGTCCCCTGTCTGCTGATGCTTTTAGTGTTTATGATTCTGTAAATAAGTGAGAGTAGGAATTTGAACTATAACTTTACTTTGGAAAGCCAGTACCATTTCAAACTCAAATTGGGCCCAGACTGCTGTTGCACCCAGACTGGAAACTCTGTCAGGAACGTTCTGTGTCCTACTGGATAGACGGAGGAGAGCTGGGAATCAACAGTGAAAGCACAATTTGAAACACGTTAACTGGAATTGTTAAGCCACTAATGCTAGGGTTTGATTGTTTGTCTGCAGGTGGGAGCATGACATTGCTGTAGTGTAGAGATATTAAGGTCCTCAAACAGACCATTAAACAGTCTTTCTTAGCTCAGTCAAACCATCACAATGTAATTCTATATCTCAGCATGAGATAGAATAGGTTCGATGGACTAAATCACCTTCCCTCTTTCCACTGATTGTTAAAACCTTTCCTTCTGTTCAAGTAATAACAGTTATTACCACTTCAGGCCTAACAAAGGCTTACTGCCAGCAACGGTGCTGAGCCAGTCCAGGGCCAAAGGTCATGTCAAGCAAGCCTTTCACTGCAACAAAGCTTCTGACCCTCATTATCTGTGGCAATCAGGCAGACAATGCAACCACTCCTACAGTTCTGTGTGGACTGACTGTCAAGATAAAGAAATTTATTTACAACATGTCTTAAAAAGCAGTAACTTCAAGAAAACGCTGACGTTGTTGACTTCTTAAACAAACTGCAAAGTTTGGAATTGGATTAAACCGGGCTAGGCAGGGCAGTGTCAATTCTCTGGGATTGTCCTCGCCACTCCGGGATTTTTGCAGGACACTGCTGCGAGCAAATTCGAGGAGAAAAATCATTAAAGGATTAAGGAGGAATGCCGTCCTTTCTTCAACTCCTGGAAGCACTTTTTGTTCAGTGGTTGCAAAAGACACATTTGCCAGGTGGCATGAGAATGGCGGAGTCTCGAGGTTGGGGGTATGGGGTCCGGTGTGGGAGAGATGTGCTGAGGTACGGGGCAGAGTTTTAATCGTGAGGTCTTTGAAGGAAGGCAAGTGGGCCCGCAATTTTCCCACCCCTGCTGGCATGTCAAGTACCTGGCTCCTGAACGTTTTCGAAGAGATCGTGTCGGAGGCAAAACAGCTGCTGTCCCACAAACTTTGGATCACCCATGGAGTCAATGTCCCATGTGTTGAGGCAGACAGTTTGCTGTGCAGCAGTAAATGTGGCACCCCAGGATATCTATTCCCATAACACTTGGTTCCTAGCTTTTTGTTGAGAACGTCGCAATACAGCACTGTCTGCGCTGGAATTTTTCAGTCAGTACTTGGTGGCTGGAGGTAGCCAACCCAGCACCCTTCCTTCCGTTGCGGTGGGGGCTGACGGGTGGGGGGCCTAGCCCTCCATTAACGTTAAGGTATACCCCGACACCCAAATCTCTAGGTCAAAGGTCACAACCGGTGCAAGATGCTGAGTACAGCTGTAGGCCCCAGGCCTCCCAGTAATGGAGCGTCTTCCGACCATGAGGGCAGCCATTTTTGTTTTGAGGGTGTGGAGAGGGCGCTTCCACTTTTGAGGCATGTTCTCTCCTCCTTGCAACAACAAGCTTTCCAGTCCTTAAATGCTCAATTGCCTACTAGTGGCCCCCTGGCCCTGGGAGTCCTTAATTAGTTAATTAGTTAGTCTTCCAGTCACTAATCGGCTACTCCTTGGAAAATCATGTTGGGTGACTGATCCCAACACTGCTGGGTCAGACTTGATCCTGATGCTGGGGCTCTGATTGCAAAAAGCAAAACTGCCTGACCATGTTCAGTGACCAAGAACATGTGCCTGGGAAAAGGCGCACTGGAGTTCAGGCGATCACCACCTCGAGGAATACGTCCAGGCTGAGGTCAGCAACCCTTAGGCCCGAAGGCAGAAGCGGAAAGATCAGAAATCATGCCGGAAAAGGAAAGTGTAAAACCTCAGCAGATCTTGCTGCGGCTGTACAGGGGGAAACAGGGTTAATGGGCAGGATATTACAGTGCCCCCCACCACCACCACCCCTCCCCCCAGCACCGTGTGTTCTCTACAGACATGTTGGGTTGGGAAGTCATGTCGGGTGCCTAGCCTAACCCTGCGCTCTACCTCGTATTATGTGGGCTAGGTGTGTGCTGAAATCAGCAGACCATCCACTCTATATAAATATTCACAGGATGTCGGCATCAATGGTGAGGCCAGCATTTATTGCATGTGCCTGATTGCACTGGACAAGGTAGTGTGGAGTTGCCTTCCTGGACTGCTGAAGTCTGTAAATTTGGAGGGACTACCCACAGCGCTTTTAGGAAGGGAGTTCCAGGATTTTGACCAAACGACAGTGATAGCATTTGGAGATAGCTCCAAGCTAGGACAGAACTGGCACATAATAATGGTTACCACGTATCTGCTGCCCTCGTGTTTCAAATGCTAACTCTGCTGTGTAGTTGAGATCATAGATTTAGACAATGCTCGCCCAAGAAGCCTTCAGTGAGTTGTTGAAGTTTGTCCCACAGATGGTACACACTTGCTGCGAATGTGCATTGGCGACCATTTATTGATGGTGTTAGATTGGGTGCTGACCAAGCAGGCTGCCATCAATTGTGCTGAACTTAAGGAGCTTAATTCTTGCTGCTGGTAATGACCCAGTGGTGGGCAAACCTGTCAATATGTGAAATGCACAACAGACAAAATTCTCTGGTCTACTTGTCATCTTTCAGGAGCTGGCAGGAGTTTCAGTCCCTCATTCAAGGGCACTCAGGCAATGAGTGAACTTTGGAAAGGGGAGCCCATGGGGACCTACAAACCCTCCCCCCCCATCTATTATTCTTGTCGCTGACCACCCCCCCCTACCCCATTCCCCACACACCTCTCCCCACTTCACAAAACCCCTCCATCATTATTTGCCTATGACCTGGGTTCTTCCTTGCCACCTTGGGTGGCAGAAAGGTCTCATTCCAGCAACAACCGTGGCCTCTGCCATCGAATTGCTTTTTCAAAGAGCAATCCTTCTGGATCCCCAAAGCCTGTTCCACATGTACAAAACGCAAGTAGGGAGTACTTCCTATTTGCCTGGATGAGGGCAACTCCAATAGCATCCTGCACAAAGCAGGCCTGCCTGAACAGCACCCTATCTGCCTCCTTAACCATTCAGCCCCTCCATCACAGTGATTGCATTTACAAGGCTGCCTCCTACAGCATTTTCCAAATCAGTGACCACATCCAAGTAGAAAGACAGTGTGGAAGCAGGCCATTCAGGCCATTGAATCCACACGACCCTCTGAACAGCATCACACAGGTCCACCTCCACCTTTAGCACAGCCAATCCACCTAACCTGCACACCTTAGGACTGTGGGAGAAAACCAGAGCACCCAGAAGAAACTCATGCAGATAAAAGGAGAACATGCAAACTCCTCACAGACAGTTGCCCGAGGCTGGAATCAAACATAGGTCCTTGGCGCTGTGAGGCAGCAGTGCTGACCACTCAGCCACCATGCCACCCATACTTGGGAACACCACCACCCCTCCAAGCCTGCCTTTGAATATATCTCCATTCCTTCACAGTCACTCAAATCCTGGAATTCCGTCCCTATGCCAAGGGCATTGTGGGACTCACAGCAGATGGACTGCAGCAGCTCGAGACGGTGGCTCACTACCACCTTCTGAAGGGGCAAATATGGATGGAGATGATAGGCTGACCCATCCAGCGACACCAAAATCCAGTGAGCCAATGAAAAAAGCGTCCATCAATTGCTCATTTAGCAGCCACTATTGGCAATCTGACCAAAGGGCTTCCTACCCTGAACATAATTCTGGTGGAAGCCAGAAAGTGGTGAGAGTTCAGGCATGCTATCATCCCATGGAATTAAATGCCCTTCCTGATTCCAAACACACCACGAGAGAAGTCATACAATTCCAGCCTAGCCCTTTTTTATGGACAACCTCCAATGGGAAGTCCCCAAAGAAAGTCAATAGAAAAGAAACGATTGTGCAACATTTTAATATCTAATTCAAGAGACTCAGGAGATCTCTGATAGTAGTTTCCTCAATGGCTATACCTGGTAATGATGTAGTATAAGTAAATCACAGAGACCAATTGAACCCTGATTTGAGTTGTGGCTTACGGACTACAATGGGTTTCAGTCAGGATTTACCCTCCTGTTCCTGTGTCAGCTGCCAGTTAAGGCGAATCTGGTGAGGAGGTCCGCCTCAGCTCTGATGCTATTGTCAGTTGAATACCTTACGAACTTCGTTGTTTATTTATTTATTTAAATACAAATTCACAAACAATATGAATATCGTTGAATTACGTTTATTGTCACAGGTTCTCATGTGAGTACAGTGAAAAATCTACAAGTCACCACCGACAAATGTGCCTAGATACATAATCTTTGGTACAAAGCAGAAAAATAAGCAAGACGAAGTTAGACATCACAATCCTTCTCACAAGAAATAGAAAAACAATGAAACACAGTTAACAGTTCAACACCACTGTCCGTAAGTGCCAGGCCCTGGTGGGCTCACACTCCTCAAAAGGTCTCAACCTCCCCCACCCTAGGCTTGATCACACCACCACCCTGGGCTGCCTGCTCCCGCTCTCGCCACCATCCGGAAATTGGGGTCCCTTTTATTCAGTATTTCCCGTATCTCATATGAGTTCATTTAACTGTGTTACAGTAGCAAATAGGCTTCAACAAGCATAAACATAAGTTTTATTGGGAGCCACAATATCCTTTTGTTTGGGAATGCGAAAAGTTTTTATTCATAGAGGAATGGAAACTAACTCTTAAATAGGGTTGGGAAGTGAACAACGGTCACCTTGGCATGAACTACCAGTCTCTAGAAATAGGGTATATCAACAAGGGAACAGGGGCAGAGGGCAGCCCTCATTAGGTAGTCCGTATAGGCAGCAGTCCTTGTCAGGGAGCTGTCTCCTTCAGATTCAAGATGGACCAGAGGAGAAGGAAGACCCAGGGAAGAGTTCCCTTGACTCATTGGCGAGAGAGCAGGAGCTGCCTTCTTACCTTTAACAAGACTGACACATTCTGCACCAACGGCCTGTTCATTCCCCGGTATCAGTAAATCATCTTCGATTGTCACTGTTGTATGCTTTCTTTGTCTAATTCACTTACGTATCATATCCATTCTGTCGTTTCTTAACAAACGCAAACACACTGAGCAGAAGAAAAATTACCTTTACCATGATACAGCAGTGCAGCAGAGTTGGGAGAGCTTTACTTTCAGTTTAAAAGAATAAGGAGGGCTTTACTTTCAGCTTAAAAGAGTAGGGCAGTGCAGTGTGAGGCACAACAATCCAGACTGGACTTCATTACCACCTATTCTATAAGGTCTGAGCTGGGCGTCTGTAAATTTGTTTTTCTCAAAAAAACAAGCAGCCTGTATTTAGTACTGGAAGCAAAAGTAGCTTTTTTGTTGGTTTGTTCTTTCTTCAGTTTTCCTGTCTTTTAATAAAAGTTAAATTTAACAACTGCTTGAGAGCTTCACAACGTGTGATGCTCACACAATGACAAGACATTATGGGGATTAGGGAAAGGGTATAGTGGTTCTAAGGGAGGGTAGCTTCTTGTAACTTTGCACTTATAGTTGCAGCTGCAATGAACGAAGCAGTGATTTATTCTCGGTTGATCAGACACTTCATGGTTTAAAGTGCCGCTATTTGTACGAACCTGATCTTCCATTTACAATGAAGTGTCGACCAGGCTACCCAAGTGCCATCAGAAATCTTTACTTTCTCATTTCCCTTCCTCTAGGTTTACTGTGAAGGCCAATTCCTGGCTGGCACCCATTTGACCTGGTGAGTGTCTGGGCTTTAAACACATGGCTGGTGGCAGAAGATCCCAGAAGGTGGCGAGAACAGCCTGAAATGGTGAGCACATGATAGTGTGAAGGTGGCATCATAATGCCTACTTTCTGAGGTGAGCAGCATGGTGGCCCTGCAAGAAATTCCTCAAAATTGACACCTGGCTGATTTTTCAGGCCTCAGTAATTTTACGAATTTTGCATGTAAGTAAGTAAGAAACATTCGAGCGGGATTGAGCTCAAGAGCCGTGAAGTTATGCTCCAGCTATACAAAAGCCTGGTTCGGCCACATCTGGAGTATTGTGTCCAGTTCTGGTCGCCTCATTACAGGAAAGATGTGGAAGCGTTGGAAAAGGTGCAGAGGAGATTTACCAGGATGTTGCCTGGAATGGAGGGAAGGTCTTACAAGGAAAGTTGAGAGAGCTAGGGCTTTTCTCTTTAGAATGACGAAGGATGAGAGGTGACTTGATAGAGGTGTACAAAATGATCAGAGGTATAGATAGAGTGGACAGCCAGAGACTTTTTCCTAGGGTGGAGGTAGCTATTATGAGGGGGCATAGTTTTAAAGTGAGTGGAGGTAGATATAGGGGAGACGTCAGAGGGAGGTTCTTTACTCAGAGAGTTTTAGGAGAGTGGAATGCATTGCTGGAGAGGGTAGTGGAGTCGGCCTCATTAGGGGCATTTAAGCGGCTATTTAGATAGGCATATGGATGATAGTATAAGGTAAGGGTGGAGGTTAGATAAACCTTAGATTTAGGGTAAAAGTTTGCCACAACATCGTGGGCCAAAGGGCCTGTACTGTGCTGTACTGTTTTATGTTCTATGTTCTATGTTCTATTACCCATGGCGGGGATTGAGAAATCCAGCTTCAAATATTATGGCCGGGGTGGGGAGGTGGGATTTAACCTTTGTATAAATGGCAGGAGTTTAATCCACCATCCTCCCATATACATTGGGTAGGATGACGTCAATGTGGTCAGAGAGCAGCTGTTCCTCCTAAAAATATAGCAAAATTTCCATGCAATAGCATGACCTGTTGAGCGGCTAGCTGTTTATTTGTAAATGGTCAGGGTTCAACTGCACAGCTGCAGAGTACAAGCTAGCTCCAAGGATGCCAACCCTCCCAACAAGCTGTGTAAAGCAGAAGATGCAGTGTCCTTGCGGAGCCAGACGAAAAGAAATGCAGTACTACAAATTGGATGCCTGCTACAAATATGGTTCAAAATTTTGAAGTGTCGGACAAAGCAGTAATTTATTATCGGTCAAGAAATTAGGGAACAAACGTGGATCTTTATGGTAACTTTCACAAGCTTAGGGTACCCCACCCCCCACCGAAGAATTTCACAGCCAATCAAGAATTTTTTTTTTGAAGTGCACAGCAAGATCTCAACAAACAAAGCCACAAGATAGAAGAGCAGTTAATCTGTTTCCAGCTGGTGTTGGTTTCAAAAATAGACTTTGGGCTGGATTTTGTGGGTGGTGAGGGAATGGTACTTCCTGTTGTCCTCAAAGAAAGCTGCCCATAAGGGATCGAGCAGATCTCCTCCTTCCTTCTCTGACATTAAGTCGAATCTAGCATCACCACAAAGGGATGTCCGTGATGCGTAATCACCAGAGGGCACGAAGAGAAACCATAATTTTTGTTTTGTAAAATTATATTCTCTTCATGGTTCTCCTGTTTAAGCATATTTAATACTCAACACTGCTGAACTCTTAAGATGTGATTAATAATCATATTACATAGCTGGAGCGTCTTGACAACACTCTGCAAGTGCAGGCAGCCTGCTCATTAGCGCCTGGAGACTTGGCCTGCAACCTGCTGTGACTAAGAGCTTCCCACCGTTGTCCCGATTCCCATGAAAACCATGACACAAAGGAATTACAAATTACTAATGTCTACTGCGAAAATGGTAATAGCAGTCCCATGAGCCTCTGTGATGAGCCATCAGCGCCTCCCCCCTCACAATAGCCCATTTTGATGGTAACGTTTGGAATTACTTCTTCCTCTGAATGGCTTAACAGAAAGCACTCAGACTGGAACCTGCACTTGTCGAACTGTTTAAGCGTACGGTTTTTAACTTTTGACTTCGATTGCTAGCCTTAATAGCACGAGAAGAACAGCTCCAGGCTTTAGCAGCCGGAAATCATCACTCAAGTCTTCTCCCTCCTGAAGGTCTTATTTCCAGAAAGAACCTTGGAGTTGGCCTGCCCATCTCTAACAGGACTATCAACCCAGGAAATACTGCTACACTTTCATTTACACCCCTGCTCCCAGGGAAAGAATTGTTACAATATCAGCTGACAGACGACATAAATTGCAATTATTTTCCTTCCCTTTCTCTTTCTTTCTATCTTGTATGCCTGTGTCAATGAAATAGCAAATGCAATGCAGTTCCCCTGCCTTTTACTGTTTTGTTAAATAAACCCTACCTTTGGTTTCATCTTGAGGGATTTTTGCTTTGGGCGCGAATAGAGTGAGCGAACAGCCCTGAGATGCAGCCTGACTATGTCTCCTGTGATTGATCTCCTGACTGCCGAAAAATCTTTTGACCAGCAAAGCATGAGTCAGGAAGACAAACGCTCACTACTAGAGATAGCACGAACTGCAGATGCTGGAGTCAGAGACAAGACAGTGTGGAGCTGGAGGAACACAGCAGGTCAGGCAGCATCCGAGGAGCAGGAAAAAGCTCACTACCAGCTTGGATCAGTGCGGTTCCACAATACTTAAAAGAGCCCATTGGATCAGCGCTTAAACATTCCTTCCCTTCCTCCACTGTGGCTACAGAGTGTACCAAGATACACTGAAGCAATAACAGGCTTCCTTCAGCAACACCTCCCAAATCCATGGCTCCTGCCACCTATTCGAATAATGACAGGAGGTTAAGGGGAACACCATCGCCTACTGGTTCCCTGTCAGTCATATGCTGTCTTAACCTGGCCAGACGTCATCTTTACTTCGTCATTGCTGGGTCAAAACCCTGAGTACTGGGGGAGCACCTTCACCTCACTGACTGCTTGATTCAGATTCTGAAGGGGCTGGATGGGACATAGAAGCCGAGAGATTGTTTCCACTGGGCAGGACACAAGGGCCTAGCCTCAGAATTAGGGGAACAACCACTTAGGACTGAGATGATGAGAAATGACTTCACTTAAGATATCACGACTCTTTGGAATTCACTAAAGTGTGGAGCCTCTGTTCATAGGGATGGGCAGATTTTTTGGTCTCTCATGGAATTAAGGGATGTGAGGAGCAGTAAGGAAATTGAAGTTGACGCCCCAAGATAGCTATGTTTGTAGTAAATAGTAAGCAGCCTCCGTGGGCTACTCCCTCTCCTCTCTCTTTTGTTCTTGTGACTTCTGCAGTTCAACAAGACAGCTCATCACCACCTTCTCAAGGGCAACTAGGGACAGGAAATAACTGCTGGCCCAGCCAGCGATACCTACATCCTGTGAATGAATGAGTAATTAAAATTTGAAAACAGCTAAGGCAGATGTTAGAGCAGATTTAATCTTGAGTAATCCATCCAAAACACCTAAGGACCTGGAAGTATGTGAACACTTTGTTCTGTTGCTTGTTGTGTGGTTAGGTTGAATATTGTAATAATGACTAATAAGGCCAAAAATAATTTGGAAGAGCAAACTCTGGGACTAACGACTAAAATATTGGTGGTTGGGTGTAGGGTGGGGAATTCAGTGAAAAGTACAAGGAGAAAATGAAAATAAACAAAAAGGGATTTGTTTCGAAGGTATGTTTGAGGGATTTATAAAGGGCAAAGTCAAAAGCCCAGCACAATAGCAGCTGCATTTATGGTTTGAATCCTTGATGCTCTTTCCCATTCCTTTCTTTAACTTCCACCAGCCCTACAACTCCGCAAGAACATGGTCTGTTCTGGTCTTGTGCATCTCCAATGTTCTTCACTCTACCATGGGCCACCTTTCATTCTCCTAAACTCCCATGAGTATTGACCCAGTCTACTTAATCTTTCTCAGAAAACAAATTCCTTATCCCAAGAATCAGCTACTGCCTTGAACAAATTTGAACGCTAATATATTTCTCTCTAAATAAGGAGACCAAATGTGTACACAGTGCTCCATGTGCAGTCTTACCAATGTCCTGTACAGCTGTAGCAAGGCTGCCATCCTTTTATACTGCATTTGCCTTGAAATAAAGGCCAACATTCCAATTGCAGTCGCTATTTACTTGCTGTAACATTGTGCGATTTGTTGAAAAGGACACCCAGCTCACTCTGTGCTGCAACATCTCTCCATTATAACGTGCTGCTTTTCTATTTTTCCTTCCAAAGTGGACACTTCTTTCCCACATTATACTCCATCTGCCAACCTATATCTATTTGCTGACTGTTCTTATCAAGGAAATTATAACTGACGCACCTACTACCTCTGCAACCACTTCACTTAGTCCAGGGGTGCAGCTCATCAGGTCCAGGAGATTTTTTGATCTTTAGTCCTATTAGTTTTTCTGGTCATCGTTCTCTAGTGATTGTAGTTATTTCCCCTTTGCTTTTGCCTCTTGATTTTCTACAATTCTTGGAATGCTTAATGTGTTTTCGGCTCTAAAAACAGACACAAGATATTTGTTTGAAGTTCAGTTCCTTGTTTCCCATTATTAATTAAGCAATTTGATGATCTAAGGGACCAATGCTTACTTTAGCTACTCTCTTTTTGGATGCTCGCAGGAATTTTTACATCTACAAATGTGTTTCTATTTATATGATGTTAGTTTTCTTTCACACTCCAATTTCTCTCTCCTTTTTTAAAAATCATCCTTTAAAGGTTTCTAAAGTCTCCTCAGCCTTCTGAGCTACCACTAATTTTTGCATCATTATATATCTTTTCTTTCAATTTGATACCATTTTTAAATTGATAAATTAGTCACATATTTAGTGCAAGCTTCTCATAGCATCGTTCTTTCTCAATGTACATATACCTTCATTGAAAGTTTATAAACTTCTCCTTAAAAATCTGCCACTGTTTCTTTTCCATATTTCCTTTAATTTATTTCCCCATTGCACTCTACCCAGGTCTGTTTTTATACCCTTGTAATTACCTTCATTTCAATGTAAAATGTGTGTTTTCGTCTCAAGTACAGTCATAGAGTCATAGAGCTGTACAGCATGAAAACAGACCAACTCATCCGTGCTGACCTAAATTAATCTAGTCCCATTTCTCAGCATTTGGCCCATATCACTCTCAACCCTTTCTATTCATATACTAGTCCAGATGCCTTTTAAATGTTGTAATTGTACCAGCCTCCACCACTTCCTCTGGCAGCCCATTCCATACACCCACCCTCTGTGTGAAAATGTTGCCCCATAGGTCCCTTTTAAATCTTTTCCCTCTCACCTTAAACCTGTGCCCTCTAGTTTTGGACTCCACTACCTTGGAGAAAAGGCCTTGGCTGTTCACCCTATCTATGCCCCTCATGATTTAATAAACTTCTATAAGGTCACCCCTCAGCCTCTGACGCTCCAGAGAAAGTAGTCCCAGCCTATTCAACTTCTCCCTATGGCTTAAACCCTCCAGCCCTGGCAACACTCTTGTAAATTTTTTCTAAATGCTTTCAAGTTTCACAACATCCTTCCTATAGCAGGGAGACCAGAATTGAATGCAGTATTCCAAAAGTACCCTAACCAATGTCCTGTACAGCTCCCAACTCCTATACTCAATGCACTGACTATTAAAGGCAAGCATACCAAACACCTTTTTCATGATCCTGTCTACCTGCAACTTCGCTTTCAAGGAACTATGAACCTGCACTCCAAGGTCTCTTTGTTCAGCAACACTCCCCAGGACCTTACCATTAAGTGTATAAGTCCTGCCCTGATTTGCTTTTCCAAAATGCAGCACCTCATATTTATCTAAATTAAACTCCATCTGCCATTCCTCGGCCCATTGGCCCATCTGATCAAGATCCTGTTGTACTTCTTCACTGACCGCAGCACCACTAATTTTAGTGTCATTTGCAAACTTACTAACCATCCCGCCTACGTTCACATCCAAATCATTTATATAAATGACAAAAAGCAGTGGGCCCAGCACCGATCCTTGTGGCATAGCGTTGGTCACAAGCCTCCAGTCTGAAAAGCAACCCTCCACCACCACCCCTTGTCTCCCACCTTTGAACCAGATCTGTATCCAAATGGCTAGTTCTCCCTGTATTCTATGTGATCTAACCTTGCTAACCAGTATGAGGAACCTTGTCGAACGCCTTATTGAAGTCCATATAGACCACCACTCTGCCGTCATCAATCCTCTTTGTCACTTCTTCAAAAAACTCAATCAAGTTAGTGAGACACGATTTCACATGCACAAAGCCTTTTTGACTATCCTTGTTGACTAATCAGCCCTTGCCTTTCCAAATTCATGTAAATGCATTCCCTCAGGATCCTGTTCAACAACTTGCCCACCACCGATGTCAGGCTCAAATCTCTCATCCTCAAATGGAATGTAAAATTTTATCATTTTATCAAAGGTCACTGTTAGCTTGAGAATCGTTTACTATGGGGTGATTAATTAATCCTGTCTCATTGCACGTTAACAAATATGAATTGACCTTTTGGTTCCAAAATGTATTGTTCCAAGAAGTTGTCCTGAATAAATTCAATTAACTCATCCTCCAGGATAATTTACAAATTTGATTCATCCATTCTATATGAAGATTAACATTTCTCACAGTAATTGCAATACCTTTCTTACAAACTCCAATCATTTGTTTAAATTCATTCCTACAGTGTAACTACTGTCAGTTGGGTTTGTAAACCTCAACCGCTCTAGTGACTAATTTCCATTGCTGTCTTTATCTCCACCCAGTCTGATTCTACATCTTGGTTCTCCAAACCAAAATCATTTCTCACTATGCTAACAACTTCATTCTTTACCAACAAGAACTTTCACCTTCTTTTCCTAGCTTCCTGCCTTTCTAAATGATAAACACCCTTGAGTGTTCAAATTTCAGCCATGCTCACTGTATAACCACGTCTTTGTAATGGCTATTGTTTCATGTGTATTCATTTCAATTTGTGCAAACAATTCGCCCATCTTGTTATAAATGCTTGCGCATTCAAATAAGGAGCCACTAATTCTATCTTTTCACCATGTTTCCGCAAACTGACCTTATTTGATGGTGCACTTGTATGTTTGCCCACTCGCACTCGGTTATTTCATTACCCACATTGTTACCCTGCAGTATTGCCTTGTCCTGTCTGTATGAATGCAAGCTGTTGTTAATAACATGAGCTTGACTCTGTTCCGTAACTCACAGTGTTGCTTATCTCCTGTGCAGTCATGAGAGTAAATACAAAACAGATGGCGGACTGTGTGGAAAGGATGAAGTCAGTGAGAGAAACAGGATGAAAAATAGTTGTGGGAATCGGATAGAGGTGAATAGAAAGAAGCCTGGAATGTGGATGGAAAAATCTGATAAGGACCACAAGTTCTGGTAATTAACATAGAATTATATGGAAAGTGACAGTATCAAAACAGATCAATTAGCCCAATAGCAGTCAGTGGATGTTTATGTTCCACACATGACCACCCCATCTCAATTTACTAACACCATCTTCCATGCTTTTCCCCATCATGCACTTTCCTAGCCTTCCCATCTTCCCATATTAGCTTCATTCATTGCTTTTGGGAGCAAGTACCATCCTTTCTGGGTAGAGAGGTTTCTTCTGAATTCTTTACTGAAGTGAAAGCAGGAAGCAGCAAGAAATTGCAGTCATGTTTTACATCACCTTACAAAACATTGCAGAGTGACACACCCATAAAATTCAGAAGCGGTACTTAGGGGAGAAAATACGTGGAATTAGAAGATAAATGAACAATCGAAAAGAGGAGGTTGGTTACAGAGAGGACTTCGCCTCCACCGATGTCTTCAGCTTCAAAGATGCCAGTCTTCAGCCAATTCTATTCACTCCATGTGACATCAAGGAGGTTGAATGCACAGGATACCGCAAAGGCTATGGCCACTGACGGTATTCAAGCAATAACACTGAAGACTTGTTCTTCAGAACTTACCATGCCATTAGCCAGACAGTTTCAGTATAGCTACAACACTGGCACCTACCTGACAATGTCAAAAAGTTGCCCAGCTATGTCCTTTTCTTTTTGGCCACAGTACCTTGATAAAAGCAAAGTACTGCAGATGCTGGAAATCTGAAATTGAAACAGAAAGTGCTAGAGAAACTCAGCACATCTGGCAGCACCTGTGGAGAAAGAAGCAGAGTTAATGTTTCAAGTCCAACATGACTCTGAAGAAGGGTCTTAATACACTTGCAATTTCTGACTCCACAGATGCTGCCAGACCTGCTGGCATTCTCCGTTTTTGTGGCAGGACCACACCTTGAAAGTTGTCCTTCTTGCTGTCAACAGTTTGGTCATATATCCCCTTGTTGACTGATAGCCACAGACTACTCCCTTGTGCCAATCAAGGCCTGGCTGGATGCCAACTGCAGTCTGATCCTGGCCTCTCTTGCCCACAAAAGCCTGGTCCCGCAAAAGTAATACTGGCGGTTTTTGTGCGAATTGTTTCCAAATAAGTAATTAAAAAGTGGAAGAAAGGAATTGTTCCCAGTAAACAATATTAAAGACCATATATTTTTCATGTTTTACCTGAAATGAAAGTTGGACTGCTTTAATTGAAAAATGGGGAAGTTTTGCAACTTGGGAAAACACATGTTGCATATTGTTGAGCTGTGCAACACTATATTGCTTCTCGGAAACAAAACGAGGAGGTAAGTCAAGACTGAACAATACTGCAGATCTAGATAACACAGTGTGGAGCTGGAGGAACACAGCAGGCCAGGTAGCATCAGAGGAGCAGGAAAGTTGATGTTTTGGTTTGGGACCCTGGCCTGAAACATTAACTTTCCTGCCCTTCTGATGCTGCCTGGCCTCCTGTGTTCCTCCAGCTCCACACTGTGTTATCTCTGACTCCAGCATCAGCAGTTCTTATTATCTCTGGTACTGCGGATATCTTGTTTTGAGGAAGTTCTGCCGAGCAACAGCTCTCTGTTTGGTTGAGCTGCAGAATGTTTAAGAAAGCTATAAGTGCCAAGAGCAGCAGAAACAGTGATAACATCCAGAGCTTGCAGACAGCACTCTCCCTACTTCACTGCATGTGTGTCTGTGGGGGGGTTGGGGGCAGGGAGTTAAGACAGCAAACCCCAGAAAGCTTAACAGAGATAATTTATACAAGATAATACTTAAGTGCCTGACCAATCAACAAATCGAAGGACAGCCTTCATCAGAATCACAATCAGAAATTGCTGGAAAAACTCAGTAGGTCTGGCAGCATCTGTGAAGAGAAAACAGAGGGTTAATGTTTCAAATCCAGTGACCCTTCTTCAGAACAGATTTTAGCTAGGAAAGTGTTGCATATATACGGTGAAGATGGGGTGATGATCCAGGGGAGTTAGAGTTGGTGCTTGGCCTCTGCTAGGTAGAAGTCAGCACGCCAGACAACAACGACACCACCCTTAACGACAGGTTTGGTAACTCCCTCCCATCGACCAACCAGGCCATACCCACTACCAGTGCCCACCTATCACCACCATTCCGCCTCCCCCCCCACTTCTCTTTATCTGTAGCTTCCCCTACCCCCACATCCAGTCCTGAGAAAGGATGGATTGCTCCTTTCCTCCAGATGCTACCTGGCTTGCTGTGTCCTTCCAGCCTCCTGTTTGTCTGCCTAGGTTTGATAACAAGGTCAGGATTGG
This sequence comes from Rhincodon typus, assembly GCF_021869965.1. Classification (NCBI taxonomy): domain Eukaryota; kingdom Metazoa; phylum Chordata; class Chondrichthyes; order Orectolobiformes; family Rhincodontidae; genus Rhincodon; species Rhincodon typus. Next base: position 72,034,654 of record NC_063339.1, on the reverse strand, counting down.
ATCTGAGACTATAGAACAGAGCAATGTCGGAACGGAGTGGGTGAGGGGAGCGGAGAAGTTGAAGTAGCCAATATCAGGTCAGCAATTCTCAACGAAGAGATCAAATGAAAGAACAGAGGGAGGAGTCCAGGTGGATGGAGTTGGATTTGAGACACTGCTTCTGTCTGGTTGCAGTTGTAGCAGTGGCCACAAGAGGCTCTGATGGCACTGAAGAGCTACTGGCTCGGGATTGGCCAGCCCATGGGGATGGGGCCACCTCCATTTAAGGGAAATGAGCCCTGACAGCATTTTCCAGCAGTTTTTGGTTTTTATTTCATATTTCCTGCATGTGCAGTATTTTGCTTTTATTACATAATTTCCATTGATTATTCACATATCCAGAATTGGCTGTACACTGGATTGATGAGGGCTTTACCTGGGACGAAAGAAGGAGCTTGCATTTATGTAGCACCTGTCATGAGGCCTCAAATCTCTCTACAGCCGATTAAGCAGCTGTTGTGATGTAAGAAACATGAAAAAAAGTATTTACAAACAGGAACAGAGAATACTCCCTTTCTCATCTCTAAAAAGCAGAGTTTTAATGGTAAAAACGAGAATAAAAATAAGGTTGTAGATTTGCTCGCTGAGGCGGTGGGTTTGGTTGCAAACGTTTCGTCACCCTGCTAGGTAACATCATCAGTGCACCTCCAGTGAAGCACTGATGTTATTTATATACCTTGGTTTGCTGGGATGGTTGGTATTACTTCCAGTTTTGTTTCTCAGTGGTTTGTACACAGGGTCTAATTCAATGTGTGTGTTGATGGAGTTCCGGTTGGAATGCCAGGCCTCCAGGAATTCCCTGACGTGTCTCTGTTTGGCTTGTGCTATTATGGATGTGTCATCCCAGTCGAATTCAAAGAACAAAGAACAAAGAACAAAGGAAATTACAGCACAGGAACAGGCCCTTCGGCCCTCCAAGCCTGCGCCAATCCAGATCCTCTATCTAAACCTGTCGCCTATTTTCCAAGGATCTGTATCCCTCTGCTCCCTGCCCATTCATGTATCTGTCTAGATATATCTTAAATGATACCATCATGTCCGCCTCTACCATCTCCGCTGGCAACGCGTTCCAGGCACCCACCACCCTCTGCGTAAAGAACTTTCCATGCATATCTCCCTTAAACTTTTCCCCTCTCACCTTGAAATCGTGACCCGAGTAATTGAGTCCCCCACTCTGGGAAAAAGATTCTTGCTGTCCACCCTATCTATACCTCTCATGATTTTGTTGACCTCAATCAGGTCCCCCCTCAACCTCCATCTTTCTAATGTAAATAATCCTAATCTACTCAACCTCTCTTCATAGCTAGCGCCCTCCATACCAGGCAACATCCTGGTGAACCTCCTCTGCACCCTCTCCAAAGCATCCACATGCTTTTGGTACTGTGGCGACCAGAACTATACGCAGTATTCCAAATGTGGTCGAACCAAAGTCCTATACAACTGTAACATGACCTGCCAACTCTTGTACTCAATACCCCGTCCGATGAATGAAAGCATGCCGTATGCCTTCTTGACCACTCTATCGACCTGCGTTGCCACCTTCAGGGTACAATGGACCTGAACACCCAGATCTCTCTGTGTATCAATTTTCCCCAGGGTTTTTCCATTTACCGTATAGTTCGCTCTTGAATTGGATCTTCCAAAATGCATCACCTCGCATTTGCCTGGATTGAACTCCATCTGCCATTTCTCCGCCCAACTCTCCAATCTATCTATATTCTGCTGCATTCTCCGACAGTCCCCCTCACTATCTGCTACTCCACCAATCTCAGTATCATCTGCAAACTTGCTAATCAGACCATCTATACCTTCCTTCAGATCATTTATGTATATCACAAACAACAGTGGTCCCAACACGGATCCCTGTGGAACACTACTGGTCACAGTTCTCCATTTTGAGAAACTCCCTTCCACTACAACTCTCTGTCTCCTGTTGCCCAGCCAGTTCTCTATCCATCTAGCTAGTACACCCTGGACCCCATGCGACTTCACTTTCTCCATCAGCCTACCATGGGGAACCTTAACAAATGCCTTACTGAAGTCCATGTATATGACGTCTACAGCCCTTCCCGCATCTATCAACTTTGTCACTTCCTCAAAGAATTCTATCAAGTTGGTAAGACATGACCTTCCCTGCACAAAACCATGCTGTCTATCACTTAAAAGCCCATTTTCTTCCAAATGTAAATATCCCTATCCCTCAGTATCTTCTCCAGCAGCTTCCCCACCACTGACGTCAGGCTCACCGGTCTATAATTTCCTGGATTTTCCTTGCTACCCTTCTTAAACAAGGGGACAACATTAGCAATTTTCCAGTCCTCTGGGACCTCACCCGTGCTCTAGGATGCTGCAAAGATATCTGTTCAGGCCCCAGATATTTCCTCTCTTGCTTCCCTCAGTAACCTGGGATAGATCCCATCCGGACCTGGGGACTTGTCCACCCTAATGCCTTTTAGAATACCCAACACTTCCCCCTTCTTTATGCTGACTTGACCTAGAGTAATCAAACATCTATCCCTAACCTCAACATCCGTCATGTCCCTCTCCTCAGTGAACACCAACGCAAAGTACTCATTAAGAATCTCACTCATTTTCTCTGACTCCTCGCATAACTTCCCTCCTTTGTTCTTGAGTGGGCCAATCCTTTCTCTAGTTACCCTCTTGCTCCTTATGTTTGAATAAAAGGCTTTGGGATTTTCCTTAACCCTGTCTGCTAAAGATATTTCATGACCTCTTTTAGCCCTCTTAATTCCTCATTTCAGATTGATCCTACGTTCCTGATATTCTTCCAAAATGTTGTCTGTTTTCAGTCGCCTAGACCTTATTTATGCTTCCTTTTTCCTCTTTGCTAGTCTCACAATTTCACCTGTCATCCATGGTTCCCTAATCTTGCCCTTTCTATCTCTCATTTTCACAGGGACATGTCCGTCCTGCACTCTAATCAACCTCTCTTTAAAAGCCTCCCACATTATCAAACGTGGATTTACCCTCAAACAGCTGCTCCCAATCCACATTCCCCAGCTCCTGTCGAATTTTGCTTCAGTTGGCCTTCCCCCAATTCAGCACTCTTCCTTTAGGACCACTCTTGTCTTTGTCCATCAGTATTCTAAAACTTACGGAATTGTGATCACACAATACGGAATTCGTGTCCCTCGTTATCCGTGTGTCGTGAGACAAGTGAGGGACACGAATTCGACTGGGACAACACATCCATAATAGCACAAGCCAAACAGAGACATGTCAGGGAATTCCTGGAGGCCTGGCATTCCAACCGGAACTCCATCAACAAACACATTGAATTAGACCCTGTGTACGAACCACTGAGAAACAAAACTGGAAGTAATACCAACCATCCCAGCAAACCGAGGCATATAAATAACAAGCAGGACATAACACCCTATCCAGCTAAATAAGCAGCTGTTGTGATGTAAGAAACATAAAAAAAAGTACTATTTACAAACTGGAACAAAGAATACTCCCTTTCTCATCTTCACCAGAAGCGCACTGTTGATGTTACCTAGCAGGGTGATGAAACGTTTGCAAACAACCCATCGGCTTGGCGAGCAAGTCTACAACCTCATCCACAACCCGAGCTACAAATCTACTGAAAAACTTTAGAGAATAAAAATAACTTGTACTTAAAATGCCTTCATGACCTCAGGATCTCCTGAAGTGCTTTATAGCCAATCTAAGACTACTGAAGTCTAGTCACTGTTATTGTAGGACACACTAGCAAATGGGTACCACAACCAGCTACAAACAATAAGGTGAAAATAATTAATTTTACAATTATAGCGATGGTTGTCAGAGAATAAATGTTGCACAGTATTCAAAGGAGCATAGCACTCCTGTCATTTACATTAGTGTGTTGTCTCATTTACATCTACCTGAGAAGGCAAAAAAGGCCTTTGTTTTAATCTAGCACTACTTTACCTGTACTTTATCCCTTATTGAACTAGCTAACTAGATTGATCTCTGCAGTGAATGCCTCATGGTAGAGCTGACATGAGTATGGCAACCCAGAAATCACACTGAAATAGAATACTGTCCTAAAAATTTATCTTTTCTTGAAAGAAATACATGTATTATCCTTTGCACTTTGAGTTACCAGCTATGAATGGTGGCACAGTGGCTAGCACTGCTGCCTCACAGTGCCAGGGACCTGGGTTCAATTTCAGCCTTGGGCAATTGTCTGTGTGGAGTTTGTATATTCTCCCCACAACTGCAGGGGTTTCCTCCCACAGTCCAAAGATGTGCAAGGTAGGTGGGTTGCCCATAGTGCCCAGGGATGTTTACATTAGGTAGGTTAGACATGGGAACTACAGGGTTAGGGGAATGGGTCTGGGTGGGATGCTCTTCAGAGGGGTGGTGTGGACCTGTTGGGCCAAATGGCCTGTTTCCACACTGTAGGGCTTCTATTTTCATGCTTTAGCAGTTCATCACACTTGTCAGTCTCTGCGCATGCCTTCCACACATGGTTTTCAGCTTATGCCAGTCACTTAATTGCACAAATATGCATTGTCGTAGGCTGTCCATCTGGGAGCCGTTCCTTCCTAGGCCGTGTCATTTCCTTGTTATTTGTCATTACCGCAGTATTGTTCCATTTCCATTGTAGGGCTACTGTGGACTTCTGGGACTGAGGGTTGATTCATAGATGAAGAGTTAACCCCTTCCTGATCAGACAACTGCAGATGAGGACCAGTAACTCCAGTTGAGATTTTTTTTGTTCTTACATGGGATACGGATGTTGCTAGCTGTACCATCCTTTATTGCTCATCCCTGATTGCCCTTAAAAAGATGGTGCTGAGTGACTTCTTGACAAATGCTGCAAGGATATCCACAATGCTGCTAAAGAGTAAGTTCCAGGATGTTGACCCAGTGACACTGAAGAAACAGTGATACATTTCCAAGTCAGGATGATGAGTGCTTGGATGTGGTGCTGTTCGGATGTGGATGACACCAAAATTGGTGGTTTAGTGGACAGTGAAGAAGGTATCTAAAAGTACAAAGGGATCTTGATCAATTGGGCCAATGGGCTGAGGAGTATTGGATGGAGTTTAATTTGGATAAGTGCGAGTTATTGTATTTTGGTAAAACGAACAAGGGCAGGACTTACACTGTTACTGGTAGGATCCTGGGTAGTGTTGTCAAACAGAGAGACCTCTGCGTTCAGATACACAGTACGTTGAAAGTTGCATCGCAAGTAGACAGGGTGGTCAAGAAGACGTTTAGCACGCTTCCCTTCATGGCTCAGACCATTTGGTATGGGAGTTGGGATGTCAAGTTCAGGTTGTACAGATGTTGGTGAGACTCTTCTGGAGTACTGTGTAAATTCTGGTCACCCTGTTATAGGAAGGATATTATTAAACTGGAGAGGGTTCAGAAAAGATTTACCTGATGTTGCCAGGACTAGAGGGTTTGAGTTATAAGGAGAGGCTGGATAGCCTGGGACTTTTTTCACTTGAGCGTAGGTTGAGGGTTGACTTGTAGAGGTTTATAAAATCATGAGGGGCATAGATAGAGTGGGGAAGTTCAAAACCAGGGGGCATATTTTCAAGACGAGAGGAGAAAGATATAAAGGGGACCTGAGTGACAACTTTTTCACACAGAGGGTGGTTCAGATGTGGAATGAATTGCCAGTGAAAGTGATAGATGCAGGTACAGTTACAACATTTAAAAGATATTTAGACAGGTACATGACTAGGAAATGTTTAGAGGGATATGGGCCAAACACAGGCAAGTGGGACTAGTTTACTTTGGGGAACTTGGTCAGCATGGATGAGTTGGACTGAAGGGTCTGTTTCCATGCTGTATGACTTTGTGACTCTATGACTTGTGTCTTGTAGGTGATGGACCAGCTTTGGGGAGTAATGAGACAAGTTACTTGCTGCAATATTCCTAGTCTCTGACCTGCTCTTGTAGCCACAAGACCATCAGATATAGGAACAGAGGTAGACCATTCAGCCCGTTGAGTCTGCTCCACCATTCAATCATGGCTGATATGTTTCTCAACCTCATTCTCTTGCCATTTCTCCGTAACCCTCGATCCTCTTACTAATCAAGAATCTCTGTCTTAAATACACTCAATGACTTGGCCTACATAACCTTGTGAGGCAATAGCTTCCATAGATTCACCACCCTCTAGCTGAAGAAATTCCTCCTCATCCCGGTTCCAGAGGGTCATTCATTCACTCTGAGGCTGTGCCCTAGTTAGGAATATTGCTTTCTAATTTATTTTCATATCTCTTTCTGTCATGTGTTTTTAATTAGGCAGAATCACCTGACAAGACCTTGAGCCCGAGTGAAAAGTTAAGAAATCACTGACTTTCATAAATTAATCCAATAACCACTGAACATTGGTGGCCAAGCCTTTTTGAATTTGCGTCAGTAGCATGATGGAACTTGAAAATGTCAACTTGTTTAACGTGATTAGTGCAAGCACCGTTTGATTGGATGAAAGATTGGAAAATGGTTACATGAGGATCTGGATATCATTATGAAATGATGGTTCATTCTAACTCACAGGACACAATATTTCCCGTCCCTGGAAGTGTCTGGCTGTGGCCAGAAGGGGAAAGCATTGGACAAGTTTGCCCTGGAGAGAAGCTTACGTGCTTCTTGCCAGCTTCTTAATCTGCAACTAAATGACCATTAGGCATAGCAGCAGAAGTAGGCCATTCAACTCATACAGTCTGCTCCACCATTCAATGACATCACGGTTGATCCGACGATCCTCAGTTCCACACTCCTGCCTTTTCCCCATAATCCTCAATTCCTTTCCTGATTAAAAATCTGTCTATCTCACCCTTGAATACACTTAACGACCCAGCAGCGAAAACCCTCTGTGGTGTAGAATTTTACAGATTCACTACTCTCTGAGAGAAGAAATTCCTCCTCATTTCTGTCTCGAGTGGGTGATGTCTTACTCTGAAATTATGCTCTCTGGTCTTAGACGTGAAACATTCTACCCTGTCACGTCCCCTAAGAATCTTGTACATTTCGATAAAGTTGCCTGTCATTCTTCTAGATTCCAATGAACGCAGCTCCAACCTACTGAACGTCTCCTCATAAGGCAGTCCTTCTATATCCAGGATCAGTCTAGTGAACCTTCTCTGGGCTGCCTCTGATGTTGGTGTGTCTTTCTTTAGATAATTGCCCTGTGCTGTTCACGGTGAAGGTTTCAAACTTAATGCCTTGAACAGCAGGGAACCAATGTGGGCCAGCAAAGGATGGAGGTGAGGATTGAGCAAATATTGCTGCGGGGCAGGGTGAGAACACAAAAACATGCAAAATAGGAGTAAAATTTTGACTCCTCGAGCCTCCTCCAATAAGGTGAAGGCTGACCTGCTGGTGTTTCAAACTCCCCGATAACCTTTGTCCACCTTGTCTAAGAGGAATCTTATCTATTTCTGCCTTCATAGTATTCAATGACCCTATTTTCACTGCCTTCTGAGGCAGAGAGTTTCAAAGTCATGCTATACACTTCAATCATATCACCCCCACTCCCTCTTCTAAACTTCGGTGGGAACAAACCCAGTCTGTTCAACCCTTCTTCATAAATCAACCTGCTCATCCCAGGTTTCAGTCTGCTACCGACACATCTGCATCCTTCCTTAAATAAGGAGACAAAACCTGCACACTGTATTCGAGATGTGGTCTCACCAGTGTCCTGTGTAACTGAGGCACAACACTTTTATTTTTATGTTCAATTCCTCTCATCATGAAGGATTGATTCCCTGTTAGAGATAACAAGAAACCTGTCCATCTTCTCTCCCACCTATCTGCCCCTCCCTCCTCACTGACCAATTCCCACCGCTCCCTACCTGCACTCACCTATCACCATCCCACCTACCTTCCCCAGCCCCACCCCTCCTCTCTCTATTTATTTCCCAGCTCCCTTCCCCCTCCCCCATTTCTGAAGAAGGGTCCTGACCAGAAACATTGACTTTCTTGCTCCTCTGATGCTGCCAGGCCTGCTGTGTTCTTCCAGCTCCACACTGTGTTGTCTTTGATTCCCTGCGAGCTTTCTTTGTTACTTGCTGTACCTGTGTTTTAATGTTTTGTGACCCATGCATTAGAACACCCAGCTTCCTCTGCCCATCAGAGTTCTGCAGCCGCTCTCCATTGAAGTGATTCCCTGCGTTTTCTATCTTCCTGCTCATCAATTTCACATTTTCTCACGTAATGCATCATCTGCCGCTTTTTTGCCCACTCACTCAACCTGTCTCTGTCACTCTAAGTCCTCAACAGACTTTTCCATGTATCTTTGCATCTTCTACAAAGTTAGATACTGTGCTTTCACTCCCTGCAATTCTAAGTCATTGAGAATGGTTGAGGACAGTTCTGCACAATTAGTAGTTTCTAGGGGATAGAAATGAATATAGTGTTTAAGAAATGAATGCATCCAAGGTGGGGATAAAAGTTTTGGCAGTAACGAAAATGGAATTTGCTGGAAAAGCTCAGCAGGCCTGATAGCATCAGATGACCTGCTGCGCTTTTCCAGCAATTTCTGTTTTCGTTTCTGATATACTGCAACTTCAGTTCTTTGAACTTTATAAAGTTTTGGCAATAGTAGTTATAAGATAGAGGCAGAGACAAGGTGTTTTGGGGACCTTGCTGTGTGCAAATTGACACCTGAGACATAATAACAGTGATTAGTGTTTATTCTGAAACACACTGGGGCATTCTGAGATTGTGAAAGGTGTTTGCGGTGAGGTTAGATCGCAAGGTATCATTGTTCATCCAGTTTCTTTCTGGCTATTGTTCATCCAGTAATCGTTTGACCCATCAGAGAATAAACAGAGTGGCTACCTACGCTGAGTGTCACCTTCCTTTGTTGTAGGATACCAAGAGCAGTTGGCTCAGGCCAAATAACTCAGTCCTGGCTCTGTGTGGCAAAGGGACTATATGCCAAGGCTGCTCCCTAGTGAACCTTCACCCAAGGGGTGGGGATAGGAGAAAGGGAATACTGGTGTCGATCATTTTTAACTGTACCTTTGGTTGAACCCTCTGACATCAGAGTTTTACCTGTTACACAACACTGTTGGAGTAGCGATTAAAAATTTAACATGTGTTCATACAACCTCTCTGGTGGACCATTGTCAAGCGAACTTTATTTATAATCGAGGCGGAGGTAAACAGGGCGATGATATGTTTCGCTCAGAGGTCTCAGTTTCAGCTGCTACCCTGGATCCCAATGAACTCACACACACTTTGTGCACTTTGGAACTATCAGAGTGAGTGGGAGCAGAAAGGACTTGCAACTAGCTCAATCTAACTGCTACCAGACTCGCGTGTCGGACTCAGCAGGAGCATTCTCACCTCTGAGTCGAAAAGGTTGTGTGGTCAAGCCATTTCTCCTGCATTCCAATGCAATAATCCAACCTGATGGTGTAGTACTGTCAGGGATACTGTCTTTGGGACGAGATGTTGAACTGAGATCCCTGCTGCCCTTTCTGATCGAAATGAAAGATCCAGTGGTATTAAGTTGAGATGGCTTTTGTCCCCAGTATCTTGGCCAATATTTACTCTCCTTAATTATCAGCAAAAAGTGAATATTACATTTACAACAGTGACTGTATCTCAAAAGTACGCCGTTGGCATTGAAGCCATGCCAGGCTCTCAGATCAACACACCAGCATTCCACAGTGCGTTAAAGGAAATTACTTTCAGAGGATAAGCAAATTCTGCTCCCGAGATACGATTACTCCACTCAGGTGTCGTAAAATTGACCAGGAACATTACATGTCTCTTCGTCAGCCAGTGATCCTCTAAGAGCTGAACATGAGTGAGATCTGTCCACCAGAGAGCCTTCGCTAAATTATTTCAACATGAAAGCTGCAAATCTGGGAGTTTTCCTATTAATGTAGACTGGAAATGTCACCAAAGGCTACATTTTGTAAGCAATGTGTGTAGGCTAATAGTTAAACTCTATCATGCTAATATACTTCATCGGCGATGGCTCCTGACACACTTCTTTGATTTATGGTATCACATGTACGGTGAAACAGTGAAAACTGTTGTTTTATGTGCTATACTTACTACGTGTACCAGGATAGCAGAACAGAGCGCCACATTCAGTGTTACAGCCACAGAGAAGGAGCAGAGAGAGAGAGAGAGAGATCAGAATTAACATTTCAGGGGTCCATTCAAAAGTCCAATAATAGTAGGTAAGAAGCTGTTCTTGAATCTGTTAGTACATGTATTCAAACTTTTATATCTCATATCTGATGGACGAGGAAGGAAGGGGGTATAACCAGGGTGGGAGGAGTCGTTGGTTATGTTGGTTGCTTTCTCAAGTCAATGGAAGGAAGGCTGCTTTGTGTGATGGATTAGGCTGTATTCATGGTGTCTGTAGTTTCTTGCAGTCTTGGGCTGAGCGGTTGCCAAACCACTGATGCATCCAGATGCTTTCTGTACTGTATCTATAAAAACAGACAAGAGTCCTTGTGGAAATGCCAAATTTCGTTAGCCTTCTAAGGAAATAGAGATGTTGTTGTGCTTTCTTAATTGTCACATTGAAGTGGGTGACCAGGACAGATCGTCACTCCCAGGAACTTGACGCTCTCAGCCATCTCCACCTCAGCACCATTGACGTAGACGGGGGCGTGCCCTCCACTTCGCTCCCTGAAGTCAATGACCAGCTCCTTCGTTTTCCTGACATTGATGAAGAGATTGTTGTCTTTGCACCATGCCACTTAACGCTCAATCTCTTTCCTGTATTCTGTCTCGTCGTTGTTTGAGATCCAACCTACAACGGTGGTGGCGTCAGAAAATTTATAAATGGAGTAGTTGAGGAATTTAGCACACAGTCGTGAGTGTATAAGGAGTATAGTAGGGGGTTGAGTATACAGCCTTGTGGGCACTGGTGTTCAGAATTATAGTGGAGGAAGACGCCGATTCTTACTGAGTGCAGTTCACGGGTCAGGACGTCAAGGATCCATTTACAGAGCAGGAGCAGAGATCCAGGTCTTGGAGTTTAGAGATGACTTTGTTTCGAATTGAGGTGTTGAAGGCAGAGCTGTAGTCAAAAATAGGAGCCTGACGTAGGTATCCTTGTTATCTAGATGTTCCAAGAGTGAATGTAGGTCTGGGAAGTGGCATCAGCCATGGACCTGTTGCGCCAGTAGGTGAATTGCAAAGGATCAAGGCAATGTGGGAGGCTGGAGTTGATCTGAGCCATTAGCAACCTCTCGAAGCACTTCATAACGATGGAGGTCAGAGCCACCGGGACGTTATATATTGAGGCATGCTGCATGATTTTTCTTTGGCACTGGGATGATGGTGGTCTTTTTGAAGCAGGTGGGGACTTCAGATCACAGTAAGGAGATGTTACAGATGGCTGTGAGTACTCCCACCAGATGGTCCGCGCAGGATCTGAGTGCGCAGCCGGGGACTCCATCTGGGCTGGTCGCTTTCTACTTGGAGCTAGGGGCGAGACAGAATGGTTGTTATGGCTCTTCTGTGTATCAATGTATGTAGCAGGGTATGTAGTCAATGAAAGTTTCCAATTCACTGGTATAAAAACATAGAAATGTAGACAACAGGTGCAGGAACAGGCCATTCGGCCCTTTGAGCCTACACTACCATTCAATATGATCATGGCTGATCATGCAATTTCAGCATTTCACTGCCGCTTTCTCTCCCCATACCCCTTAGTCCTTTTAGCCACAAGGGCCACATCTAGCTCCCTCTTGAATATATCTAACAAACAGGCCCCAACAGCTTTCGTGGGAGAGAATTCCACAGGTTCGCAACTCTCTGAGTGAAGAAATTCTTCCTCGTGGCTTACCCCTCATTCTTAGGCTGTGACCCCTTGTTCTGGACTTCTCTGGCATTGGGAACACTTTTCCCACATCTAGCCGGTCCAATCCAATCAGGATTTTACATGTTTCTACGAGATCCCTATTCACCTGGAGAGGGGTGGGGAGATAAACTAGATTAAAGCCCAGGTCAGTGAGAAAGACAAAGCATGGAAAATTACCCTCCAAGCCTCTCGGGTAATCGAAACTAGTTGAGGAGACCACTCCAGGTCTGATTAATGTTGCCTCCTGTAAAAGATGATCTTGTCCCAAGGCACAAATAGGTCCAGCTCTCACTAGAAACAATCCAGCAATTTGCCATTCACTGCAAAAACCAGTTTCACAGGCCTCTGAAACCACGGAGCAACCTATTTCTTCCTTTAAATAAGTTGCAATAATTGCCACTAAGCCTCGCAAACATTTTTTAATTGATTTAAACTGCCCAGGTAAACACAACTTAGTTCCTACACCTTGTTATCACAGACTCCAGCATCGGCAGTTCCTACTATCTCTTAGTTCCTTCATTGTTTCCTTCATTAAATCTTCAACAAATGAAGCATGAATCCAAACAAGCTCTTTGTTCTTCTTCCAATGCTTTAAGTATAAAGCATGACCTAATTTGCAAAGGGAATGAAATGTAACTCCTCAACGCTTCCTGGCCAGTGAGAGTAAACGCATATTAAAAATCATTGTGTGTGTGGAAGTCAGCATTGAATTTAAAGCCTATTTGGGCTCTGAGAAAGCTCCGTCAAGATCATGGCCTGCCTTTCCCTCTATGTAAAGACAAGGGCAGTACATGACATAGATCTGTTAAGGAAACAGAAACTGTCCCAATGATACTAGATGTACAGAGATCTTGCATTCGTGTTGTACCTTCCATAGCCCCAGAACGTCCCAAATTGCTCAAATTGCTGACATGGTGCTTAGGTCCACAAACACCTGACTGCACAGTGAGAGATAGTAGGAACTGCCGATGCTGGAGTCTGTGATAACAAGGTGTGGAGCTGGATGAACACAGCAGGCCAAGCAGCATCAGAGGAGCAGGAAAGCTGATGTTTCGGGTCTGGACCCTTCTTCAGAAAAACTGCACAGTGATATGCTATTCATGGCTGATACCTACATACCACAGCTCTGCCATTCCATAAGGAGAAAACCGGTTAAACTGGTTAACAAGACATACTGGTCTGACTGGTCTCATACACTTCAAGTCCCAGTGGGTGGAAGAGTGCAGTTGGCAGCACACAAAGGCACCTGTATGTTCTGCTTCACCAGAGAGGCATGTACCTCAGCCTTACACTCGGATATGATGCTTCCCAAGCATGAATAGCTGGCCAATACCCACTAAACCCTGTGCCAGTTACTGGGGCAGAATACTGGACAGAAAGAAATATTTGGTTGCCCCAGCAATGTTGCGGACTGCTATGCAAACCTGAAACTAACCAAAGGATTTTGAATTATGTATAAGAGTGTGAGGTCGCCCTGGCAACAAAAGCAATTCCTTCCAGTTCCAGACAGGTCCTTGAGACAATGCTCTCAGTATCATGGGAGCCTAATAACTCACTGCTAAATGATCCTAAAGATAGTTACAGAACGGTAATTGAGAGCAGTGTGTTGCTAAAAAAAAGTGAGCCCATATCCAACAAAGTGCAGAGGGTGCAATTGGATATGGAGTATTGGGACCGTCACTTGCTAATGTGGCCCCAGATCATAGGGTTGGTGAAGAAGGATAGTTTTATAGCGAGGGTGAGTGGATTGGTTCATCATCTATTTACAATGCTTCCACTTATTACTCGCAATGACACCACTTTCAATGACCCATGAACCTTCCTATGTTATCTCAGGACTTGGAAATGGGCTTTACCTCTCAGGGAGCCTCTGGCAAGTTTGGTTCAAAGTATTTTTGTCTTCTTGCTCTCCATTGCTTTTCTGCTTTCAGTGTGATGCAGCTTCCCAGTACTGCTATCCCTGTCATGTAGCTCAGGTGAAAGCCATGGCCAATAATTGACATAATCCTAGCTAACACTCCCAGTGCAATGCAGAGAGTGTATTACAACGCCTGAGATACAGTCCTCCAGGTGAGACATGAAACTTGCCCCTTCAAAGGAATGCAAAATGTTTCATGGTACAGTTTTGGCAAAGAGCTATAGGAGTTTCCCTTGGTAACCTGGCAAACACCTGACCCTGAGCCAATATAACTGAAGAGAAAATACGTGGTCAAAATTATTTCCCTGCTAGGAACTTTGCTGCGTTTAATTTTTAAGGGGAGAGATACAAAAGGGTCCAGAGGGGCAATTTTTTCCACACAGAGGGTGGATCAGTGTCTGGAATGGGATGCCAGAGGTAGTGGTGGAGGCTGGTACAATTATGTCATTTAAGAAACAGGTACGTGGATGGGATAGGTATGGAGGGATACGGACCAAACGCAGGCAAATGGGACTAGATTATTTGTGAAAATGGGGCGGCATGAGCAAGTTGGGCTGAAGGGCCTCTTTCCATGCTGTAGACCTCTGTGACTCTAAATTGGCCATTGCATTCCTGACAGTATTATGATACCAACTATATGTCAAAAATCAGCTGCAACTGCTTTGAGATGTCCTGAAGTTCTGAAAAGCACCATGAAAGTGAAGGCTCTTCCTTTCTTTTGTTTGTAAAATCACACAGCACAGAAGATGGCCATTTGATCCATCATGCCTGCTCATTTAATCCCGCTCCCTCCCCTTGTAATGGCTCCTCTTCTGAAACATGTATCCAATTCTTTTTGAAAGTTACTGTCGAAATTGCTTTCAGGCAGTGTATTCCTGATTGTGATACCTTGCTGAGTTAAAAAAAAATTCCCTCACCTCCCCTCTGGTCCTTTTGCCAAACGTATGGAATGTGTGTCATCTGGTTACTAATCTTCACAGCAGCGAAATATGTTTTCCCTATCAATATTTCATAATTTTCGACATCCCTATTAAATCTCCCTTTTATATGTTCTCTGCTCTAAGGAGAACTATCTCCAGCTTCTGTAGTCTCTCTGCAAGTCAATGATATTATTGTGCCCTAGAGGTAGTGGGCAAGCACTTGGGGGATGGTGAGTTACTCACTGCAGGTTTCCTAGCTACTGACCTACTCTTTAGCCACAAGTATGTACATGGCTGGTCCAGTTCAGCTACAGTTGTGTTTCAGCGATGGGGATGCCACTGAATGCCAAGGGATGCTGGTTAGATTCTCTCTTGTTGGAGATGATCATTGTCTGTGTTACAACCAGACCCATGCAAGGTACCCCAAGTTATTATGGTTCCAGACAGCTACCCCACCTGTGCAAAGAAGGGTGAAATGGCTTTGCTTCTTTATTTACCTGCCCCCTCTTGGTTGATCACAACAAGGCTAACTTAGAAAGGATCCCTCCTTCTTGGATGCCCTTATCAGATACTCAAATGAATCTGTGTTTTGAAAGGAGCCAATGAAAGGAACCAGGCTTTCTTGAGTTCACAAAAGAGTGAGTTTATTCGTTACTAAATGCAAGTACAAATAATAATGCATCACACATACACACAGATTAGAAACAAGATGTCAGACCAAAACGAGATAAATTTAAATGACATACAGATGAGACTTTCTAGGCTGTTTATATAGAGTAGATAGTGGAACGTCACAAGTTGAATACTTGGTTTAGGGATTCTTGCATTTGAAGGTTGTTGAAATCCTTTTGTCCTGTCTCCTGTTGACAGCGTTTAGTTGGTGAGAGAGTACTTCTGTTGTATATTTCCTTTTGACTGGCTTCCTGACTAGTTGGGTTCATGCACTCAGAGCGATAGAGTCCTTTTACCTGCAACACTTGAATATTGGATGGATTTTTGACTGTGACCAGCACAGGCCTTGAGCCCAGGCTAGTAGAAGGCTGCCTCAGTTCACTTAGCATACCTTTTTCCACTAGCACACACAGACCAAGAACTGCAGACAGTTCATTGTCTGCAAGGACAGAGTATTCCTAACATGTCTTGAAGAGGTGGTTTTCTGCAGAGTGGAAGGGACACAGCAAGCCCATCATTATTTCTTCCTGTTCCATCTCTGCATCATTTTGAAGTTTCCCGGACACACTACAGGTCATAGGTCACACCCAGGACACTGATAGACTGCACTGAAGTTACACCCACAATTTAGTTTTGTCTGTAATATTCCTCTTTTTGAAAAACATGTTTTGGAAATTGAAAGTTAAAAAAAAATGTCCATAATACCTTGTGCTTCTAATTCAAAACCAGGACACCAGGCATGAAAATTTGACACAAATGTTGCTTACCATTTCTCAGCCCAAGCCTGGATGTTGCCCAAGTCTTATTGCATTGTGGAAATGGACTGCTTCATTATCAGCGGAGTCAAGAATGAGTCATAGAGCTGTACAGCACGGAAACAAACCCTTTGGTCCAACTCATCCGTGCTGACCAGATATCCTAAACTTATTTAGCCCCATTTGCCAGCATTTGGCCCATATCCCTCTGAACCCTTCCTATTCATATACCCATACAAAAGACTTTTAAATGTTGTAATTGTACCAGCCTCCACCATTTCCTCAGGCAGCTCATTCCATACACGCACTACCCTCTGCACCCTCTTATGTCCCTTTTAAATCTTTCCCATCTCGCCTTAAACCTACGCCCTCTAGTTTCGGACTCCCCCACCCTAGGGCGATTCACCCTATCCATGTCCCTCATGATTTTATAAACTCTATAAGGTCCTCCCTCAGCCTCCGATGCTCCAGGGAAGATAGCCCCAGCCTATTCAGCCTTTCCCCATAGCTCAAACTCTCCAACCCTGCCAACACCCTTGCAAGTCTTTTCTGAACCCTTCCAAGTTTAACAACGTCTTCTGGTATAGGAAGAAGACCAGAGACGAACGTAATATTCTGGAAGTGGCCTAATCAATGTCCTGTATAGTGACAAAATCACATCCTAACCACTATACTCAAAGGTGCTAAACATTGGAATTAAAGGGGCAACAGAGTGGCTCAGTGGTTAGCACTGCTGCCTCACAGTGCTAGGGACCTGGGTTCAATTCCAGACTCAGGTGGCTGTCTGTGTAGAGTTTGCACATTCTCCCCATGTCTGTGTTGTCTTCCTCCAGGTGCTTCAAAGTCAAAAGATGTGCAGGTTAGGTGGATTGGCCATGGGAAATGCAGGGTTACAGGGTTAGGGTAGGAGTTGGACCTCGGAGGGATGCTGTTCAGAGCATCAGTGTGTACTCGATGGGCCGAAATGTTTGCTTCCACACTGTAGGGTTTCTATGATTCTATGAAATGTAGGGGATCTGACCCTATGTATATGAGGTTCACAGATAACACAAAGGGTACAAAAGCATCAGGAGGATATCAAAGGATTAGTCAGCTGGCCAGAAAAGTGGCAAACGGAATTCAACCCAGAAACATGTGTAGTGTTATGCTGGGAGACAGGCGAACAAGGCAAGGGATTGCACTATGAATGGTAAGACCCTGGAAAGTACTGAAGATCAGAGAGACCTTAGTGTGTATAGCCACAAATATTTGAAAGTTGCAGGGCAGGTAGATAAGGTAGTTAAGAAGATACTTGGGATACTTAAGGTTGTTGACTTGCTCGCCGAGCTGGCTTGTTCTCGTTCAGGCATTTCATCACTATGCTAGGTGACATCATCAGTGAGGCCTCCGATGAAGCGATGTTGTTCTACTCTGCTTGGAATTTATGCTGTCCTGTCTGCTATGGTGAGTAGTGTCATTTCTGGTTTTGATCTGTACGGGTTTGTATATGGGGTCCAATTCTATGCGTTTGTTGATTGCATTATGGGTTGAGAAACATGCCTCTAGGAATTCCCGTGTGTGTCTATGCTTGCCTTGGCCTACTATGATTACCTTGACCCAGTTAAACTGATGGCCTTCACTGTCTGAGTGTACCGATATTAAGGAAAGTTTGTTCTGTCGTTTTGCTGCTAGCTGATATTCATGTATTCTGATGACTAGTTTCCTTCCTGTCTGTCCGATGTAATGTTTGCGGCAGTCGTTGCTTGGTATTTTGTTTAAATGGCTTACAAAATACCATGCAACGACTGCCACAAACATTACATTGACCAGACAGGAAGAAAACTAGCCATCAGAATATGCGAACATCAGCTAGCAGCAAAACGGCACGACAAACTTTTCTTAACATTGGTACACTCAGATAATGAAGGCCATCAGTTTAACTGGGACAATGTAACCATCGTAGCCCAAGCCAAACATAGACACACATGGGAATTCCTAGAGGCATGGTTCTCCACCCATAATGCAATCAACAAATGTATAGAATTGGACCCCATACATAAACCCATACAGATCAAAACCGGAAATGACA
>NC_063339.1:72001135-72001476 GCF_021869965.1 Rhincodon typus | reverse complement strand
GAATATGAGTTGCTGTTCCTGCAACCTTCGGGTGGCATCGTTGTGGCACTGCAGGAGGCCCAGGATGGACATGTCGTCTGAGGAATGGGAGGGGGAGTTGAAATGGTTCGCGACTGGGAGGTGCAGTTGTTTATTGCGACCCGATCGTAGGTGTTCTGCAAAGCGGTCCCCGAGCCTCCGCTTGGTTTCCCCGATGTAGAGGAGGCCACAACGGGTACAGCGGATGCAGTATACCACATTGGCAGATGTGCAGGTGAACATCTGCTTGATGTGGAAAGTCTTCTTGGGGCCTGGGATGGGGGTGAGGGAGGAGGTATGGGGGCAGGTGTAGCACTTCCTGC
>NC_063339.1:71971855-72001035 GCF_021869965.1 Rhincodon typus | reverse complement strand
GGGGGGGGAGTTGAAATGGTTCGCGACTGGGAGGTGCAGTTGTTTATTGCGACCCGATCGTAGGTGTTCTGCAAAGCGGTCCCCGAGCCTCCGCTTGGTTTCCCCGATGTAGAGGAGGCCACAACGGGTACAGCGGATGCAGTATACCACATTGGCAGATGTGCAGGTGAACATCTGCTTGATGTGGAAAGTCTTCTTGAAGGGCCTGGGATGGGGGTGAGGGAGGAGGTATGGGGGCAGGTGTGGCACTTCCTGCGGTTGCAGGGAAAAGTGCCGGGCGTGGTGGGGCTGGAGGGGAGTGTGGAATGCACTGTCCAGAAGGGTAGCGGAGGCAGGTTCAATTGAGTCACTCAAGAGAGCATTTAGAAGAAATTATATTCAGGTTTAAAGTAAAACTGAAAGAGCTGCGGATGCTGTAAATCAGGAACAAAAACAAAGTTGCTGGAAAAGCTCAGTAGGTCTGTGAAGGAGAAAAAACAGAACTAACGTTTGGGGTCCGGTGACCCTTCCTCAGAACGGATTGTGTTATAGTCATGTTTATTGGGAAAAGGTGGAATGTTTACTCAGAGAGCTGGTACAGATACAATGCGTTGAACAATGCAGATAAAATGTACAGATCCAAGATGGCAGCGGCAGCAAGGTAGGCAGCATTCGGTCTCCTGAGTCCATCTGCTCCAGGTGTCTGCTTCCTCCCTTCTTTCCTTACCTTTTTGTCTCTCTTTTTCCTTTTTCTTCGTCTTTTCCCTGGCAGTGGTGGAGGAGGTGACATCGTGGAGGCGGACTGGGACCCTTTGCAAAGCGGCAGCCTGGCCCGGCACCGGAGCCAAGGACTCTTGGTTGTAGTAGGCCCAGAGCAGGGATGCCTGGGTGTTGGCATGGCGATGGTGGCAGTTCCTGGTTGCCGTAGGACGAGAACCAGAATCTCCTGGTTGTTGGTGTGGCGATGGTGGCCATGGAGCCAGGGGCTCCTGGTTGCAGGACAAGTGTGGGTCCAGCACGGGACCCGGCATCGGTGGCTTGTCGGCGAGGTGGGCCCCAGCGATGAAGAGATGGTGCCTGAAGAGTGTTGACTCCAACGTTGATGGGTCTGGCACGGGTGGCGGCGGGGGTGTTGTTGGTCTGCCAGCTCCAGGGCTCAGGACCCACGGTGGAGCGAGGATGGACTTTCTTCCAGCTTTGCCTTTTAATTCCTGAAGTGGGCGCCAGATTGTCACGACAGTTGAAGCTTTTCACTGTATTTTACCATTGTAGGGCACAAACGACAATCAATCATTACTCATTCATTTTGAACAACATTTTCGCACGCCATATCAATTCTGTGCCCTGCAATCGATTGCAACAATTTGGGGGTCACTGTAGGGGAGCTCAGACATTACATACAACGAGTGAAGATGTGAGCCAGATGCAGAGTACACATTAGGAGTGTTACAGTTTAGCTGTACTGCTGGGGGCAGTGGGGGGGGGGGGGTGGGGGGCGCGCAACTGAAATACATAGATTCTGTGTCAGGGACTTAGTGGAGAAGCACTCCCTTGTGCCACTGGAATGTAAGAAGAGGTTCTAGAGGTCAGTAGGCAGCTAGCTGTTGGAGTAGCAAATGGGAGCTGAGAAAGTGGCAACACGTTGAGGGAGGAAATGATGAGGAGCATAACAGAAGCCAGTGGGCTATTTTCACTTTGATGCCTCCAAGAGAGTGGGCATCCGAAAGCTCTCGAGCAGTATTTGTTTGATCAACTGAACAAGATTAGAGCTTGGGGGGAGAAACCTGAAGACAGAACCAAATAGGTAACTCTAGCTGTAGCTGACATATGCTTGTGAATTAGCACTGCAGCACAGCTTCAGAATCCAGAGGTGTGTAAACCAGGAATATCATGGTGATTAACCAGGACAGGACCTGTCATTCGGACAATCCATGATAGAGTGGCACTTGAGACGGAGTTTCTAGGCCAGATCAGAAAATGTGAAGAATTGTAATATGAGGTTGGTGTTCTGTTCCAGGATTGTGACAAGATACCTGCACTTAACTAGGCCAAATCAATCTCTGAGTCCAGCAGAAATTTCCGAGCAACAAACCTGCGGTTTTACAGAATGGATTTGTCACATGTTGCAGCAGAAGATCAACATCACTCAGATACTGCCAAAAGATCTCAATGTAACATGACCATATTCTCATCGATTTATCATCAGACAGTGCCACCAGTAACCATCATCTCACGCAGGCAACGTGGATGGAGTGTCTATGAACTTCAATCTGCCCGACATCTGAAGTATGGAGTGAAAAGGTGCAAAACCAACCCAAGTGAAAACCACAGGAGAAGGGAGGGTTCACAGGGGTACTATGGCTGAAGGAATAAAATTCAAGTCTGTGGTAATGTTCAGATATTAAAGCCATGTGGAAAATCAAGTTCCATGCAAGACGTCCATGGTAACAGATGGAAGGATGAGGAAGCTGTGAATTGATAATGTATTGAGTAGATGCCCTGGTAGCTTACATAAAGGATACAGATGTTTAGTGTGGAACATGTTCTGATCCCATAATACCTTAGAGAAAGAAAGCCACCCAGGAAACAATAGTACCCACATTACTGCTGGACAAGGGGGTCCAATGTACATAGTGCACATCTGATCCAGAGGGATGCTGCAATGATGCCTTAACCATGCTTGGCACGAATGTGATTAACTCTTGGCCTCAAATGCGTAAGGCCATGAATTTGACGTTTTTAAAAATGCTGCGATTGTGATTCAAATGATCCGTGTAGAATTATTTCACTAAATAAAATGGAACATTAGTTTTGTTTGATTTACTGGCATTATGCATTTTTCACATTCCATAATGGAGGCTATTCACACCTCCACTGGCTGGGCAAACCTTTTACTTGGCAAACCTTATGAGAGAATTTTCCAAAGCTCCTAAAGGTTCCACTTTTTCACAGATTGCATTCTAGTGTATGTAGATTTCAGCTGAGGGCAGGATTTGACTTTGTTATGATGCCTCCCGAGGTTCAACAGTCCTCCAACCTAACACAAAAGATTGGACGTGGTGTGAGAGAACAACTGGTGTCCATGGAACTGCAGCCCATTGTGAGCCTGTCGCCCTCAGGTCATGCCGGGGTTGGCCAGGGGTGAAAGGTCAGATGGTAGGGCCACAGACTCAGGCTGCTGGATGAAGAGTAAAGTCCACTCAGGTTACTCTGTGTCAGAGACAGGCAGTTCAGATCCTGCTCATGATCTCCTTCGTAATGCTAGCCCGGATCCCGACTGAAATTCGACTCACCACCCTCGCGAAGCTATCTGTGACCTCTGTCAAGGTTTGATTTCATTCTCTTGCCCTGGCCGTCTGCTGTTTAGAAAATCTTTAATTTTGCACTGTTTAAAAATTTACATTCTATGACTTCAGTTCTTTGCCACCCCGAGCTGTTTGTCACGTCTGCTGTCATCCCAGATGCCAGGATTCCTGTGCTCGTGCGGAATATTTCCCTCGGCTGAAGTAGAGAACCAGATGATTCCAAGTGGCCTCCACTCCGCAGGGATATTCAGTCTCCCTGCCCTCCTCACACAGCCCACCAAGACTGACATACTGACATCCGTGCATAGGCATTTCACAACAATTGGCACTTACACAGAGCTGTTACAATACCCCAAGCTGTTTCCAAAGATCGCAATTAAGGAGCTTTTTTTTAAAAAGTTATTCATGGGATATGGACAGCATTGGCTAGGCCGGCATTCATTGCCCAGCAGGCAGTTGAGAGTCAACCACATTGCTGTGGGTCTGGAGTCACATGTAGGCTGACCAAGTGACGATGGCAGATTTCCTTCCCTGCAGGACATTAGTGAACCCAATGGTTTTCTTATGACAATCAACAATGGTCATCAGTAGATTCTTTATTCCAGACTGTTTTTTAAAAAATTGAATTCAAATTCTGCTATGATGGGATTTGAACCCAAGTCCCCAGAGCATTCACTGAGGCTCTAGATTATAGGTCTAGTGATAATACCACTAGGCCATTGCCTCCCACCTTACCCAATCAAAATACCAAAGAGAAAAATTCTTAGGAGCTTCTTAAAGGGAGTCATAAGCCTCTGAACACTCCTCCCTTTTCCTGATGTGTTTCTTCTGGAATGGCTAGTTGTGTATTTGGCGATGGACAAACCCCAGAGAACTTCTGGACAGAGTGAATTTTTAATCCCAGCACATGCTTCTTAAAAGCTGACTGCAAATGTAAAATCAGTGATTCCATGGCGGAGGATTCCTAAGTGCACACTTGTCACTTGAGGGAAACTTCAAACAGAAAGAGTAACAACAAGGAGATAGTGAGACTCTGACCACCACCACCCTCCTCCTACAAAAAGAAAAACAGGGAGCCATTTCCTGTGGGCACGTTCCAGGGACAAACAAAGTAAGGGGTAAAAACCAACTGCAAATTCTGGTCTGTATGCATTAGTGGCCTGACGTATTAATGTGTGGATTAATGTGTCCTGAAAGTCACATTTTGATAATTGCAGCCACTATACACTGGAGGCAGAAAGAAATATACTTTATTGCTCTGAGTGCTGCTACTGGCACTGTTAAAAGGAACCAGGACAAAAGCATTTCAGTCAACGAGCCAAACCAAGGACCTTGAAACTGAATGCTCAACCACCAATGTGACCAATACCAGTAACATCCACTGCAATAGCTGCACTGTTATACAAGCTACTCTTCATGACTGAGCCATAGAGTCATACAGCACCCTTCAGTCCAACCAGTCCATGCTGACCATAATCCCAACTAAACTAGTCCCACCTGCCTGCGCTTGGTCCATATCCCTCCAAACATTTCTTGTTCATGATCTTATCCAAATGCCTTTTAAATATTGTAAATGTACCCATACCCCACTTTCTCTGGCAGTTCATTCCACACACGAACAACTCTCTGTGTAAAAAAGTTGTCCCTTGTGTCTTTTAAATGTCTCTCCTCTTACCTTAAAAATATGCCTCTTAGTCTTGAAATCCCCCATGCCTAGCGAAAAGACACCTGCCATTCACCTTATCTTTACCAGGTCTCCTCTCAACCTCCTATGCTCCAATTATCTATATTTTTATGCTCACTTCTTATTCCCAATCCATGTATATGTAAGTTGCATCATTATTTTTTCTTGCATTTAATAAAAATTAAGCTCATTATTTTGTTAGCAAGCAAGCCCTGGGAAAATTGATTCCTTTTAAACTTAAGTTCATTTGGTCTGAGTGGAAGGAACCGACAAAAGAAGGCACCCTTTTCAAATTAACCTTTTCAAATTAGTGACCAACCAAGGGGGCAGTGAATAAAGAAGGGCAGTTAATTCATCCCTCCTTACCTGGGAGTTTAATGATTTGGGATATCCCAACAGGTGTCGTAATGAACTGGGGAGCCTTCACCTATGGACTGTTCATAAAATTCGCCACATAGCTTGTGTCATCTTTTCCTGCACACGAGTGAGGAAAAGTTCTAGAATTCAGTACCCGCAATAAAAAATGGCCACCAATTCATTGTGAGTCACGTTATTGATTGGAAACTGACCGTGCATCGTTCCAGGCATTGCATGCTTTCTAAGCTGGGGAGGAAGGCAATTCAAAATAAGTGTGTTTGAAGTTTCAGACTTGCTGCAATTTTACGGCTTTGGTATCCTGAATAGCACCTGAGTGAGACGTGGGTGAGCTCACATCTCAGACCAAAGACTTGAGTACAATCTCGGTGCTGACTAATCCTGCTCCCTGAGTACTTCACAGGAGGAGGAGTACTGTATTTTGCATGAAACATTAACCAAAGATCACGTTGCCCTTTCAGGAGGAAATGAAAGATCCTGTAGAGCTGCTCTGAAGAGGAGGAGGGGAGTTTTCCCTACCATCTTGACCAATATTTATCCCCATGCCAACAATCCCCAGAACAGATGATCTGGTCATTATCACATTGCTGTCGGTGTGATCCTGCTGTGCACAAATTGGCTGCCCCTCCCCCTGTTTTGCAGCGATGACTTTGGAGGCTAAAAATGGCACTATATAAATGCAGATTCTTTCATTCCTCCCACATCCAAAAGTAATCAAAAGGAAAATTGGGCACGGAGCAAGGTTAGGTAGGACACAGGGAAGCAATAGTGTTGTGTTACTATTGTTAGACTATTAATCTAGAGACCCAAGCAATATTCCGGGGACCTGGTATTGAATCCCATCAAGGTATATGGTGGAATTTGAATTCGATAAGAAAAGAATCCAAAATCAATAGTCTAGTGGTGACTGTTCGGAAAAACCCATCTGGTTCATTAATACCCTTTAGGGAGGGAAACTGCTACCCTTACCTGGTCTGACCTAAGTGTGACTCCAGACCCACAGCAATGTAGCTGAACCTTAACTGCTCATTAGGCAAGTAGAGATGGGCAATAAATGCTGACCTGGTCAGTGACACCTACATCCATGAATAAATAAAAACAAAACAACATGCAGATCTAACCCAAAAACAGAGCCAAGGCCATTCAGGGGAGAAGTTAGGAAACACCATATCACATAAAATGTGGAAAAAGTGTGGAACTGTTTCCCTCAAAAAGCAATAGTTGTAAACTCTATTGGTTTGTGTTGCAATGAATCTTATGACTCAGGGTTCTATACTGTACAATGGGGAGATAGATATTCTTTCTTCTCGTTGTTTGTGGCCTTTAATGGTTTCTCCTTCCCCATGAATGATTGCCCTCTGACTGGTAAATTCCTGCAAACTCCACATAATCTCCATAAGTATACCTGTCACTGTACAGTCTATTGCATCCTTTCTTCAGAGTTTCTTGGATATCACTGATGTTGTCACTGTTATAGTGCACTATATTATTGTAGCCATTCTCGCTAACTACATCAATTAGTAGTTTTAAATTTGAGACCAAAGGAGTTTTGCCAGACAGGGGTGACTATGGAATGTTAGAAAGATTAACAGATTTTCAGAAGGTTTGTGCGTTTCAGGACGCTGAGGTGTTGGGATGTTGAAAAACAGAGAGAGAGAGTTGCACATTACAGAAAAAGAATGTACTTCAATGACAAGAGCACACAGAAAGTGAGAGAGGAAGAAGAAAAAAGAGAAGAAGAGAAATTAAAAGACTTGTGAAGGAAGTCAGCAAGAAGTAGTGACTTGAAGATGAACAGAGCGATAGGCTTTTGTGATGAACACGACCCAGTTTCATTCTATTTTTGTACGTCAGCATTACAAAAATAAGTTAAACAGTTATTCTAAACCTTTATTTCATTGCGAAAAGGCATGTTTTCAGTATCCAATTCAAATTTCCTTTCTAGTAGTTACCATTCCTATTCTCTTATCATTCTCCCATTACCTTAGTTTATCTACGCTCTAGGTATATGGCGTTGAATATTTAACACCTCTTAACATTGGTCTTTCTTCAGTGACTTTCATTCCAGGCTGCAGAGCTAGATTGTGCCTCATCTTTGTTCACATTATATCTTCTCCTTTGCACCTGGTAGCAATTATGTTCCCCTTTTGTGTACGCCAGCAACAAAAAAAAGGGTATGAGGGCAGAGAGACTGTGTAACAGCAAAAATGATCAGTGATTCAGGCAGGATACATTGGTGAAAACGAAGCACAGATTCATCTAATTGAGGAGGAGCAAATTACTGCACATGCTGGAATCTATACAGAAAACAACAAATGCTGGAGATCACAGCGGGTCAGACAGCATGCAGGGAGAGAGAGCAAGCTAACGATTCAAGTCAAATGACACTTCATCACAGCATTAGATTCATCATCTAATCGATATTGGGGTTGCAGGTGTAGAAATATGATGGCAGGCTTTAGAGTCTATGATTGTATTCCCTTCGGTATAGAGGATTGAGGAGAGATTTAACTGTTTTTAAGATCATTAAAGCAGTTCAGGGAGACCAAGCAATGATTATCTTATAACAAAAAATTTATAAAGTAGGTGATCATATGAAGTTGGCAGTACATAACATGCAAACAAAATCATGTTTCTAATGGGCCAATGGGCCAAGGAGTGGTAGATGGAGTTTAATTTAGATAAATGGGAGGTGCTGCATTTTGGAAAGGCAAATCAGGGCAGGACTTATACACTTAATGGTAAGGTCCTGGGGGGTGTTGCTGAACAAAGAGACCTTGGAGTACAGGTTCATAATTCCCTGAAAGTGGAGTTGCAGATAGACAGGATAGTGAAGAAGGCTTGCCTTTATTGATCAGTGCATTGAGTATAGGAGTCAGGACGTCATGTTATGGCTGTACAGGACATTGGTTAGGCCACTTTTGGAATGTTGAGGTTTCCCTGCTATAGAAAGGATGTTGTGAAACTAGAAAGGGTTCAGTAAAAATTTACAAGCATGTTGCCAATGTTGGAGGGTTTGAGCTATCAGGAGAAGCTGAATAGGCTGGGGCTATTTTCCCTGGAGCGTTGGTGGCTGAAGGGTGACATTATAAAGGTTTATAAAATCATGAGGGTCATGGATAAG
The DNA here is from genome assembly GCF_021869965.1 of Rhincodon typus. NCBI lineage: Eukaryota > Metazoa > Chordata > Chondrichthyes > Orectolobiformes > Rhincodontidae > Rhincodon > Rhincodon typus. Next base: position 71,992,568 of record NC_063339.1, on the reverse strand, counting down.
GTAAATAGACAGTCTTTTACCCAGGATGGGGGAGTCTAAAACTGGTGGACATAGTGGACCTAAGGGACCTAAGGGACAATGTTTTCACACAGAGGGTGGTGTATGTATAGAATGAACTGCCAGAGGAAGTGGTGGAGGTTGGTACAATTATGACATTTAAAAGGCATCTGGATGGATATATGAATAGGAAGGGTTGAGAGGGGTATGGGCCAAATGCTCGCAAATGGACTAGATTTATCTATGATTTCTTATCAGCATGGACGAGTTGGATGGAATGGTCTGTTTCTGTGTTGTACATCTCTATGACTCTATTCTGCATGCTACCCAATACATTTACCACATACAGTTAAAACTTAAAACTTAAAACTTACAACATTCATTCCACATACAAGCATGCATTTATTTTTGGAACAAAAACAAAGTTGCTGGAAAAGCTCAGCAGGTCTGGCAGCATATCAGTCACCATCAGTTCTGAAGAAGAGTCACCGGACCCGAAACGTTAACTCTGTTTTCTCCTTCACAGATGCTGCCAGACCTGCTGAGCTTTTCCAGCAACTTTGTTTTTGTTCCTGATTTACAGCATCCGCAACTCTTTTGGTTTTTATTTTGCATTTATTTTTGACTAGTTACCAATGCCTTGTGTACCAATGACTGAAGGGATAACAAGGTGTAGAGCTGGATGAACACAGCAGGCCAAGCAGCATCAGAGGAGCAGGAAAGCTGACGTTTCGGGCCTAGGCCCTTCTTCATTTTTCTGATGAAAACAGCATCTGCATTTCCTGCTATCAATGACTGAAGGGACTTGAGTTTCCCAAATGTACTTTTACGGCACAATTTGCTAAATTCTCACCAAAAACTTCTTGCCAAAAATTCAGAAACTTAAAAGAAAAACATTATATGACCATTCAAAAGTGATATTTCATAAAGTGTGAAATAAATATGTTTCTTCCAATGCTCTGCATCATAACATTTAGGAGTACAGTCAATATTTCTAACAATCATTGCACGTCAAACTATAAAGGGTTTTCATTTTCTTTGTTGGGGGAATCCAGAACTTTAAAGTTAAAGCACCTCTTCACTCAAAGGGGAGTAGGAATCTGCAATTCTTCTCCCCCAGAGAGCTGTCGAGACCGGGAGCCAATTGAAAAGTTCAAAATTGAGTCTGATCGATTTTTATTAAACCATGGTAGTGTAAAACCACAGGTGTAAAGTACAGCCATGATCTATTTGACTGGCAGAAGAGTTTTATTTCTGGTTTGAATAGGTTCACCAGAATCTTGACTTTAAAATCTTTAATTAACATTCAATCTCAGAACGTGGATGCCTCTAGCAAGGCTGCGTTTACCACTCATTAGAAGATGCTTTTGATGGTTCTTCTTCTTGAACTGTCACTATCCATGTGGTTAAAATCTCCTATTACACTGTTATCTAGAGAGCTCCAGGATTTAGGCCCAAGGATTGGTGATATGTAGCTAAACCCTGATGGTGTTTGATTGTCGGGGGTTCGGGAAACACTGAGGTCCTGTATAGCAGCTGACCTTGCCCCACTAGGTGGTGCCTGTTTGTTTGGGAGATGTATCATTGGCAAGTTGTTAACTTAGGCCCAGTGGAGTGGACTGATGTGACACAAACTCTCAACATGCAACATGTAACATGTCCTGAGGTTCCCCATTAGAACTGACCTGGTTTCGACGGAAAAATCCATACATGTTTTGAATCGGAAGTGGGGGGAGGGACAGGATTGAGGAGCTGTGGATGATAACCTCCACACAAGTTGAAAATTTGAGATAAGCTAGCTGTATACTTTGTTAGCATTTGTGTGCAGCTCTGAAATGTAAGTAGCCTGTGTACTGCATGACCTAGGATCAAGCAATATGTCGTCCTGCAGGACATTGTAAGATAATATAACCAAGGAGCTGATGACCTCTGCAACCAATTGAATCCACTTAGGACTCAAAGTCAAAATATGAGCTTCTCCTTAACTATTTAAGACACGTTGACAGTGATTAATGTGTGGTGTCTCTTGGATTTTCGACCACAGAGTGACAGGCAACGGGTGAGTAGTAAAAGCAGTCAATTAAAAATTAACCTCCCTGAGCCTTATTTTGGGATTCCCCTTCTATAACATGAGAAGGAGCCTTTTTGTTGGCTTCAGAATCTATAATGTGGTTAATTATGTTAGATTCCAGAACAACCAGTTTAACACCATAAGGCACAATATATTGTACTATTTAAATACAATAGTGTCTGACATTAAGAAGAACTGGCGGGGAATGTTGCACTGAGGCATAGATTAAACTACAAACATTATCCTGAGAAGCTGTTTATAAAGGGAGTGTTAGCTTGCAGGATATTCTGTACTGAGGGGTAGATGATGCATGAGGTGCTACCCAAGGTGTAGATGATTCAAGGACGGGATTTGCAAACAGGAAAGAATTCCTTGAGCTGCAAGCCTGACACAGATTGTACGCTGTGAACATCAAGAGTGTCGCAATTTCATTGAGGCACCTCAGATTGTAACATGCTGCATGGAGGCAAGTTAAACGCTTATTACACTTTTCGTATCATTCAACTTTAAATGTCTTTGGAATATACTTTAACAATCTACATGAATAAAGTATATTTTTAGAAAGAGAATGACAGAGTGAGAGGAGTAATTGGGCATCGTTGGCTGGGCCAGCCCTTATTGCCCGCCCCTAGTTGCCCTTGAGAAAGTGGTGGTGAGATGCCTTCTTAAACCACTACAGTCCACATGCTATAGGTTGACCCACAAAGCCATTGGGGAATGGAAGTGGTTGTGGGTTTGGAAGATGCCGCCTAAAGATCTTTTGGTGAATTTCTGCTGCGCATCCTGTACACACTGCTGCTCCTGCAGTGATGGAGGGAATATATGTTTGTGGATGTGGTGCAAATCAAGCTGCTTTGTTCTGGATGGTATTAAGCTTCTTGAGTGCTGTTGGAATGCATCCATCCAGTGAAGTGAGATGTAGTCCATCACACTCCTGACTTGTAGATGATGGACAGCGTTTTGGAAGGCAGGAGGTGAGTTTCTCACCACAGTATTCCTCACCTCTAACCTGCTCTTGTGTAGAGAGCAGTTGAGTTTCTGGGTCAGTAGTAACCCCCAGAATGTTGATAGCGGGGGAATTCAGTGATTGTAACACCATTGAACGGCAAGGGGCTGTGGTCAGATTGTTTCTTATTAATCATAGAATCCCTACAGTGTGGGAGCAGGCCATTCAGCCCATTATGTCCACACTGACCCTGCAAAGGACATCCCACCTAGGCCCACCTCCCCGACCCTATCCCTGCATTTCTCATGGCCAATCCACCTAACATGCACATCTTTGTGACTCTGGGAGGAAGCCAGAGACCCAGAGGAAACCCACACAGACACAAGGAGAATGTGCAAACTTCACACAGTCATCCGAATCTGGAATCAAACCTACGTCCCAAGTGCTGTGAGGCAGCAGTGCTAACAACTAAGCCTCACTGCTACCTGATATCATTGGAGATGGTCTTTGCCTCGCATTTGTGTAACAAGAATGTTACTTGCCACTTGTCAGCCCAAGCCTGGATATAGTTCAGATCTTGGTGCATTTGAACATGGACTGCTTCAGTTTGGCAAATAGTGCCTGAACATTCTGCAATCATTGCCAAACATCCCTGTTTCTGACCTTATGATGGAGGGAAGGTCATTGATGAAGCAGCTGAAGATGGTTGGGCCTAGGATACCACCCTTTAGAGATGTCCTGGAGCTGAGATGACTGACCTCCAATACCCAGAAACATCTTCTTATGTGCCAGGTATGACTGTAACCAGCTTAGCGCTCTCTTGTGGTCAGTGGAAGTGCCCGTACCCTGGAGTGAGTGGACCAGCTTCAAATCCCACCTGCTCCAAAGGTGTGTAGTAACATCTCTGAACAGGTTGGTTAGAAAAAATAGGTTAAAATAAAAAAAATTACTCTAATCAGTCGAGAGTTTACCCCCTGATACCCATTAATTCCACTTTAGCTAGGGCTCCTTGATGACACACTCGGTTGAATGCAGCCTTGATGTCAAGGGCTGTCACTCTCAGCTCACCTCTGGAATTCAGCTCTTTTATCCACATTTGAACCAAGGCTGTAATGAGGTCAGGAGCTGAGTGGCCCTGGCAGAACCCAAACTGGGCGTCACTGAGCAGGTTATTGCTGAGCAGGTGCTGCATGATAGCGCTGTTAGTGACACCTTCCATCACTTTATGCATGATTGTGAGTAGGCTGATGGGGCGGTAATTGGCTGAGTTGGATTTGTCCTGTATTTTGTATACAGGACATATTAGGGCAATTTTCCACATATTTGTAAAAGTCCTAGAATTAACTTTGCTCATGTTACTGCCTCCGAGTTTCTTGAGTAATTTAGCAAAAGGATGATGGGGCTGAGAACGGTTATTGGTTCTGTCCCTGACTCATCAATTACTCCCAACAGGTCATTTCCCCATAACCTTTGGTTCCCCTACTGATTAAAGATCTATCTCAGCCTCAACTACAATTAATGTCCCAACTTCAACTGCCCTGCGCGGTGAAGAGTTCTACAGATTCTCTACCCTCTGAGAGAAGAAATTCCTCTTGAATAGGTGACCCCTTATTCTGAGGTTAGCCCTTCTGGTCCTAGACTCTCCCACAAGGAGAAACAACATTTCAGCATTCACCCTTTCAAGCCTGGTCAGAATAATGCATGTTTCATTATTTTCCCTTTAATTTTTCTAAACTCCAATCAGCACAGACTCAACCTACTCAACCTTTCCTTAAGAAAATCCCTCCATACTCAAGATCAACCTTGTGAACATTCTGCAACTACCTAAATGCAAGTATATCTTTCCCTGGATACGGGGACAGAAAACTGTTCACAGTCTCAAAGGTGTGGCCTAACCAGTGATTCATCTGTTTTAGTAAGATTTCTCTGTGTTTATGCTCCACTCCCTTTGAAATAAAGACTAAACTCTCATATGCCTACCCTATTACCTGTCAAACTTGCAGGTTAGCTTTCTGTTATTTATGCACAAGTTCTTCTGTGCCGCAGCGTTCTGCAGTCCTTCTCCATTTAAATAATATTCAGCTCCTCTATTCTTCCCGCCAATGTGCATAACCTCACGTTTCCCCATATTTTGTTCCATCTGCTAAGTTTTGCCCACTCACATAACAGTCTATATCCCTCTGCAGTCTTTTTCTGTCGCCCTCATCAGTTACCTGCCCAGCTATTTCTGTGTCTTTTGCAAGCTGTGGAATTGGACTCCAATCTAAGCCTTCCCCTTTAGGAGAGGAAGATTGAACATTTAAGATGTGAGGATTGAAAAAAGATTTGATGTCCAAAGTTGAATGAGCCTGAAAACTCTTATCTTGTTGAAGTTCACTCAATGACAGACGTATAAGCCCCCATAATCCAAGTCACTGCTTACTGTTAAAAAATACAGCAGTCTTGAAGGGCTGAACAGCCTACTCCCAATTCATGTAAAGGATACTACCTGCTTTATAAATTCACATTTTCAATTCTTTTGACATTATGGAAAATTATCTGGGCATTTACATAGCACTTTTTATAATGCCATGACTTTACAGTGGGCTTTTACAGCAAAGGAAATATTTTTGAAGTATTGTAGTGCAATGAATCACAGTGGCCAATTCATACAGAGCAAGATCTCACTAAAATGCCTTTAAAATAATAATCAGATCATCTGTGCTTTAATGATGTTTGTTGAGGGTTAAATATTGGCCAGGACACTGGTATTACAGGAGAAGGGGAAAGTAATGTTTTGGGCTATTTTGAAAATGTTTATGAAGACGATGCCTATAATCTGCACTCAATGTTATATCTCATTCCTTCGGCAATATGCAGTCTCAAAGCGCTCTGACAGCCGATAGCTGTCCTTTGGGATAAATCTGATTTCATCTGTGCATTTGTTGCCATTTGAAAGATGAGCACTTTAAGACAGTTCCTCAGCTTTTAAACACGGTGTTGGAATCCCATTGAGAGACCGATGAGGTAACCCGACCACGGGCCACTCCAGGTGTCCTGCCGTGAATTTCAATGGAGCCAATGTCTATTGGCGTGAATGAGGCAGTGTACTGCAGAGTTTCAAATAGAATTACCTAATTCCTGAGGTATCCTGGGCTCAAACCGTGTTCCTCAAATAAGGTGACCTCATGCTAAAGGAATCAATGACCGGGACCCAGTGCTGACAATTGTTAAGAAACAGAAGGCAGAGTGGGAAAGGCAGGATTAGTCCGGTAATCAGTTGAATAAACATTACGGTGACATCACTGTCAGTTTCCATTGTACAAGCAGAGAGGATCATTTGAGAGTGGCACAGGGGACAATTGATAACATGGGACTGTAAGAGCAAAGTGGATGAAGGAGACACAGTGATTCGATACGGTAATGATTGATCAATGTGGGCACTGGAGCTGTACTCACAGGCTCCAGAAGTAAAAGACTAGCTTGTGTTAATGAGACAGGCTCGCACACCACCACTGCTGAATGGAGACCTGGTCCTAAGTGTTCGATTTAAAATCATTGCTCCGGAAGGCTCCCTTAACTCACTCTAACACAGCTTTCTTACACATATCTTGAGCTGCCATCAGCAGTGTTAGGAAAACTCATCATCTTCACTTAGAATCGTGGGTGAGGATATCTGTGAAGAAGAGAAAATTTGCATTTAGTCTGTGGTGTTTACACGCTCTGAAAAGCATTTTACAACCAATGAAGTATCTTTTGAAGTACAACCACTGTTATAAAGCAGGAAATGCTGCATCCAGTTTACACACTGCATGTATTGTATGTATTGATAAATGTTGACCAGGACATCTGGAGATTAACTTCTCTGCTCCTTTTATTTAAATAGCTCCATGGGAATATTTTCAAATCTGAGGGAAGCTAAGGCCTTAGTTTAATTACTCAGCTGAAATTGGGGCTTCACAGTGGCTCAGTAGTTAGTACTGCTGCCTCACAACATCAGGGACTGGGTTCAATTCTACCCTTAGGCTACTACCTGTGTGGAGCTTGCATGTTCTCCCCATGTCTGTGTGGGTTTGCCACCAGGTGCTCTGGTTTCCTCCCACAGTCCAAAGATGTGCAGGTTAGGTGGATTGGCCATACTATGTAGCCTATGGTGTCCAGGGGATGTGTAGGCTAGGTGGGTTAGCCGTGGGAAATGCAGGGTTATAGGAATGAGTTGGGTCCAGGTGGGACGCTCTTCAGAGGTTCAGTGTGGGCCAAATATCCTGCTTCTACATTTTAGGGATTCTATGAAAGTTGGTACCTCAGGCAATGCAGAACTCCCTTTTTGCTGCATTGGAATGTCAGCTTGGATTCTCTGCTGTGGGTCTTGAACCCATGCCTGCTGACCCAGAGGTGAGAAAACTACCACCTGAGGCATGGCTGATTACCCCCACTCCATCAGCAGCTTTAGCAAACCTGGAGAAGTTAGCTTTTGCCGTTATTAATGCTCTGAAATCTCATGTCAGGAGTCAGTTGTGCTGCTGATGTGCTGAGCTAACATCAAAACAACAGCAGCTTTATACTCTCCTCAGTTAGTTCTATAAACCATGAAACAAAGCCACCTTCCAAGGCTGCAAGAAAACATGTTACACATTGGACTGAATTTTACAAGAGTCAAAATATGGGCACAAAGCAAACCTGCCCAGGTGGCTGGTGGGCGATTTTACCAAAATTGGCCAAGGACCGTGGACTAGCACAAACTGGAAGTCGCTGGGAGGCCGTTTCAACATACCAGCCTGTCCACCAACATAGCAGGAGCTTATTGTCAAGTACTGACTGCCTCCAGTCGGTAAGGCCACACTGCTTCTGGAAGTCCTGAGGATGTAGGAACACACCGTGCTTCCCTCCTGATATCATTTTCTGCCGTTTTATGAGTCCCTCACCCCTACCTCCCATTTCCAGAGGGCTTGTAAAATACATCTGTTCCATCTGAATAATTCCTACTATACTGTAGGCCTCGCAATGAATGTAGTTGAGTTTCGGTTCCATTCACAGCATTGAGTCATGGGTCACACTTGTAAAAAAAGCCACATTTTCCAATAACACTGCACACTGTACTGTCAAACTGACCCACTGTTGTCCACAGTCATTCTTCCAACAGGTCCCTGAACCAGTACAACTTCCTCCACTTTATCAATCTATGATGCATCACTTTTATAGGCTTATTCCCCACCTCTTTCAGAAATTTACACATGCTCTTCATTTTCATGCACAACTGTTGTTCCTTCAACTTTAGTCATCGTGCCTCTGACCGTCTCCTGCTCCTATCATTCTGCCACATCACCAGCTGCCATTCACCATCAAGCACGTTGTGGGTCAGTGTGTGGCCCTGTATGACAGGAATCAAATAGCCATAGTCTTACCGGAACATAGGGGTGCCCTCTCATTAGAGAGATGACTAGTGGCGGTTTAACCTGGGGGCCACCATACCTCAGTGGAGGGGAGAGGTTGAGAAGGAGAGTCTTTTATGGTAACCTCAGCTGGTGATGGGAATCGAACCCACGCTGTTGGCATCACACAGCTTTGTGAACCAACTGTCCAGCCAACTGTGCTAAACCAAGGGCATCACTGAGGCTCTGACAAATGGCACTGCAAATGCAACTGATGCTGAAGGCATCCACATCCATTATCCCACTTTCCCTGTTTCTTTACAAACACTTCTTTGTTAATTCAATCATGGGATGTGGGCACCACTGGCTGTGCCAGCATTTATTGCCCAATCCCTTGAGCAGTAGTGGTTCTGACTCAGGACTCCCCCTCACCATTACTGAACTCTCGGCCCTTTTCCCTTTCAAGTACTGAAGGTCTGGAGGCTGTCTAGTGGAGAACGAGGAAGAAGAAAGTGAAGATGAAGAAATTTCACGGTCACTGTCATTAGCTCAGGTACTGATTTAAAGGACATGAAACAGGAACATCTGTATAAAAGAACGTCACTTTCTCAATTTATTCTCCAGTATCTTTATCATACATAGATTGTGGGCACCACAGTGGCTAGATCAGCATTTATTGTCTGTCTCCAATTGCCCTGGAGAAAGTGGTAGTAAGAAGCCTTCTAGAACCGCTGCAGTCCAATTATTGTCAGGAAGGGAGTTGTAGGATTTTAATCGAGCTGCAGTGAAGGTGAAGTGAAACAACGATACAAGTTGGAAGGCAAGTGGCTTGGAGGGGAACTTGCAGGGGGTGGTGTTCCCACGTATCTTCTGCCTGTCCTTCTAGATGGAAGCGGTGGTGAGTTTGAAAGGTACAATCTGAGGATCGTTGGGGAATTTCTGCAGGGCATCTTGCTGATGGTACACACTGCTGCTACTGACCATTGACAGGGGAGAGAGGGTATGCTGAAGGGGTTAGATGGATTGCCAGTCAAGCAGCTGCCCGGTTTCTTGAGTGCTGTTGGGCTGCCCTCATCCAGGTAATTGGGGAATATTCCATCACACTCCTGATTCATGCCTTGTAGATTTTAGATGGGTTTTCGGGAGTCAGGACGTGAGTTACTCGCTGTAGGATTCCTAGCCTCTGACCTGCTCTTGTAACCACAGTATTTATTTGGCTAGTCCAGTTCAGTTTCTGGTTAAGTGATGACCTTGCTAGTGGGCGATATGGCAATGTCATCGAGCATCAAGTGGTGATGTTTAGATTCTCTCTTACTGGAGCTTGTCATTGCCTTGTAATTGTGTGGCAAGTGTTACTTGCCACTTATCAACCCAAGCCAGAGTGTTATCCAGATCTTTCTCATATGGGCACAAACTGCTTCAGTACCTAATGAGTTTGGGATGCTGCTGAACATTGTGCAATCATCAGCAAACATCCCTAGCTCTGATATTAGGATGGAGGGAAGGTCATTGACGAGCCAACTGAAATGGTTGGTCCAAGAACACTACTTAGAGTCGTAGAGTCTTACAGCACGGAAACAGACCCTTTGGTCCAACTCGTCCAGCACGACCAGGTCTCCCAAAACTAAACTAGTCCTGTTTGCCTGCATTTGTCCCATATCCCTCTAAACCTTTCCTATTCATGCATCTGTCCAAATGTCTTTTAAATGTTGTACCTGCATCTACCACTTCCTCTAATAGTTCGTTCCACACACGAGCCAACCTCTACATGAAAATGTTGCCACTCAGGTCCCTTTTAAATCTTTCTCCTCTCATCTTAAAAATGTGCCCTCTAGTTTTGAATTCTCCCATCCTAGGGAAATGTCCTTTGCTGTTATCTAGCTTATCTATGGCCCGTCATGATTTTATATACCTCTATAAGGTCACCCCTCAAGCTCCAACACTGCAATGAAAAAAGTCCCAGCCTATCCAGTCCCAGTAATATCCTGGAAAATCTTTTCTGAACCCTCTCCAATTTAACAATATCCTTCTTATAGCAGGGTAACCAGAACGACACACAGTACTCCAAAAGTGGTGTCACCAACATCCTGTATAACCTCAACATGATGCCCCAACTCCTATACTCAATGGTCTGAGCAATGAAGGCAAGCATGTTAAATGCCTTCTTAACCACCCTGCTGGTTACAAACCCGTGTGTGTAAGACCTGGAACAGGTAACAGTTGGCACGCCAATAGCTGAAGCACAGAAGTCATTCATTTCTCCTACCTCATCAGCAACAGAGTGCAGGAAATCAATCCAGATTGAGTACCAGGCCATCCAGGAGGGATGACAGACATAGAAAGGGAGATGATGCAAGATGAGATATTGAAGGAAGGAGTTCTAAGCAAAGTGACTGTGGAACATCTACTCATGATATAATGGAGGAAACCAGGAAGAAGAAGGAAGCTGATACCGGAGGCTTGTAGAGTGTATAGACTTGTACTGGGAGGTTTAGAGCAGTGAGACAACATAGGCATTTGAAAGTGAGGACAAAATAATGTTATGAAACAATTCTCTGGGCGCAGGAACTCAGTGAAACTTGGTAAGGAGTGACCTAGGTGGTGGACTGGGGTGCACATGTACGTCAGAGTAGCACAGTCAAAATTTCAGCATTTCATTGTCTTTTTAAGCACATTGCTCTGAGGTCCAACTAAGTTATACTCTTAGAGATAGTAGGAACTTCAGATGCTGGAAGGGTCTAGGCCCAAAACGTCAGTCTTCCTGCTCCTCTGATGCTGCTTGGCCTGCTGTGTTCATCCAGCTCTACACCTTGTATTCTCAGATTCTCCAGCATCTGCAGTTCCTACTATCTCCGAAACAATTTTAACCCCACTGCGAAGCCTCTTCTAAGGATGCCTACCCTGAAGAAGTTACACTCCTCCCTCCGGAAAAACCTCAGTGGATCTCTCTCCCACTGCAACTCTCTAAGTTATACTCTTCCTTTGCTCTATATCTTCCAAATGCAACAAAAGAACATGGGTATCATGTTTTCCAGACCAGTAGATTCTGTCAATTGAATATCAAACAAGCTACTAGAAAAGGTTTAAACATGAATAATGCCATTTAAATTTGTTTTCATTGACTAACTTTATGCGTTGTACAAAATCATGGCTGATCTGTACTTCAATTTCATTTCCACCACCAAAAGCAAATGCAGCAGAAGCTGGAAATCTAAATGAAAGATAGAAAATGCCGGAGATATTCAGTAGGTCAGGTGAGGAGAATAAGAGTTATTGTTTCAATTCAATCAGTCTTCCTCAGAGTTCACAAGTCTCCAGGTTAAGTTGGAGTCCCCTGTGAACTGCAGAGCTCCCAATCCATCAATCAAAAGCCAGCCCCCACTTGAAACAAGTGAGCGTGTGGGGTACATTCCTGAGGCCTGGTGAAAATGGTAGCACAACCAACTTTGGCTGGACTTGAATCTGTTTCTCCTGGAAAACTATGAAAAATCAGTTCACATTAGTTACAGGGTCATAGTCATAGAGATATACAGCACGGAAACAGACGCTTTGGTCCAACTCATCCATGCTGACCATATATCCTAATTAATCTAGTCCCATTTGCCAGCATTTGGCCCATATCACTCTAAACCCTTCCTATTCATACACTCATCCAGATGCCTTTTAAATGTTGTCATTGTGCCAGCCTCTACCACTTCCTCTGGCAGCTCATTCTTTCCACGCACCACCCTCTGTGTGAAAAAGTCGTCCCTTAGGTCCCTTTTATATCTTCTTCCTTTCACCTTAAACCTGAACCCCCTAGTTTTGGACTCCCCCACCCTGGAGTAAAAGACTTTGCCTATTTACCCTGTAAATGTTCCTCATGATTTTATAAACCCCTATAAAATCCCCCCCCCCCCCTCAGTCTCTGTAGGAGGGAGACCAGAAATGCATGCAATACTCCAAAAACAGCCTAACCAATGCCCTGTACAGCTGCAACATGACCTTCCAACTCCTGTACTCAATGCACTGACCAATAAAGGGAATCATACCAAACGCCTTTTTCACTATCCTATCTACCTGCGACTCCACCTTCAAGGAACGATGAACCTGCACTCCAAGGTCTCTTTTTCAGCAACGCTCCCTAGGACCTTACTATTAAGTGTATAAGTCCTGCCCTGATTTGCCTTACCAAAATGCAGCACCCCACATTTATCTAAATTAAACTCCATCTGCCACTCCTTGGCCCATTGGCCCATTAGAAATATAATTTTGCTTGCATGTAATTTCTATGATATCCCAGTTCCCAACCATGCCCTGTGTTCATATGCCTTACCTGCCAGGCCTCTTGCATTGACATAAATGCAGTTTAATTTATCACTCCTACCTCGTTCTCTGCTTTGTTCCTGCCTGCCCTGACTGTTCAACCTACTCCTTTTCCCAACTGTACCTGTCTCAGACTAATCTCTTTCCTCACTATCTCCCTGGGTCCCACCCCCACTACATAGTTTAAATCCTCCTTGGCAGCTCTAGCAAATCCCCCGCCAGTATATTAGTCCCCTTCCAACACTGGTGCAGTCTGTCCTTCTTATACAGGTCACTTTAATCCCAGAAGAGATTCCAATGATCCAAAAATGTGAATCCTCTTTCGCTGGACCAGCTCCTCGGCCATGCAATTATCTGCTCTAGCCTCCTATTCCTACCCTCACTAGTAATCCAGATATTACTACCCTCCAGGACCTCCTTTTTAAATTCCTGCCTAACTTCCTATATTCTCTCCTCAAAATCTCATCCTTTTCTTTTCCTACATCATTAGTTCCAATGTGTACAACAACCTCCTGCTGGTCCCTCTCCCCTTTGAGAATATTCTGCACCCTCTCTGAGACAGCTTTGATCCTGGCACTGAGGAGGCAACACACCATTCTGATGTTTCGCTCTTGGCCACAAAAATGTCTGTCTGTACCTCTGACTTGACAATCCCCAATCACAATCGACTGCTTGGAACCAGGCGTACCCGTTGTTACATTAGAGCCGGTCTTGGTGCCGGAAACCTGGCTACATTCCCCTGACAGTCCATCATCCCCTACATTTTCCAAAACAACATACTTGTTTGAGCCACAGGAGACTCCTGTATTATCTGCCTCCCTCTCCTACCTTTCCTGGAGGTAACTCAGCTACCTGATTGTATCTTTGGTCTATCTCCCTTCCTGCAACTGCCATCCATCAAACCCCTAGTTACTGTAAATTCCTCATTGCCTCTAACAGCCACTCCGACTGGTGCATGTGATCCGATAGGATTCATAACCAAACACACTTCCTGCAGACATAATCATAAGTAACATGGAAACTCTCCTTAATCTTCCACATCCAGCAGGAAGGACACACTTTTACTAAAGGCCATCTTTGCACCTTAACTATCTGCAGAACCAGAAAATAGCACATTTCTACTGCTCTAAAAAACACTGCTCCAGGCTAAATTAGTACCTATGTTTTTATATTTTTTAGACAGATCTCAATAAAAACGCATAATAACAAAGGAACCCACTCTACTCACTATTAGAGATTTATAAAAACAAACTAGCCACTTAGCTGCTCCCTTGCTGTGAGCTCCCCACACAGGTTTCTCCCAGGTCAGCTGTGAATTTGCCTGCCTGTTTATTTTTCTTAGGCGAACTCTGATGTCCAGGGGTACTTAAAATCAAACTGCAGAGGCAGTAGCTGTGAAGGTTCACTGCTGGGTCAGACAGCAGTGTATGTTTCCTTCGCCATTGATTTACTTCCCACCATGAGGTCACTGCCTTTGTCTCCCTCCCTCCCAAATGCCGAAGTACCCTGAATGGGGCCGTGCTCAGACTTCAAGATCAAAAAGATTTAGACACGATCTATTTTTCCGTACTAAATTAGCCAATATTAATTGGCTTCAATGACCACTGTCAAAAATAGTGGAAAGTAGCCCTGTGTTCGAATTACTGCTTTTGCAGCTCACCACCACTTTCTCAAGGGCAACTAGGGACGGGCAATAAATGCTGGTCCAGCCAACAATGCACATGTCCCACGAACGAGGTTAAAAAAAATTTGGGATTTGAACCTACATCCCCGGAACATTCAACTACAGTTCCAGAATGATAGCCCAGTTACACTACCAATAGGCCAACGTCTCCCTATAACTGAGTGCAAGCTGATAAGTTTACTGGAAATGCATATCTGGACCTCTGTAGCTGTCATACCGAGCCTTCTCCTGAACAAAACACTGCAGTGTGGAACAGAAAGTATCAACAGAAAGAGGATCGTTTGACTTGTGCATGATTAAACAGTGTGGATTACCATCGGGAGACTGCAGTATGTGTGTCATTGTTTTTGAGCGCTCATGCATACTCTATAATCTCTGACTCTGGGAAACAGATCAGGAACAAAATGAGCTATTAACTAAACAAATGTACAGCACCAACTGTGGCCTGTAATGGGCTGCAAACACTGATAACATCAGCACCAAGGTGTCATGTCACCTGGCACAGTCATGAATGCTCAGTGTCTGATGTCACTCAGTTAAGCTCTGCCACGCTGAGCTAACACAGAAGTCACTGTCTTTATGCTTACTAAACCCAGGACCACTGGCCACAGCTTAATAGGTAGCAATGTCACATCAAAGCCGAAGATGATTGGTCCATATCTCCCCATATTTGTAAAGTCCCAGAGGACCATGGGGCTGCTCTCTCATTAGAGAGAGATGACTGGTGGCAAGTTTAACTTGAGGGTCACCACATCTGAGGTAAAGAGCAAGTTTGAAAAGGTGGGACCTTCACAGTAACAGGTAGCAGGAATTGAACCCACACTGTTGGCATTACTCTGTATCACGAACCAACCATCCAGCCAACTGAGCTAATTGACCGCCATAATCTGGGCTGACACTTCCAGTGTGGTACAGAGGCAGTGCTGCACTGGGGAAGGTACTGTCTTTTGGAAGAGATATTAAACAGCAATGCCTTCTGGTTAAAATTTCCACAGCACTATTTCAAATAGTATGTTTATCGACCAGTCTTCCTACATGAGTAAAACTAGTTACCTAGACATTATCACTGTTTGTGGGTGTTTGTTGTGTATAGGAATTGGTTGGCTTTTTCTACACTACCACAGACTACACTTCAAACATGCTTCGTTAGCTGTAAATAATTTTGGAATGCCCTGAAGTTGTAAAAGGTGTGATAGAATTACAAGATCCTTCTTCCTACTTAATCAGTTCATTTTAACAATTACTTCATACTCCACCAGCACAAAATGGTCAAGACTTTCTATAGGCAGAAGAAAATGTTGATGTATATTCCATGCTCAGGAAGTTAAGGTATTTTAATTATGTGAAAGGAACACTTACCAGTTCAAGCATCTAGAAGTACAGAATCTGCATCAAGAGCTCTCAAGTCATATGTGGGTTCAGAAAGATTTACCAATATGTTGATGGGTATGGAAGGTTTGAGTTTTAAAGAAAGTTTCGATAGGCTGGGGCTATTTTCACTGGATCATAGATGTTTGAGAGATGACCTTGCAGAAGTTTATAAAATAACGAGGGGTATAGATAAGAATAATGATAGTTGTCTTTTCCCCAGGATGGGGGATTTCAAGGCTAGGAGGCACATTTTTAACGTAAGAAGAGAGAGATTTTAAAAAAAGTGGGGAAAATTTTTTTACATGGAGGGTGGTTGGTGTGTGGAATGACCTTCCTGACGAAGTGATGGATGTAAGCACAATTACAATGTTTAAAAGACATTTGAATAAGTACATGAATAGGACAGGTTAGGAGGGATATGGGCCAGGAGCAGACAGGTAGGATAGATTAGTTTGGGATTATGTTCGGCATGGACTGGTTGGACCGAAGTATCTGTTTCCGTGCTATATGACTCTATGATTCTACGTGATACAGGTAGACACGCAGCAAAGCTAATTGACAGACTCATACAACACAAAACAAGGTTAACCAGTCCGTTGTGAATGTCAGCTCTTTAGAAGAGCCATTCATTTCGTCTCAGTCTCCTGCTCCTGCCTCATAGACCTGCAATTCCTTTATCTCTACCTTTAAACTCCAACAACAATGTGACGCCACATCAACAAATACCTCTCTCTAAGTCACACACCATCCTATTGTGAAACTATATCGTCATTCCTGCACTGTTGTCGGTTCAAAATCCTGGACTTTTTTTTCCTACCAGTACTGTCAGTAATGCACCACATGGACAAAGTAGTTTAAGAAATTGGCTCACTAACTACCTTCCCAAAGGCAATGAGGGTTGTGCTATAAATGATGACCTTGCAAGCAACATTTATATCCTGAATATGAAAGAGCTCCTCAGATGAGAACTTAATTGTGTACAAATATGAAATTATTTTATATTTCCTGATTACACCATCCTTCTTCTGGCCCACGTTGTATTGTCATTCAATGTTAAATGAGGATAGTCTTGTGCTAGGACCATACCTTACTGGCAAATGGATCCAAATTCTCCATGTTTACTATAGGTGAAGTAATAAGGTAAGACGCCATGGTGTTGGAGGCATGGATAGGGATTCAGCTAATGGGCAGGAAACTGTGAGTGGGGATAAGTGGCTCCTTTTCAGGTGGTGACCCATGATCAGTGAGGTTCCACAGGGATCAGTGCTGGGACCACAATGGTTCACGATATTCTTGACTTTTAGAAAGGAAGTGAATGTATTCCAGTCAAGTTTGCAGACCACACAAAAATAGGTGGAAAGGCAAGTTGCGAGAGGGATACAAACAGTTAACAGAGAGGGATTGATTCAGGTTCAATAAGTGGGCAAAAAAAAGTTGGCAAATGGAGTATGATGTGAAGTTGTTCATTTTGGAAAGGAGAACAAAAGAACAGTATTATTTAAATGGAGAAAAACTGCAGAAAGCTGCAACACAAAGGGGCTTGAACACAAAACACAGAAAGCTAGCACGCACATGCAGCAGGGAATGAAATGTTGGCCCTTATTTCAAGGGGGTTGGAGTATAAGAGTAGGGAAGTCTTACTGCAACTGTAAAAGGTGCTGGTGAGACCACATCTAGAATACTGTGAGCAGTTTTGGTCCCCTTATTTAAGGAGAGATTTTATTGGATGCAGTTCAGAGAAGATTCGCTAGGATTATTCCTGGTATGGAGGGATTGTCTTCTGATAAAGGTTAAACAGGTTTGGATTATATTCACTTATTTTTTGTAAAAATGAGAGGTGATCTTATTGAAACATGTAGGATTCTTAAGATGCTTGGCAGGGTAAATGCTGAGAGGATGTTTCCCCTTATAGGATGAGAGGGCACAGTCTCAGAATAAAGGGGTGACAAAGTAAGATGAGAAGGAACTTCTTCTGTCAGAGAATTGCGAATGTTTGGAGCTCCTTGCCACAAAGAGCTGTGGGATAGTGTCCTTGTGAATATTTGAGGCTGAGATAGATCGATTTTTGATAAGTCAGGGAAACAAGCATTACAGGTAAGTGGATGTGAGAAATGTTGGATCAACCATTTACTTACTAAATGGTGCAGCATGTTCGAGGGCCCAAGCAGCCTACTCCTGTTCCTATTTCTTATGGTTTTATGATCTTAGAGAAAGCAAATCGTGAAAACTCTCACACTATCTGTCCAGACTGGATCAAAGGAAAAAGTGCACTTGTCTTATGAACCTCAGGATGGTCCAAAGCATTTTACAGTCAATAAAACACTTTCAAAGCAATGCTTGTTACAGCAGGAAAATGTGAAAGCCAATTCATGTACTGAAAGCTCCCACAAACAGTTGTTCTAAAATAATGGCCAAGTATTAAGGTGCCTCAGCTCTGTTAATGGGATAAGTATTGGTCAGCAATCAAAAGCCTGGAATCCAGTCTGAAGCGTTTCTTCTGACTTTCCCAAGACCTGTATTTGCTTCCCCCTTGCTGTTCAGCAACTGGCTCCCTGATGACCCACATCCTGGGCAGACAATTGCCTTCAGCTATTAGCATGTGGGAGTGCCAAAGCTTGAAGATAACGGTAAGGAGCAAATGGAATGTGCAGCAATAGAAACTACAGTGCGTGCCATGTCTATGTCACTCTGTGTTTCACCTTGCTCCGTCAACAAGGAGACTTGTTTTCAGTCTGGAAGCCTGGTACAACGTTTTGGATTTCAGTCGAGCCGATTGCATTCAGTCTTCTCCAGGAAGGGGGAATCAGCATTTGCAATCCTGTATCATAGCACTGCCTCAGAATGAATGAGTTTATCTAACATTTGAGAGTTCTACTGGCTGCTGCACATTGTGAAGGTCCTGGGGGACAGGAAATGTGCAAATTAGGGAACACAATTAACAACCGAGCTCAAAGAAAAGCATCATGTTTCGCAGACTGCTGAAGTCAATCAAGCATCACAGAATTGTTACAGTGCAGAAGGAAGCCATTCAGCCCAATGTGCTTACACCTGTTCTATCTCATGACAAACTCCTGCCTTTCCCCCCCATATCCCTGAATGCCGTTTCTATCCAAAGAGTCATGCAATCACTTCTTGCACATCTCAGTTGAACCTACCTCCACCACCCGTCTGGCCGACGCGACTGGATATCATGTGACATGTGGGTCCCTGATATTAACCTAACCTTATCGCTCATGGTGAGGGATGCAGAGACAGCATTGAACAGCCTCCATGAACGGCAGCTATGAGAGCAGTAAGGGTAACCGCCATGTCTCCCACTTGTGAATGTTTCGCACTCCCTTCTCCAGCACAGGGGCCACGATCTGAACAATGATCAACTTGAATGGTTCTTCAAAGAGCTGTCTGTCTTTCACCTTGTGTAGCTGTGATGTCTAGAGTGAAACATCTGGGGTAGGAAATCCCCAGCATCTGAAATGTGGCACCTGGGGTGCAACATCTGGAATCCAAAATCTGGAGAGCCACGTACAGAATACAATATCCTGAGGGTGACATCCATAGTACGCCATTTGGCACACTTGCCTTCATCAGGCAAAGCACTGAGCACAGGAACTGGGATGGCATGTTACTGCTGTGCCCATTGGTAAGGCCACATTTGGAATACAATTCTGGTTGCCCTGCTGTAGGAAGGATGTTATTAAATTGAAAAGGGTGCACAAAAGATTTACAAGGATGTTACTGAGACTGGAGGGTTGGACTTATAGGGAGAGGCTGGGACTTTTTTCATTTGAGCGTAGGAGGTGGAGGGGTGACCTTATAGAGGCTTATAAAATCATGAAGGGCATGGATAAGGTGAATAGCCAAGGTCTTTTTCCCAGGATAGGGGAGTCCAAAGCTAAAGGGCATAGGTTTAAGGTGAGTGGGGAAAGATTTAAAAGAGACCTGAAGAGCAACTTTTTCACACAGAGGGCGGTGCGTGTATGGAATAAGCTGCCAGAGGAAGTGGTAGAGGCAGGTACAGTTACAACATTTAAAAGATATTTGGACATGTACATGAATAGGAAAGGTTTAGAGTGATATGGGCCAAACACAAGCAAATGGGACTAGTTAAGTTGGGGATACCTGGTCAGCATGGACAAGTTGGACCAAAGGATCTGTCTCCATGATGTATGACTCTATGACACTATGAGTTGATTCAACAGAGTAAAGAGATCAGACTCCAACTGGGGTCAAAAGCCAAATGAGGAATAGGGAGCAGAGATGGAGTTGGAGGTCAAAACGACTATGAAATGCCCGAGGATCAATTCTCACGTGAGTCATCAGGCAGAAGACTAGGCAAGTAAATCAGGTCTTCAAGAGTCCAAGTGTTAAGATCTGACTCAGCAAGCCTCAGCTCACCTTCCAATAAGACTGGCCAGAGAGAAGTGACAGACCACAGTAGAGCGTTGTTGTTTCGCCTCAGGGAGACTTCAGGGAACAGAACAGAAATGGTCTAGCTTTTGAGAAAACAAATCAGCAAAAGAAAAATTTAATGGAGGAATCACCCATCTTCCTCCCACTTGCTTGTCTGAAAGATAAAGGTTGCTGCTTCTGTTGGATGTCAGCTGTGTTTCATAATGAATAGAGAGGGGGCACGCAGCTAAGGTAGGGAGTCCATGCAGACTAAAGGTATGTAGAAAGAGTGATGGAGGTGTATTTGCTGTTTGTGTCTTATCAGGGTCTGTGGTTTCTGACCCATGTATTAAGTCAGAGTGCTAGACCCAGCGGAGAAACCGGTTCCTGACCATATAGCAGTAGGGTAGGAGCGGGTTGATTTCTGCTGATATTGTAAAGAGACTGCCAGTCAAGCTGCTCAGAGCATCCAGTCACAGCATCTGATCTTTGCACAATGCCCTACAATGACCAGCTACTGGGCCTGCACCCTGGGCCTCCAGGGAGGAAGTTGGTGGGAGGGAGATGGGTGGGAGGGAGATGGGTGGGAGGGAGATGGG
>NC_063339.1:71962513-71971845 GCF_021869965.1 Rhincodon typus | reverse complement strand
GGAGATGGGTGGGAGGGAGATGGGTGGGAGGGAGATGGGTGGGAGGGCCCTGGGTCTACTTCAATGGACATTGCAAGGTGCGACCGATGTTTGTGTTCCAGTCAAGCTGCCCATCAACAGTGTTGGATGTCAACCAGATCACCGTCATCATTATAGTCCTGCTTACTGTCAACAGGGAGGGAGAACTCAAATACCTCCCTAGCGCCTCTCTCCCTTCACTGCATTCCCCCTCCGTCTCTACCTCAACACCCTCTGCCAAAGGGGCAGAGCACGTGCCAGCGTGCTGGATAGAATGGGCACCAACCTCCCGGGATTTTGATCGATCCTCCTGTATCCGAGGCAGTTGTCCCCTCTGCCCACTTTCTGCTGTAGTCCAGATCATCTCCAGCTTTCCAGAATGCTTAGTGAGCTCTGCATTCTCCACCCGAGCCGGTTCCTATGACATAGAGTCCGGTTCTAGAGAGCTCTATGTCACAGAGGCCAGTTCCAGAGAGCTCTACAACATTGACGCTGGTTCCTACGAAACAGAGGCTGGTTCTAGAGAGCCCTAGAGAGGCTGTTACCACAGAGCTGCATTACACAGACACAGAGAGAGAGAGAGATAGAGAGGGAAGCATTGAGTAGAGTAGGAGTTCACACAACAGTTTCTGCCTCAGAGGACTCAGTTAAGGACGTTTGAACATGTGGCCTACTGCAAAACACTGATGAGTCTGGGGATCAGACAGGCCTGGCTGAAAGCCTTCAGCCACTTTTAGGAATACGAGGTTTCTGGCACCAAGTCAACATGGGACTCTTTTGGGTGTCTTCATTCCCAACAAAGATTCAGTAACCAATCCCTATTCCCATTCTTGTTGGATTAACCATTGTGTCCTCCACACAAGGTGACTGTTCGCTGAACACTACAGTGGTAACTGAGACTGAAGTGGGTGGGGAGTGGTGAAAGTGTAAGGTCGGATTGGGAGGGTGATGTGTCAGGGTGGTGGGAGGGGGTCACTGTAAGGCTGGGTGAGTGGTGGGGGCACGGGGTGGGGTTTTTTTGAGGTGGGGGGAGTATGTCATGACCAGCAGAGTCCTATCGGGGTTGGGGCAGCTAAGCTGTCAGCTCAGGAAATTGGAATCAGCTCATGGGGGGAGGGAGTGGAGGGATTTTATCGGACAGATCCTGATATCAGGTCATTGCCCCGAGGAAATAACAAATTCTTGGACAATTCCCACAAAGCCGGTTGTGTTGGGATTTCTGGATGCTCCCAAGGCACAACAGCACGGAAAGCTGTTGGGGCCAGTTCATTAGATATATTCAAGAGGGAGCTGGATGTGGCCCTTGCAGCTAAAGGGATCAAGGGGTATGGAGAGAAAGTGGGAATGGGATACTGAGATTGCATGATCATATTGAATGGTAGTGCAGACTGGAAGGGCTGAATGGCCTGCTTCTGCACCTATTTTCTTTGTTTCTATGCTAATAACACCAATTTACACAGCAGAGACAAGGCTATTTGGCGATCAGAATATCACTGGCTAAGGATTATACTGAACTTAATATCGATCCCACAACTGGACTGCAAGCCTCCCGCTCACACCCCCTTCTCCTGAGGCAAAACCAATCCCACCAAGAATCATGATCTCAACTTCAACAGGCCTGTGTGGTTCATGATACCTTGCTCCCACCTCGATCTAGAAAGGCAGCTTTACATGTAAGATCATGTTGGCGAATGGATGAAAAGGAATCAGTTCTGTAATCCTGTGAAGCTACGACATCTCGGATTGTCATTGTGATCCGCGGGTGCCACTTTTAATGTCACCCACGGGTTGATTATTTTCAACCTGCAAATTTGATTTTTGTTTTGATTCAACTTATTATTGTCACACGTGCCTACGTACGGTGAAAAGTTTTGTTTTGTGTGCAGTACAGGCAGACCATAACATACAAAGAACAGAGGGTAACAAGGTGTAGAGCTGGATGAATACAGCAGGTCAAGCAGCATCAGAGGAGCAGGAAAGCAGGGCCTAGACCCTTCTTCAGAAAGGGTCTAGCTACCCATCTCCCATTTCTGAAGAATGGTCTAGGCCCTGCTTTCCTGCTCCTCTGATGCTGCTTGACCTGCTGTGCTCATCCAGCTCTGCGCCTTGTTACCTCAGATTCTCCAGCATCTGCAGTTCCTACTATCTCTCAAGAACAAAGGGTGCTTGGACAGACTGAGGAATATAAAGTTATGGCTACAAAGAAAGTGCACAAAAAGCAAGATCAACATTATCTGAGAGGCCCGTCCAGAAGACTATTAACAGCGGGGAAGAAGCTGTTCTTGAATCTGTTGGTACGTGTGTTTAAACTTTTGATTCTTCTGATTGATGGAAGAGGTTGGAAGAGATTATAACCGGGGTGGGAGAGGTCTTTGAAGATGTTGGCTGCCTTTCCGAGACATCATGATGGTGGGTTCGGCAGCGAACTTGAGGATGAAGTTGGGACAAAATTTGGCCACAGGTCAAAATTGCTTGTGGCCAGCACTTACATCCTACACAAGAATTTGGCGTGCACAATGGGATGGTTACCAATGACTTCAACCCAGACTGTGTTAGTGTCTGATTAACACAGCTGCCCCCTGAAGGGGCTTCCCATCATTCACAAGCGGAGCCCGCATGCTTGATAGAGAAATAACTGGTCATAGCCATTTTCCATTTCCAGTGTGTTTTAACAGGTCACACAAGTGACCGTGTTGGTCACAGGGAGTCCCGGGCTCAGCTTGCTCATCAAGAGTCTCCCCTAAACCTCCATGTCCCTTCTCCCCGGCACTCCCTGTCAATCCCCTCAGTACTGAGCCTCCACACTTTTCTTCTTTGAACCATGACTACACCCTCCCATTACTCCCCCTCCCGCTCCGTGCTCCAGCCCTGTCGCTTAGTCAGGGTGACCCACCACAGTGCACTGTTTCCCCTGTAGAAACTGCGATGGTAGTGGCCATCAATAACACCATCCATCCACCACTGTAACCCAATGCTTTATCATCTCTCCCCCTTTACATGTTGAGTTTCCCACCCCACCCCTCCCCTTCACAATTAATTCCCCTCTGTATCTCAGCACACTGTTTCCAATCCCCGGAAATGACTTCCCCCACCACGGCGGTGGCCCCTGTTAGCTCCCTTTGACTTTCCGTGAGCAGACCTTAAGGACTGGCTGTGACCCTGGCTTGGACAGGCAGCCCTGACTGATGACTGACCAGAGTCCTGACTGATCTCTGTACAGCTCCATGACTGACTCACCACAGCTCTGCTGGACTGGTTGCACTGGACCAGCAAGACTGACTGAGGCCAGCTCCCCAGACTGCAGTGATATACAGTCCCGGCCTTGGACACCTCAAGTGAGCTGCAGGCCCCTGGACTGAAATCAGAAGCTGTCCTTGACCTACTGTTCTGTGTTTCTTGACTGAAGACTGTCTCCTTTGGCCTGACTGAGGATTACTCCCTTCAGACTTTGAGACATGGCCATTTGGTCAAAGCACATGCAGTATATTTGCCCATGTATGCAGCAGGCACATGGTGCAGGTTTAATACAGATGTAGCCTGATACAGCAACGCATCCACTCACACATCAACTAACTCTTGTTGGAGAGTTGGACGTTTCTTTCTCAACGTTGAGAGTCTCACTTCTGCTGATCCTACCCTAGTTTCCCAATGGACTTGTCATTATCCACTCAAAACGTGAACTCTGATTCTCTCACCCGACAGATGCTGCCAGACATGCTGTTTTTCTAGCATTTCCTGGTTTTATCCCAGATTTTCTGCAGCCGCAGCATTTTGCCGGTGAGCTTACATTGACCTGTGATGTGCCCTGTTACTTGTTGTGTTTCTTTTTTTAACAGGAGCTAAGGAAGTATTGGCTCCTTTCCCACAAAACCTTGTTTCCCTAAAACTGAGCACTAGCTGTGATCTGTGGCCGTCACTGATTTGATTTGATTTGATTCATTACTGTCATGCGTACCGAGGTACAGTGAAAAGTGTTGTCTTATGTGCTTTACTGGCAGATCGTACCATACAAGTGCATCAGGGTAACAGAACAGAGTGTAGGATACCGAGAAAGTACAGAGAGAGATCAAGACTAACATTAAAGAGGTCCATTCAAAAATCTGAAAGCAGCAGGGAAGAAGCTGTTCTTGAATCCTTTCATATGCGTAAACAAACTTTTATATCTTCTGCCCTCCGGAAGAGGGTGGAAGAAAATATAACCGGTGTGGGAGGGGTCTTTGATTATGTTGGTTGCTTTCGCAAGGCAGCGGGAAGTATAAATGAAGTCATTGGATGGGAGGCTGGTTTGCGAGATGAACTGGGCTACATTCATGACTCTCTGTAGTTTCTTTCAGTTTTGGGAAGAGCAGTTGCCATACCATGCTGTGATGCATCCAGATAGGATGTTTTCTATGGTGCATCTGTAACAATTGGTAAGAGTATTTATGGACATGCTGAATTTCCTTAGCTTCCTGAGGAAGTAAAAGCGTTGTTGTGCTTTTTTGACTGCAGGTGTCAATGAGGGTGGACCAGGACAAATTGTTGGTGATCATCATTCCCAGGAACTTGACGCTCTCGACCATCTCCACCTCAGCTCCACTGACACAGACAGGGACGTGTCTTACTCTTCTCCTCCTGATGTCAACGACCAGTTTTGTAGCCCATTATGCCTTGTAAGCTTTGCCACAAACAACAGGCGTCCGTGTGGTCAGTCTGAGCCTCAAGTTTAGCTTGGTATGGTCTCTTGGTGTCCCTAACGGCCTTACGAAGGTCATATCTGGATTTCCTGTATATGTCAGGGTGGCCCAACTTGAACGCCTCAGACCTGGACTTCAGTAGGCAGTGCCTCTCCCAGTTCATCCATGATTTCCGGTTGTTCGGCACGTAGTCATCTACACTTTCATCTACACTTCACTTACTCATGAAGTCTGTGACGGTAGTGACATATACCTTTAGGGCTGTCTGCTGATTTTTCGAATGTGTACTAGTCCACTGACTCTTAGCAGTCCCATAGAAGCCATTCTGTTGCCTCAGACCAACACTGCACTACTTTCTGTACCGGCTCCTCACACTTCAATTTCTGCTTGTAAGCTGGGAGGAGGAACACAGGGTTGTGGTCTAATTTGACAAAATTAACTGTGGTTTTAGTTTATTTATGATGGTTTTGATTTACGTAAATTGTAAAAAGGTCATCAAATTGTACAGGAACTTTAAAGGTTACTGCATTGTGGTTTTTCTTCAGTGATATTTACTTGGCATTTTTAATTGCAATCAATAGTGCGTGGATACATGAGAATAGTGGTCTTTATGTAAACTTACTTACAAAGAACAAAGAACTATACAACACAGGAACAGGCCCTTCGGCCCACCAAGACTATGCTGACACATGATGCCTTTCTAAACTAAAAGCCTTTGGTCTCTAGTGGCCTTATGCAGTCCACCACCTATTTGCGTATTTGTCAATTTGCCTCTTAAATATTACCATCGTATCCGCCTCTACCACCTTCCTGGCAGCACATTCAAAGCACTTACACATTCTGTGTGAAAAAGCTTGCCTGTCACATCTCCTTTAAGCTTACCCCTTTTTACCTTAAAACTATGTTCCCTAGTAGTTGACATTTCCACCCTGGGGAAAAGACTTTGATTATCCACTCTATCTATGCTTCTTAAAATAACTTCACCTTTGAAAACTTGTGATTTCAAATAAACCTGTTGGACTATAACCTGTTGTCATGTGACTTCTGACTTCATCATATAATTTCGTAAATTTCCGACAGGTCACCCCTCATGCTGCGATGTTCAAGTGAAAACAAACCAAGTTTATCCAATCTCTCCTCATTGACAATACCGTCCAAAACAGGCACCATCGTGCTAAACTGTTTTTGTACTCCATCCAAAGCCTTCACATCCTTCTTGTAGTGTGTTGACCAGAGCTGTACACAATATTACAAATGTGGCCTAACTAAAATTCTATGCAGTTGCAACATGACTTGCCAACTTTTATACTCTATGCCCTGACCGATGAAGGCAAGCATGCCATACACCTCCTTGACCAAATTATCCACTTGTATTGCACTTTTGGGAAACTGTGGACCTTTATGCCTCGATCCCTTTGTATGTTGAGGCTACTAAGAGTTCTGCTATTTACTGTACACTTCCCCTTCTGCATTAGATCTTCCATAATGCATCACCTCACATTGGTCCAGATTAACCTCCTTATGCCATTTTTCTGCCCAAGTCTCCTGCCTATCTACGTCCTGCTGTATCCACATCCTCCTCACTATTTGCAGCTTCCTCAATCTTTGTGCAGTCTGCAAACCTACTGATCAGACCACCTACATTCTCCTCCAAATCATCTACTTATATTGTAAACAACACGGGTCCCTGCACTGATCCCTGCAGAGCACCACTAGTCACAGATCTCCAGTCAGAAAAATACTCTTCCACCACTACTCTCTGCCTTCTATGAGTAAGCCAGTTCTGTATCCATCTTACCAGCTCACTGCTGATCCCATATGACTTCACCTTTTGTACCAGCCTGCCATGAGGGACATTGTCAAAGGCCTTGCTAAAATCCATACAGCCAACATCTACTGCCCTGCCCTCATCAATCATCTTTGGCACTTACACAAAAAAACTGCTTTGAAATTTTCCTTAATCCTGTTTGCCAAAGACATTTCATGGCCCACTTTAGCACACCTAATTCTTTGTACAAGTTCTTTCATGCTATCTTTGGCTTCTTCAAGGGATCTGTCTGTTTTCAATTTTCTAAACCTTGTGTAAGCATCCTCTTCCTTTCTGACTGAGTTCACAATTTCTTTTGTCATCCAAAGTTCTTCTGCTATCCCTGTCCTTCATTTTCACAGGAACATGCTGGTCCTGAACTCTAATCCACTGGCCTTTAAAGGATTCTCACATGCCAGATGTGGATTTGCCCTCAAACAGCCACCCCCAATCTAAATTCCCCAGTTCCTGCCTAATATTATGGTAGTTAGCCTTCCCCCAATACTTTCACCTAAGAACTATTCTTATCCTTATCCGTAAGTAACTTAAAACTTACAGAATTATGGTCACTATTTCCTAAATGTCTCCCCCCGCTGAAATTTTGACCATCAGACCAGGCTCATTCCCCAGTATCGATCTAGTATGGTCCCTTCCCTAGTTGGACAATTCACATATTGTATCAAAAAACTTTCCTGCACACACCTAACAAACTCCCCCCATCCAAGCCCCCAGCGCTAAGCAAGTACTAGTCAACATACGGGAAGTTAAAATCACCCACCACAACAACCCTATTGTTTTCACATTTTTTTCATAAATCTGTCCACATACCTGTTCCTCTATCGCCCCCTAGCTGTTGGGAGGCCTATAGTACAATCCCATCAAAGTGTTTGCATCCTTCCTATTCCTGAGCTCTACCCATGTGGTCTTGCTGGATGACGCTTCCTCAGGTGTCCTCTCTCAGTATAGCTGAGACATTCTCCCTTATCAGTAACGCAACTCCCCACCTTACTTTAAATCCCTCTGTTTCACACCTGAAACATTTAAATCCCAGAACATTAAGCTGCCAGTCTTGTCCTTCTCTCAACCAAGTCTCTGCAATAGAACCATCGAATCATAGAATCCCTATGGAAGCAGGCCATTTGGCCCATCGAGTTCAAACAGCCCCGGAACTGGAACGGCAGAACCAAACTTGATGAGCAGACATAACCAGTCAAAATGCTTATATCTGTGATTGACTGATCAGTTAGTGTTATTGGATGTCACTTGATATAGCAACAATTTCATAATTATATATATTAATCCAAGCACTAAGTTCATCTGACTTACTCCTCATATTCTATTCATTCACAGGATGAGGGCATCACTGGATAGCCAGTATTTATTGCCGATTCCAGAGAGCTGTTAAGAGTCATCAAACGTGGCTGTGGGAGTCACATGCAGTCCAGACCATGTAAAGTTTGCAGTTTTTCTCCCTAAAAGACATTACTGAAGCAGATGAGTTTTTCCAATAATCAGCAATGAATTCACAGTCATCACTAGACTCTTAATTTTGGACATTTATTGAATCTAAATTCTACCATCTGCCATGGTGGGATTCGAACACGGGTCTTCAGAACATTACCTGGGTCTCTGGATTAACAGTTCAGCAGTAATACCACAGCAATAATAGCATTCATGCCAATAAAATCATCACACCCCTAAACAAATATTAAAACAAATACACTTCAGACCTGGCGTGTTTGGTAACCTCTCCCTGCTTGTTGGCCCCAGTGGGATGTTCCCTGTTCCTGATGGAATGCATCCCAGGGAGCTAAAAGAGATGGCGTGGGGATATAGCAAATGAGCTCATGGTAATTTACCAAACTTTGGTGGACTGTGGGGTGGTTCTGATAAATTGGAAAGTAGCAAATATGATGTTTGCTGTTTAAAAAAGGAGGGAGACAAAACAGACGTGTAACTGTAGACCCGTTAGCTTAACTTCTGGAGTGGGGAAAATGCTCAAATCTATCATCAAGGAAGAAATAGCGAAAATTGTCCCATCGGGCAGACACAGCATGGGTTCATGGGTGCTGCCATTGTGTGATTGCAGGGACGTTGTAAATCCTGCTGTGTACTGAGAAACTAGCATTGCTCCAAGATCTATCGCCCTATAAAATATACAAAAGTCCATCGAACCCTCGACAAAACATGATCCAAAAAATTGCAGACAGTGCGATCTGAAAGTAGGGATTGGGGAGTGGTGCTGGAGGTCTCATTGATGGTTTGATTCTATGACGAAGAGAATGATTTCAAGGAATTTGACAACTTTTACTTCGGGTTGAGAGTTAAATGATGAAACAGGTGTTTCAATCGCACTTGCTTATTATTCCCACTTCACTTAACAACTGTTGCCTGAAGGCTGTCTTCACGAACTGTAATTACCCACAGCTTTGATATTGGACTAACAGCCAAAATCCAGTTAACAATAAATGTGACTGCACTGCTTCCAATAGACCCAGCAGTGAGTTCTTTCTATTTTCTCACTGACTACACTGCACCACTGCAGCGACATGTCTCACTGACTGCACTGCACCACTGCAGCAGCATTTTTGACTACACTACACCATTCCAGTAGCATCTCTCACTGATGGAACCATTGCAGCGGCACCTCTCACTGACTGCACCACACCATTGCAGTGGCATCTCTCATTGACCACACTACACCATTGCAGCTGCATTTCTCACTGACTACACCGCACCATTGCAAAGGCATCTCTCACTGCCTGCACTGCACCATTGCAGCAGTACCTCTCACTGCCTGCACCACACCATTGCAGCGGTATCTCTCACTG
>NC_063339.1:71930646-71962503 GCF_021869965.1 Rhincodon typus | reverse complement strand
CACTGCCTGCACCGCACCATTGCAGCGGTATCTCTCACTGCCTGCACTGTACCATTGCAGCGATATTTCTCACTGCCTGTACTGCAGCATTGCAGCGGTTTCTCTCACTGCCTGCACTGCACCAATGCAACGGTATCTATCACTGCCTGCGTCACACTATTACAGCATTGTCTCTCATTGCCTGCATGCACCATTGCACCATGATGTCCCATTCGTATACTGGACCATTGCTGCGGCTTCTCTCGATGTCTACACCTCCTTTGAATAAAACAGTCATGTTCCTAAATCTATTTCCTTTGTGTTCTCTACTTCCTCCCTCAATTGCATCTTAAGCATTAACATCTTCTTTTTAGTTCGCTCCCAAATACATTCCATATTTTTCTGTCCCTTAGAGCCACAGAATGTTATGGGGTGCCCGAAAACCACTATGTTGATGCCTGCTCGTTGGAGCATTTAAAGGGGCCTCACAGCTCTCTCAGAAATGAGTCCCAACCCCATGTCAATCGTTGCTGCCTCTGAGCTCATGACCTCAAAATGTCAATTCATCTGCCCCACTTGGAGTCACGCCCTAGCTTGCAGCAATCCAGTCTTAACATCAAGTTTAGCAACATTCAATCTTAACATCAATCGTGGTTTCTCAAACACCCTGCAAAGATGTATATCTACTCTGTACCTATCAGTTGTTTTATGGCTTGTCTCATTCTCATTTTCTTTTGCCTTTGCTTCACAATCCCTTGTATCATTTGGCCACTCTTGTCCCCGCGAACCCCTAAGCTATCACACACTTTCCCCTTTCTTCTTTCCATATTGCTCTTTCCCTGTCTCTGAACGTGCTAAAAATTGTTCATTCCCCAGCGCTTTTTTGTTTGCCGCAAGTTAATCATGTTGAAATGCTCACTCTGTTTCTCTCTCCACTGACGCTGTCTGCCAAGCTGGGAATTTCCAGCATTTCGCAGTTTTATTTCACTATCACAGTGGCCCAGTAACAAAACAGCAAACGTCTAAAGGTCCCACAGGGATCAGCGCAGGGTCCCTTATTATTCATGATATATATATAAATGACGTCAATAATATTTGTGGGAGAGATGGTAAGTAAGTTTGCAGACAGCTGAGTCATTGGTCGGGGTGGTTGACAGTGAAGAGGGACACATTGGGTTTGAGGAATTTGTAAACGGATTGGTCAGATGTGCAGATCAGTGGCAGGTGTAACATAACCTGGATAAATGTGAGGTGATGCAAGGAACAAGACAAGGCAGTACAGTCGGTTCTTGTTTCAGGCAATGCAAATTGACTAGGATGTGACTGATGCAAAAGGGAACACTATTTCTAAAATGTGAACTTGTGTTGGCTGTAACGTGATTCTGTCGGTGCACAGGGGAGTGCACGTCAACGTCACATGATTGTTTCGCGAGCTCGGTCCCAAAGACGTGCAATGCAAGCACCGAAAGGGTCTCTGCGCCGAAATCAAGTGACCATTTCGCAGACTTTGTCATGAAGCGCTTTCTGTGAGAGCTACACTACCCTTTGATTTTTTTAGGTACTTTTTTGCAAATTCTCCTGTGTCACCCACAAAAATGAGATGACAAAGTGACAAGAGTGTTAGCAAGAAGTGTCCTGGTGATAAAATTGCGGGTGGTGAACGTGAAAGAGAGGCTATTAAACTGGAAGAGAAGCTGGATGTTATAGAGCGTTTTGAATGTAATGAGAGAACGTGTGATATAGTTTGCATAACAGGAGTAAAGGAGTCTACCTTACGCACCATTAGAGACAATGCAGAAGAGATTAAAGCAAGCTGTATTGCTGGAACAAGTCTGAATGCTAGCGAATCTGTAAGGTCATGGACAAAGGACCTTGAGGAGATGGAGCGGCTTCTAAGTGTGTGGATAGTAGACCAAACGAATAAGCAATCTGGGACCATCCTTCTCACCATAAAAGAGAAAGCCTTATCAATATATGAATATCTAACAAAACAAGCTGAAAATCCTGCAGATGTACCTTCCTTTAGTGCTAGCAGTGGCTGGTTTGCTGGTTTTAAGAACGGCTATATATTTCATAACGTAAAGTTATGTGGTGAAGCTGCCAGTGCAGACGAGGAGCATACCATGGTATTTCCTCCCAAAGTAAAAAAATTAATTGACAAAGACGGCTACAACTTTGACCAAATTTTCAATTTGGATGAGACAAGTTTACACTGGAAGCGAATGCCATCAAGAACCTACATTTCTACGAATGAAGCATGTGCTTCAGGCTTTAAGGTGGCAAAAGATTGTATGACTGTACTGCTGGGTGCCAATGCCAGTGGAGACTTAAAGTTTAAGCCTGTGGTGGTGTACCACTCTGCCAACCCGCGAGCCTTGAAAGGTTACCTTAAATCTGCTCTAGGTGTCTAGGTCAAGCAAAAGAGGTTGGATGACGGGCAAAATTTTTTCTGACCTTATTGTTGATGTTTTGGAAGATGTTTTCAGAAAGTAATGCAGGAAAAAAAAATGTAGATTTCAAGATTCTCCTCATCCTAGATAATGCGCCAAGCCATCCCCCCACCATTGGTGAGCTTTGTGAAAACATCAAAGTGCTATTTCTACCCTCAAACACAAACCTCTCTCCTTCAACCCATGGACCAGAGTGCAATAGCAGCTTTTAAAGCTTATTATTTAAGGCATTCATTTAAGAAGCTGATTGAAACCACTGAAGGGGATAAGGACAGTGTTCTTCAAATTTTGGAAGAGCTTAAACATCAAGAATGCAATTGACATTATTGTGGAGGCCTGGGGTGATGTCAGTAAGGACTGCTTGAATGCAGTTTGGCAGAAGCTTCTCCCAGATTTTTTTCAAGATTTTAGAGCTTTGATCAGTCAGAGGAGCTCCCAAGAATCAAAGAACATTGTGTTGATCTTGCAAAGCAATTTGGATTTGAAGAAGTGGAGAGTGAAGATGTTGAAGAGCTGCTTGAGTCCCACTGTGAAGACCTCCCTACAGCTGACCTACAACAATTTGTCGCTGAGGGGGAAGTGGAAGCTGGAGATGAAGAAGTTGAAGTCTAGGATGCAGCACCATGAGAACTTTCCACTTCCGTTTTGTCTTCTATCCTGAGGGAAATTGAAAAGCAGTTGCAGCTCTTAGAGAACAACGTTTACAATGCAGAACTCAGCAGGGTAGCATTTTGTGGAATAAGGTCTTATTTGGCACCCAAATAAGCTTCTTCATGAAAGAAGAAAAAGGGCAAAGCAGCAAAAGCTGATGTCTTTTTTAAGCCAACCCCCATGAAACAGTCAGAAGACAATGAACCACAGCCATCCATTTCTGGATTAATTATTTTTCACCCTAACCCTGCAAACACAACTGTACCTGAAGGTGATGATGAGGATGATGATGATGATGATGATAACCGTCAGCCCCTGCATTAACAGGAGAGCAACCTCAAAACACACTCCCCCATCAAGTCATCTTGACATTTTTCAAGATAAGTTGTTAAATTTACTTTTATTTCATTAATAGATTTGAATTAAACATTTATTCAAATTGTGCTATTCTTTGTCACTTCACCTGACAAGGGAGCAGCGCTCCAAAAGCTTGTGATTTCAAATAAATTTGTTGGACTATAACCTGGTGTCGTGTGATTTCTGACTTTGTACTGTAGGCCCTGCACTGTATGATTCTGTGATTGTATGATGCTGTGATCTCAATGGGATAGGCAGTATATATAAATGTAACTTGGTAATGGAGTAACTCTGGAAGTGGCTTCAATTGTGTGCGCGCTGAACTGGCAGCATTGTATTTATGATCATGTGTGATCATATGGTGGGTATTAGCACGTCCCATTGTGCTGTTCGTCCACAGAGATGAGGCAAGTTCTAAACTTCAATGTTTAGTTTGTGCTGACCTAACCTTCTCAGACCCTGCAAGATTGCCTAACCACAGAATTAGACAAGAATTACTTTCCAGCAACTAGGGTGTACATTCTGCACCATCCTCATCCCAACCTACTTTCCCCAACTCTATCAGCATGTCCTGTAATCCCTTTCTTCCTCTGTGCTTATTGCCATTTCTCCCAAATGTTCCTTGCCCACCTCAGTCCATGAGGTGCTGAGTTACTGACTCTCAGTGCTTCTTGGATTTAGTTCCTCCTCTTTTATTTATTCAACTTATTAGTGGCTATCTCACACTAATGACCTCTGCTCATGGATTCCCCTGCAAACCAGAATATTTGCTATGGCAAAGTTATACAATAGCCAGTTGAAGAAAGAAGTGTCAGCCCTGCACTTTAACCTGTGCGAAAAGGCTTAAGATCCTTAAACCATTCGTCTACCAATATGATGAATTACAGCTTTCAGCCCTTCTAAAAATCTGCGAGCTAGTACGACACAGGAAGTTAGCCCAATGTATCAGTTTCTGGTAAACAAGTGCCTGACCCTGACGTTTTCCTGTATCAAACCATATCACATTTAACACCCAGAATTTCCAATACTGGAATAACATTTAAACTTTGATTTTAACATTAAAGTGCTCCTTTGTTATCAGACTTCTGGTGCTCAGGACAGTTAATTGAAGTATAATAGCCTTTGTGAAGTCGGGGTTGGATTTATCAGGATGTGGTTGTACAGGGATGTTTGAAATTTAGCTGCAACTTGGCCACAGGCTCATAGGGTTGACTTCAGCAGAAATAAAAATGATAAGGGAAGCAAACTGGTCTACTGTCTCACTGTAACACATTTCACAGCATTGTATCAAGTAAAGATCTATACCATAGAGGGCACATGCAAACAGAGCACGAAACATAACACACAAGATAGACATATGCAGAACAGTTGAGCACATAAACACACAAATTAAGAGCAGGAGCATGCCACTCAGCCCCTCAAGTCTGTTGTATCTTTCTGTAAGATCACGGCCGATCTGATTACTCAATACATTCTCGTTTACTCCTTATAACCTTCCACTGCCATGCTGATTAGGAATGTATCTACCTCTGCTTTAAAAATATTCAAACACTCTGTTTCCACCTCCTCTTGAGGCCAGAACTTCCAAAGGTCACGGCCCTGCATGAGAAAATTTTCTCCTCATCTCTGTTCTGAACGGGAGACCCCTTATTGTTAAACAGTGGCAACTAGTTCTAGATTCTTGCATAAGAGGAAATGTCCTTTCCACATCCAGCCTGTCAAGACCCTTCAGGCTTATAAGTGTTTCAATCAAGATGCGTCTTACTCTTTTAAACTCCACTGCTTGATAGCACTTTTGATGACACCTTCCATCACTTTACTGATGATTGAGAGTAGACTGATGGGGCGGTAATTGACCAGTTGGATTTGTCCTGCTTTTGATTTACCAGCACATACCTGGGCAATTTTCCACATTGTTGGGTAGGTGCCAGAATTCTAACTGTACTGGAACAATTTGGCTAGGGGAGCGGCAAGTTCTGGAGCACAAGTCTTCAGTACTAATGCCGGGACGTTGTCAGGGCCTGTAGCCTTTACAGTATCCAGTGTTTCTTGATATCACGTGGAGTGAATCAAATTGGCTGAAGACTGGTATCTGTAATGCTGGGGACCAGTGGAGGAGACTGAGATGGATCATCCACTTGGCACTTCTGGCTGAAGATTGCTGCAAAAGCTTCAGCCTTATCTTTTTCTCTGCCGCGCTGGGCTCTTCCATCATTGAGGATGGGGAGATTTGTGGAGACTCCTCCTCTAGTGAGTTGTTTAATTGCCCACTACCATTCACAATTGAATGTGGCAGGATTACAGAACTTAGATCTGATCTGCTGGTTGTGAGATTGCTTAACTCTGCTGCTTGTGCTGTTTGGTTGTTTGGTAGCTTCACCAGGTTTACACCTCATTCGCATACACTCTTCATTGAATTAGGGTTGATCCCCTGACTTGATGGTAATGGTTGAGAGGGAGATATACCAGGCCTTGAGGTTGCAAATTGTGCTGGAGTACATTTCTGCTGCTGTTGATGGCCCATAGTGGCTCGTGGATGCTCGGTCTTGAGTTGTTAGATCTGTCTGAAGTCTGTCCCATTTAGCACGGTGATAGTGCTACACAACACGATGGAGGGTATTCTCACTGTGAAGGTTCTGGCAACCTATCTCTCTAATCAGCAAAATCGATTGTTCATTTATTCATTCTGTTGTGACCAAACATGATCACCACTTGTTAAGTTTGTGGAAGCAGGTATAAGCCTTCAATATAGCTTTCTAAATATTCTGAGATAAAGAAAAACAAACAAATCTTACCAGCTATTCTGAAAGTATTTCTCCAAAGCTTCCTTCTGCCCCTCTAATTCACCTGGCATGCTTACCTCCTTTCTGACCATTTGCTGATGCCTCTGTGCCCACTGTAGCAGGGCGACCTCTACACCAACACTTCCAAGCGGACCATCCCTGGGGAGTAAACAAGGAAACCATCCCTGGAGGAGTAGGTGCAGCCTGGTAGTAAAGAAGTTGTTCATGACAAAAGTAACAATGTAAATGTAGCAACCTTTGCAGAGATGAGCATGTGGTCGCATTAAATTGTTTAAGTATGTGATGAAATATGAAAACCTGCCAAGACCACTTCAATAGCACCTACAAAACACACAACCATTACATTCCAAAAGGCCACAGGGCAGCAGATACACCACCGCCTCCAAGATCTCCAAACCACACACCATCCTGAATTGGAAATATATCGCTGTTCCTTTCCTACCGCTGGGCCATTGGTCTTCAGTTCCTGACCACTGACATCCTGAGAGCTTGAGGGCTAGGGCAACATAACCCTGGTCAAGAAGAAGAACTGTCTCATCCCTGGCACCCACAGCTCACCATTCGCAACAACCAGGGATTCAACCAGGAATCCCCACAGCCCCAGGAGCCATTCTGCCCAATATCTAAGCTGTGCTGTTGACCAAGAAAATCCAACATCGCAGCAACGTTTAATTGTCCACCACCTGGCGGGTTCCTTTAAATGGACTTCCCACCCAGGAAGCCTAACTGGCAGAGTGCAGGCCTTCCAGATGGTAAGCCTGTCTTAGGGAGTACTGCAGTTATGTTTGGGAAACTGAAGTTTACAAAAGTAGATTGGTACATTGCTGGTCCTACTGGAAAATGTTGACACTGATCAACATTGGATGGCACTCCAAAGTGGCCATTTAAGGCCAAATATTGTAATTTGGACAGAGGTTTGATCATAGCCATGGTCTCAAGACTACATTCTTACATGGTCCACCACCTTCCATTTTGGAACTGTATCCTATCTCTCCTTTGTCCATGGACTATATCCCGTATTCTTCCCTGTATCAAGATATTCAACATTTTTACTTTTGTGCCTCCTCCCTATCCCCAGCAGAGGTGCCTTCTTCCCTGTGTGTTATGGTTCACATTAGGTCCATCATTGTAAGACAAGCTCATGATATCATCACTAAATAACAGCCCGTGACCTGAGGCCATAAAGATCCCATATTCCATCTTACCCCAGGATCACCTGAGGCATGACATGCTGCTGAAAGTATGCTGCTCACTTGCAATCTAATGTTTCTGTGTAATAGTTAGCTGTGATGAACTCAATTCTTATACAGGAGATAACATTGGCATTACTGCTCTCTGCTATAGGAAAGATGTTGTGAGACTAGAAAGGGTTTAGAAAAGATTTGCAAGGATGTTGCCAGGGTTGAAGGGTTGAGCTAGGGAGAGGCTGAACAAGCTGGGGCTATTTTCCCTGGAACATCGGAGGCTGAGGAGAGACCAACTAGAAGTTTATAAAATCATGAAGGTCACGGATAGGGTGTATAGTCAGGTCTTTTCCCCAGGTAAGGGGAGTCCAAAGCTAGAGGACATACTTTAAGGTGAGAGGAGAAAGTATTAAAAGGGACCTAAGGGGCAACTTTTCACACAAGAGGGTGGTGCATGGACGGAATGAGCTGCCAGAGGAAGTCGAAGAGGTGGGTACAATTATGACATTTAAAAGGCATCTGGATGGGTACATGAATAGGAAGGGTTTAGGGGTATGGGTCAAATACTGGCAAATGGGGCTAGATTGATTTAGGATACCTGGGCCAAAGGGTCTCTTTCCATGCTGTATATCTCTATGACTCCACTGCATCTGGGAAATGCTATGCTGCAGACCAACTCACACCATCCTGTCCTCCTAAGCTCAGGTGAATAGCACTTGGTAAGAGTTAGGAAATAAGACCATAAGACGTTGGAGCAGAAGTAGGCTACTTTTTTCTTTATTCGTTCACAGGATATGGGTATGACTGGCTAGGCCAGCATTTATTGCCCATCCCTAATTATCCAGAGGGCAGTTAGGAGTCCACCATATTGCTATGGTTCTGGAGTCACATGTAGGCCAGACCAGGTAAGGATGGCAGTTTCCTTCCTTAAAGGACATTAGTGAGCCAGATGGATACTTTTTTCCCCAAACAAATTGGCAACAGATTTATGGTCATCATTAGACACTCAATTCCAGATTTCTTTTTGTTCTGAACTAAAATTCCTCCATCTGCCATGGCAGGATTCAAACCCAGGTCCCTAGAACAGTACCTGGGTCTCTGGATTAACAGTCCAGCGATAATACTACTAGGCCATTGCCTCCCTATTCAGCCAATTGAGCCTGCTCTGCCGTTCAATGAGATCATGGCATAATCTTTAGCAGTCCTCGCAGCCTTTTCAGCATAACCCTTGATTCCCTTGCTGCTTAAAATTCCATCTATCTCAGCCTTGAATATACTTGAAGATCGAGCCTCTATGGTTAAAAAAAAATTCCACAGATTCACTACCCTCTGAGAGAAAAACCCCTTCCCCCTTCCTTATTCTGAGATTAAGGCTGACAGAGTTTGGATTAGTTCAGGTTTATGGCAGGAATAAGAAGGCCATCCAAGAGAGCTCTGAAATGTTAAATGGAACACAGAACTGTGGGTGCTGAAGACCTGAAACTGAAACAGAAATCGCTGGGAAAACTCAGAGAAACAAAAGTCAACATTTGGAGTCAGAGCGAAGCAATGGTTGAGTACTGAGCAAAAGTTGCAGTTTGCTTCCAGAAGTGTGGCAGAATGAAACTTTAAGGTACTTTGTGTCACGGAAGCTAGATTTAGTGATATAGACGATGATGACTTGAATAAGTGCTGGACCAAGAGGCATTCCAAGACTCGGAAGCCTGGTGGCAGGATCTGGAATAACCGGTGAAATGAAGTCTGTTCTCAGATATCATTTCCAGGCTGTAGGAGTTGGGGGATGTGGAGGGAATTTATTGGAAAATCTACTTCTGACCTCAGCTAATCTTCTCTACTCCTTTGTTCGCCTCAGCCAATATACTGGGCTGAAAACTCCTATTGCTGATCTTATCTGTCAAGCACTTAACACGCTCTTAGCAAATTCCTTTCTCTGCTATTTTAATGGAGCATTTGTACAGTTATTTTAGAAGGAGTAACAGCGCTGTCAATTATAATGTGGTGAAGGAACTCGATGCGAATTCATGCATTAATATCACTTACGTTAATTTCTGTCTCATTTTTGCTGCTCATGTCTAGAAATCTGACACCTCTCGCCATCCCGTCTTTATAAATTGAAATGAGTTTGAAAACCCAATCAATAATACCCTATTTTCTATGACATCTGCGGCTTCTAATAGCTTCAAGTCTCAACAAAATAAGGCAAATAAGCTGGCGTTTCAAAGGAAACTGACAAATGCAGCAAATAGGACAGACTGCACTATGCAATTCCAATGGAATAGGCCTGCTCTGGTCACCCACTGTAACACCATTAACCTTCCAAATGTCTGAAAATTGAGCAAAAAAATGCAGACACTTAACAAGGCTAATGGTGCAGAGCCATGGTTTCATGTAGGTCCAAAATGGGAACCCCAGCCTGCAATGCTAAATCACACAATTTGCCCACATGCTATAGAAACATGGGGACATCACAGTCCATTCAGGCCCTTAGACTTGCTGTTACCATTCAATTAAAAGTAAAATACTGAGGATGCTGGAAATCGGAAACAAGCACACAGAATGCCAGAAAACTCACCATGCCTAGCAACGGCAGTGGAGAGAGAGATATAGAGTTGGAGAGTCATAGGGTCACACAGCACAGAAACAGACCCTTCAGCCCAAGTCATCCACATCGACTATGTTTCCTAAAATGAACTAAACCCATCGTCTGAGTTTGGCCCATATCCCTCTAAACCTTTCCTATCCATGTATCTATCCAAATGTCTTTTAAATATTGTAATTATATCTGACTCTACCACTTCCTCTGGCAGGTCATTCCATATTGGCACCACCCTCTGCATAAAAAAGTTGCCTCTCAAGTCCATTTTAAATCTTTCCCCTCTCACCTTAAACTATGCCCTCTACTTTTGGACTCCTGTGTCCTAGGCAAAAAATCTTGGCTATTCACTTTATCTATGTCCCTCATGACTTTGTAAACCTCAATAAGGTCACCCCTCAGCCTCCTACGCTCCAGGGAGAACAGACCCTGCTAATCCAGACTCTCCTTATACTTCAAATCTTCCAGTCTCTTTAACACCCTTGTAAATCTTTATTGCATCCTTTCCAGTTTAATAACATCCTTCCTATAGCAAGGTGACCAGAATTGTATGCATTACTCCAAATGTGCGGTACCAATGTCTTGTACAGCTGTAACATGACCTTCCAACTCCTGTACTCAGTGCTCTAATCAATAAAGCAAGCATACCAAATGTTTTAGAGATAGTAGGAACTGCAGATGCTGGAGAATCCGAGACAACAAGGTGCAGAGCTGGATGAACACAGCAGGCCAAGCAGCATCATAGGAGCAAAAAGGCTGACGTTTTGGGCCTAGACCCTTCATCAAGGGTCTTCCCTTTCTTCACCATCCTGTCTTCCACTGACGCCACTTTCAGGAACTATGTACCTGCACCCCTTGACAACACTCTCCAGGGCGCTACTATTGACTGTAAGTCCTGCCCTGGCTTGTCTTACCGCAATGCAACACCTCGCATTGATGAGTTGGCTCAGGAGAATATTGGGGACATCAAGGAACTAAAGAATCAAGATTGCCGTAAGAATATGGCCACTGCCGAGAAAAAGACACATTTTCTCAAAGTTTTTCATCTTGGATTCATCAGGACCATTTGCAAAAATATCATTTTTAAGGGCAAGTCAACATTAATGCTGAATGAGAGGAGAGTGCTGATTGGTAGGCAAAAGGAGTCTGAATCATAGAGATGTTACTATGTTAATGATGATTGACAGTTAATTGCCAGGCTTTGTTTAAATTTTAATTCCAGACGTGAGTGGCCAGGGTGCGGTCATGACTTTGTTTGTTGTGAACAGCAGAAGGGATATGCTGTTTAATCTGATCTTCCAGTCTTTGGGACATCTGACCCATACACCTGGCATTATAACAGCATAGAAATTTGTATACCACACTATTCATTTGTGTAATAAGCAAAATTTTTTTTTGGCTTGATAGTGGCATCCCTTTCATGTTACCACTGTACACTAGCAGCATCAACTAGCTTGTGTCTCCCTTCAATATTTGAGATAACTTACTCTTCCAGCCCTGTATCATGGTGATTCAATCCTGGCAACATAGTGTGAATCAACATTCATTAAGCTTATGAACTCAGCAATACACACGATTGAATTCAGTTTTGACGACACCATATACAGGGGGTTCTGCTATAATGCGATCGTTGCGTTCCCACCCACATTGCTTTATAGAAAGTTGTGCTTTAGAAGTAACAGGGCCTATGGGAAAAGTGGGGTTAGGGCCAGACCACCAAAAAATATCACTCAAAATCAGTCAAAAGCCTAACATAAAGTATAGCACAGTTTGAATAAATGTTTAATTCGTATCTAATAATGAAATAAAAGTAAATTTAACACCTTGAAAATATGTCAACATAACCTGATGGGGGAGGAGGTTTTGAGATTGCTCTGTTGTTAATGCAGGGGCTGAAAGTCGTCATCATTATCATCATTACCTTCTGGTGTAGTTGTAGTTGCAGGGTTAGGGCAAAAATAGTTAACCCAGAAGTGAAAGGCTGTGGTTCATTATTTTCTGATTGTTTTTTGGGGGTTGGCTTAAAAGAGACATTCGGTTTTTGCCGCTTTGCCCTTTTTCTTCTTTCATGAAGAAGCCGTTCATAGGGTGCCAAATAAGATCTTATTCCACGAACTGCTACCCTGCTGTGTTCTGCATTGTAATAGCTGTTCTCTAAAAGCTGCAACTGCTTCTCAATTTCCCTCAGGATAGAAGACAAAACAGAAGTGGAAAGCTCTCGTGGTGCTGCATCCTGGACTTCACCTTCTTCATCTCCAGCTTCCACTTCCCCCTCAGTGACAAGTTGTTGTAGATCAGCTGTAGTGAGGTCTTCATAGTGGGACTCAAGCAGCTCTTCAATATCCTCACTCTTCACTTCTTCAAATCCATCTTTGCAAGATCAACACAATGTTCTTTGATTCTTAGGAGCTTCTCTGACAGATCAGAGGTTTTAAAAGCTTGAAAAGAATCTGGGAGAAGCTTCCGCTAAACTGCATGCAAGCAGTACTTACTGACATCCCCCATGAAACGATCATGTGATGTTGAAGCATATTCCTCTGCGCACCAATGGAATAATGTCGAAGCCAACAAAAGCTTGTATTTTAGAAATAGCGTCCTCCTATTCATCAGCT
This sequence comes from Rhincodon typus, assembly GCF_021869965.1. NCBI lineage: Eukaryota > Metazoa > Chordata > Chondrichthyes > Orectolobiformes > Rhincodontidae > Rhincodon > Rhincodon typus. Next base: position 71,949,873 of record NC_063339.1, on the reverse strand, counting down.
GCATTATAGCCAATTTGCATTGCCAGAACACTCGTTATAGCAGAACCCTTTGTATTCCCAAATCCTTTCATGTGATCCGCACAAGGGTTCTGAGGAAGGGTCACTCAACCCAAAGCGTTAACTCTGATTCCTCTCCACCAATGCGGCCAGATCTGCTGAGCTTTTCCAGCAATTTCTATTTTTGTTTCTGATTTTCAGCATCCCCAGTTCTTTTGGTTTTTATTTCGCAAATATTTTAGTTGGATTCCACAAGAAACATGTCATTGATTGAATCCTATCCCTTGCATATTTCTGAAATGTAGATGATACGCACGCTCTGTTTGAATCTGTCACTGCATTTCTTTACCTGTCTTACCGGGCTTCACCCTGCACTCAAAGTCACCTTTGAAATGGAACAGTTAAAATGACTCCCTTTTTCTCAATATCTGGTTGAGAAATTGGCCAGTGGTTTCCCTACTACAGTTTACCACAAACTTACCTTCACTGGTTAGGATTCCTACAGTCCTATACATTATATGATTGCTTTTTATCAGCAATCTTGTGAATGGGGCTCGAACGAGTTGCTAACAGTGCAAGTTTGATACTGAAATAGGACGCACCAAAGTCATTCTGCATGATCTGATCATTTCTCACCGCACATCGCGCAAGCTTACCAACAGCCCTAAGGTGGGTCATCCTTGCCAGTCTACCTCAGATGACCAGTGCTGGTGTGATGCTAGTTTTGCAGGTATTCTGTCCCATAAGCATCAAACAGCATATCCCCTTGTTCTGAGGAAGGGTCACCGGACCCGAAATGTTAACTCTGTTTTTTCCTTTACAGATGCTGCCAGACTTGCTCAGCTTTTCCAGCAACTTTGTTTTTGTTCCTGATTTACAGCATCCATAGTTCTTTTGGCTTTTATATCCCTTTGCCTGTTTACAACAGGTGTAGGAGTTGTACGTGTTCTGTCTTCATGCAATGAACAGGGCCTTGTGTATTCGCACTGTCAAACCGCCTGTATTTGCAAACTTTGCAACAGAGTTAGATGTGATTCTGCAATTGAGACATTTGCAAGATAGTCCTGACAGTGCGAAGAATTACACTGACAATCAATTTAGGATTGTTATGCAAGTTCACAGTGTGGCACACTTGGGTTTATTAATACACAAGGCCCTGTTCATTGCATGAAGATAGAACACATACAACTCCTACACCTGTTCCAACTCAACAAGATAAATGACAGCCATTTGCTGGCATTCTGACCAAACTCCACTAACTGTTGGCTCAACGGCTTTTAGTTGCAACTGTCTGCAAACGGTTTCTCACCGTTCCATTAGACAGACCATGAAAACATGGCCCTCTCACCCAACAGTAGGGGAAATGAAGGATTATGGAGAAAAGGCAGGAAAGTGGAGTTAAGGATTATCAGATCAGCCATGAATAACGGAGCAGACTCGATGGGCCGAATGGTCTATTTCTGCTCCTATATTTTATGGTCTAATGTGACTTTTCACAAGTTCAGAGCTTTTTCTCCAGGTAAGTGGTGGTGTTCATGTTGATTTGAACATCCTGCGCTGTTGCCTAACACCTTTTGAAATTCACCCAGTCCAGGATGGGGAAAATCATTTAAATATAATGGAAGGTTGATGTTGTCCATTCATTATCATCCGCACAAACTGAGTTTTTATTTCTTCCCTTATTCAGACTGAACCTTGGGAGATAAACAGTCTGGAGTTTGTATAGTCTTTTTTGTTGAAATAACTTTGAACAAGGAGATGAATGAATTTCCTAGAAGACTGAGAATGTCCATATTTGAGACTTGGCACTGTCTGTGGCTCAGATACCAAAGGTCATGTGATTTGCAGAAACCTTTTTGATAGCCTATTTGTGTCCAGTTTTTAAAACTTTGAATGTAAGAACATTATGTATTGTGGCTTGACAGGTTACAATTTAAGACGTAAGGGCGGTACAGTGGCTCAGTGGTTAGCACTGCTGCCTCACAGTGCCAGGGGCCTGGGTTCAATTCCACCCTCGGGCGACTGTCTGTGTGGAGTTTGCACGCTCTCCCCATGTCTGCGTGGGTTTCCCCCAGGTGCTGTGGTTTCCTCCCACAGTGCAAAGATGTGCAGGTTAGGTGGATTGGCCATGCTAGATTGCCTGTAGTGTTCAGGGATGTGTAGATTAGGTGGGTTACAGGGGGATGGGTCTGGGTAGGAGGCTCTGAGGTTCGGTTGGGCCAAAACACCTGTTTCCACATTGTAGGGATTCTATGATTCACATCCCACAAAGTACTTCTGAAGTGTAGGAAATGCTGCAATTAGTTGCACACAGCGAGCAACCACAAATAGTGCTTGGTAATGAGCGTGTGATTCCTTATTTTAGTGATGTTGTTTGAGGGATAAATATTGGACAAGACATGGAGCAAGAAGCTAGGGAAGACATAGGAAACACTGGATGGACAATGTCACCAGGGACTTGGGATGCAGATGAACTGAGGAGGCCAGGCTAGTTCAGAAGTGAAAACGGCAGAGTGAATTAACGATGCCCGATTGCTGCTGGTGAGCAGACGAGTGGAAGTTTAGTAGCAGTATGAGTAGTAACAACTGGTGAGAAATAGTTGGCAGGGAGACGTACTTAATTTCATCCTGCTCGAACTGCACGGAGTCACTGAATGCGTGCGCTCCACCTTTGCCGCCCCTAACCTTCCACCACTCCGTCACCACCCGCACCATTACTTGACCTGTCTTACATTCTCCAGATTTACTCAGTAAACTAATAGGGCGGACTGGAACCTCTAACGTTGCGGTCAGATCTGCTTTTGGAAAAACACATGAACAAATCAATCTGCTCTCAGCTGTGAGATCTGAAACCTGACAGAGTTGGAGCAAAGTGACTGATAGAATTACACTGAATCATGGCCAATAGCACTTGGACTCCTGCTCCAACACTGGGAAACAATAGACTATTTGACAGCCAGCTGACTGGGCAACATCTCAGCTGTATAAACACAGCTCTGGGCCCGGCAGTCTGAGAGCGGCCTTCACTTCCCATGGGAATGGATGCCTCCTCACAGGATATTAGGAGGTGAAGCAACCGGATTAACCCCCAAAGGATCAGAAATTTATTCTAGGAGATTGAGCAGACCTAGTTTAATTTGCAACAGGACAGATCCCACAATTTCTCAAACTGAAATCCTTTTTGTTTTGGGCAAGTTTTGATTCACATCTTTTAATGTTTGCCGAAGGGGTGAGGAATATTGTTCACATTTGTCTGATGTAGCTCCAGCAACATGTAACAGCATAGAGCCCCTACAGTGTGGAAGCAAGCCATTCGGCCCATTGAGTCCATCCTACCCAGGCACACACCCCCCAGCCTATCCCTGTAAGCCTGCATTCCCCATGGCTAACCCATCTAGCCTGCACATCCCTTGACACTGTGGGCAATTTAGTATGGTCAATCCACCTAATTTGCACACCTTTGGACAGAACACCTGGAGGAATATGCAAACTCTATACAGACAGTTGCCCAAGGCTGGAATCGAACCCAGGTCCCTGTTGCTGTGAGGCAGCATTGCTAACCACTGAGCCATCATTTCTTCATCATCATTGAGGCAAAATCCTGATACCCTGTACTCAACAGCACTGTGTTCACCATTAGAATATAATGTTCAAATTATTGAGCTGGACTTTCCCATTTCCTGGTACAAGTGTCATTTTCAGTGAGATTCATGCTGGATGTCCCACCATGAACCCTGTCTGCCTTTCTCAGAAAATCGCCCGCTCCTTCGTGATGCAGATGGCCTCTTTGTGCCTGGCTCATGAAATTGTGCGACAGGACAGGAGGAAGTGCTCACCGCTGCCAGGAATTAGTGACGTTCCTGCTACTGGTGCCGTGTTCAAACCCAAGCTCCCCCTCACTCCCACCTCCTGCCCTTCCAAGAGGAATTAAGTTACGATGAGGTCATATATAATGTTAGACGGGCCGCAGCTGGGTTACAGTGTGCAATTTTGGCCACCACATTATAGGGAGGAAGTACCAGAGAGGATGCAGAGCGCGTTCACCAGGATGCTGCCTGGGCAAAAGCCATTTATCTAATGAAGAGAGACTGGATAGGCTGGGGTTAGTTTCCTTAGAGCAGAAAAGGTGGTGTACAAAATTATGACAGGTGTACAGGGGGTTGTTAGGAAGAAACATTTCCCCTTGATAGAAGAGTTGATAATAATAGAAGGGGCATAGACTTAAGGTAAGGGATTGATGATTTGGAGGGGATTTAGGGAAAAAGTGTTGTGGGTATCTGGAACTCACCACCTGAAAGGGTAGTAGAGGCAGGATCCCTCACAATGTTTAAGATGGATTTCAACGACCAATTGAAACAACACAGCCTACAAGTGCTAGAAAATGGGACAGGATAGGTGCTTGATGACTGACACAGACAAAGATGGGCCGAAAGGCCTCTTTCTGTGCTGTAAAACTACAACTTCTACCCAGTTTAATGATACCACTGCACGCAACTCGCACCAAGGCATGTCCACTCAATGGCATCCTCCAAGTTTATACTCCTAAACTATCAAGCTTTCCTTCCCTCTGAGCTTCCTGCTCACTCACTGGGGACACCTCCTCCTCCTGCATCACAAAAGAGGCCAGCACAATCTACCCTCAGGTCTACCCCTCTACCACTGAGGAGAAAGCCACTCAACCCCCAAAGCATGCACTCACAAGGCTTTCACTTGTTCCCCCCACCAGCTCAGAGACTTTCACCCCAGTGGCTTGTTTTTCTAGATCAGACTTGGGAACACATCATTGCCATATCTCTGCAGCTAGTTGAGGAGGAAAAAACGCCAGGTCCCTGACACTCGGAGGACTGCAGTCAACCAGGCACCTGCTTAGCTCCATGCAGGAGATGACCCATGGTCTCCAAAATTAGTGACTTATTCAGATTGCACAGAGAGTCATACATTCATAGAGATGTGCAGCATGAAAACAGACCCTTCAGTCCAACACGTCTTTGCCAACCAGATATTCTAAATTAATCTAGTCCCAAGTGCTAGCATTTGGCCCATATCTCTCTAAACACTTCCTTTTTATGTACCTATCCAGTTGCCTTTTAAATGTTGTAATTGTACCAGCCTCCACCACTTCCTCTGGCAGCTCATTTCATACACATACCACCCTCGTGAATAAATTGTCTCTTGGGTCCCTTTCAAATCTTTTGCCCCTGGCTCCAGCCTATTCAGCCTCTCCCTATAGCTCAAACCCTCCAAATCCGGCAACATCCTTGTAAATCTTTTCCACACCCTTTCAAGTTTCACAACGTGATCCCTATAGTAGGGAGACCAGAGGTGAATGCAGTCTTCCAATAGTGGCTTCACCAATGTTCTGTACGACCGCAAAATGACATCCCGACTGGGTTCAGGAACATCAGGTAGATTTATCTGAGATGGTTGGTGAGCTGGATTGAAGGATGGAAGAGTCCAGTATCGTATTTGTCCTGCTAGCTCCAAGGGAGAGAGGCAGATGGAACACAATTAGCATCTGCTGAATGTTCACAAAACCACGCTGCACCCAAAGGTGAGAGGGTGTACAGGGTCCTCATCCTCTCTCTCCAGGTCCCCCTTCCTCTCTGGGAGATAGGATGGTGCACGCAGGCAACACAGCCCACCCCCAGAAGTTCGAGAGGTGCCCATCCCCTCCAGCTCCCCCCTGCATTGTAAATAATCCAGCAGTTTTGAAAATAGACGACTACTCACACACTTGCTCTAGTGACTTTGAGTTGGTTAAGTCACATCCATGTAAAAGACGAGCAGTCTCCTCGGACATCCCAAGGATGAAAGAGGTTGCTCATCTCTTCCAAGTAACTGACTCTTTGAATGCGGATGGCATCACTTTGATCACAGCAGACAGGGCTTTGCACTTTAATCACTGAGGCCAAACGCAATGAGCAGGGAATGTGGTCAGGCCTGCCCTGCTCAGAACTTCCATAATTTCCACCCGTCTTGTGAGTGGCAGCGTGGAATCAAAGATGATCCTCCACATCGCCACAGGCTGCCTTCCATTCTGTCTCACGAAGGAACATGTGGCTATTCAAGCTGTAACATGGACAGTGGGAAGTTCTCGCTCATGGCTCTCTCAGGTTAAAAACTGAGTGCTCCAGTATTTCAAGGAGATTCAGCAGTTTGCCCGAACTCTATAGTACTGAAGGTTAACTGATGATGGGGGTGCCTCAGGATTGTTCCCAGCTGGCTACCTGTCATGAGAGACCTCACTGCTCGACCCTCAGATCCCATAATATGACTGAAGCATTAAGAGCACCTAATGTCAGCATCATATAATGTCAATGCCTCACTGACTACTCCAAAACAGTGAGGGGGATCTGTAACCTGTAAAGTACACGTGCTTTAAAGTGAGACCAGCTGACAATACTATGCATTCATTGATATGGTCCTTGAAGTTAGACCGTCTATCATGATCTGTTGGATGTCTCTCCTGGTTAATGTCCTGATCCTCATTCTCAAAGGAGCGCTATCGATTTCATCTGCATCTAGGACATTGCCACGTTGTGAAGGGTACAGCATGCCACAATGACGCGGAACATCTTTTCTGATCAATGTGATCTCACCTCCACAACTCTCTAAGGTAGAGAAAGCCAAACAGTCACTACTGTCTGGGAAAAGACAATTAGTCACAACTCAGTTTTAAATTATTCTGTAACGGTGTCGCCAGTCTATAACCCCACTAGTGGAAAAATCTTCTCAACATCTTCCCTGTCAAGTCTCCTCAAGTCTTGTACATTTAACTAAGGTCATCACTCATTCTTCTAAATTCTCATAAATAAAGGACTAACCTGTTTAGTCATTCTTGATAAGTTAACCCCTTCATTGCAGGAATCATCCTAACAAATCCCTTCTGAACGACCTCTGACACTGCTACATCCTTTCTTAAATATAGCAACCAAAATGTACTCCAGACACAGCCTCACCAACACCCAGAAATCCCTGTTGTTAAACTCCAGTCCGTTAGCAAGAAAGGACAATGTGCCATTTGCTTTCCTAATTATTGGCTGCACTTGCTCGCTTAATGCACGAGAAGACCCAGATGCATGCAGGTGCTATATCAATTCAATTTGTTGTTGCGGCTGTGATGCACTCTACTAAAAGCTGAGGAGCAGCCCTTTTAGATGGAGAAGCTGGTTCAGGGAGCCTTGTGAAGGTGGCTTACTTCTCGCTGTGAAAGAGGTATGAGTCAGCATTCGAGACGAGAGATCCGTATTGGATGCCTCAGTTAAAGTCCCTGTGGTGCCAGAAAAATTATAGTATAGAGCTTTGCTCCGAGTGGCATCTGATCACATTGGCTCATAACATACTCTGCCAGGTGACATCTCTGTGAGCAATAAATATTAGGAATGATTATAGGAGGTTCACCTCCAACTGCACAGAAGCCAGAAGTAAGATTAGATCAGTTGTGGCAATCCACTGAATTTGAGCATATTACTAAGTGGAGGAAAATAAACTAACTACCCTTGTAGCTCTATGCAAAATCCAGAAACAACATTAACTATGAAATCAACAACATCTGAGCTGTTAAATTTCACCAGTCACATTTCACTCGCCTGAATGATTTAACTACCCGAGTAGTGCAGCTATTGCAGATAGCTTTAGAAAAGAGTGATTTTTCTTTTTAAAGTTAATTGTAACTTTTATAGAAAAACAGAGACGTCATTTTGCTTATGATTATTGGATTGTCTTTTCCGGATTTTTTTTTGTCTTACAGCTCCATTTATTTGATGAAAACTTTTTTTATTGTTTGTAAAAATTTAACTATTATATTGGGAAGGTGGATTGTGCAAGTCTGAATGGACATTTAAAACTTTTATATTATTTTTGGAGTGGCCTAAGAAGATCCTGCACTCGGATCTATCCAATGCAAGGTGAAGTCAGATACAATTAATCAACAACTTGCATTCATCTCGCGCCTTTGTTGAGAATTGGATCGTTATCTGAAGAGACTGAAAAATCTTGCAAGATTGCAGGGAAGAGACAGGGATGTGACACAAACTGAGTTGCTCTTGCAGAGATCTAGAACAGCCATGATGGGCTGAATGGTCTCCTGTTGTAGTCCATTCTAGGATTCCATGAGAAACAACTCAAGCTGTTTCACTGGAACATTTTCAAATAATAATTAACATTGTGCTAAAGTTGGAGACATTAGGACTTATAATAAAGAGATGGGCTTGATTTGATTTATTATTGTCACAGTCCAACTATGATGGAAGGTTGGTTTGTGTGAAGGACTGAGCTGTGTTCACAAATCTCTGTAGTTTCTTACAGCAGTTGCCATAACAAGCCTTGACACCATCCAGATAGAATGCTTTCTATAAAAATTGGTGAGAGCCTTTATGGACATGCCAAATTTCCTTAGCCTCCTGAGGAAGTAGAGGCGTTGTTGTGCTTTCTTGAACATAGCATCAACATGGGCAGACCAGGACAGACTGTTGGTGATCATCACTCCCAGGAACTTGATGCTTTTGACCATCTCTGCCTCACCACCATTGATAGGGGCGTGTCCTCCACTGCATTTCCTGAAGTCAACGACCAGATCGTTCGTCTTGCTGATGTTGAGGGAGAGATTATTATCTTTACACTGCATCATCAAGCATTCTATCTCTTTCCTGTATTCTGTCTCGTCATTGTTTGCGATCCGGCCTACAATGGTGGTGTCATCAGCGAACTTGAAGATGGAGTTAGGACTCATCACGGATTAAAAACAGGAAAATGTGCCTGAGAAAGGAAATTACAATTTATACAGCACGGGAAGAGTGTGCTGACTGATTGGGCTCTGGTTGAACAGAAAGTGCAGATGAACTGCTGTCAATTTTAGTCCCTGATCCTATTCAAATCAGGTAAATTGACTTTAGTTGGCTAGGGCACTGCCCTGGGAAGCTACCAAGAATTATCTGTCCCCATTGCCTTTCTCTTATTGATAAAGGTGCAATGTTTGGACATATTCCTTTGGCCTACAAAGAAGATGACTCTGTGTGTGAATACTTGTGGCTTCTAGCATCTCTCAAGCCTGAATGATAATCTTAAATTAGTTTACAGCGACATTAACAGCACAGTCGGGATGGTTTAGTAAATGCTATCCAATAGCTGAATCACATAGGGATTAATTCCCACCTGTACTGAGGTAGCAGATCTTAGATGGAATGGCAATAAAGGTGGTTCAACTTCCTGGAAAAGGGAGGAAATATTAAATAATGAAATAAAGGATTCCACTGACTTCCACCAAGGCCTGATAGAATGTCTCTGAATTTCAGCCTGGGCAACAACAGAACTCCCTGAGTGAATGGATTGCTTACACACCCTTCTGAATTCAGGCAAAAAGAATTTAAACTAGGCACCTGTATATTGCAGACACCTATGGAATTGTACACAACAGTGTGCCACAAACTTGAAGAGAGAGAGAGGAAAGGAAGAACAGGGAAAGCAGAATTGTTGACGGTATGAGCTGGCGGAGAGATGCAGACCTGCTTCAGTTTCATTGTTTGGGAGTTAACCTCTCCAGGCTTTTTTTCAATTTCAGAAATATTCTTTATTCATAAAAAATATTTTTTATATACATAATATATTATATATGTGTATATCACAGTTTGGTTCTGTACAATAGCATATAAAGAAAACAAGCAACATTGGAGTTTGACTCTAACCAACAAATAAACTAAAGACATCTCTTATACATATAATACTATGTTTACGTGCCTTTGAGGCACTAGAAGGGTCCGACAACTGAATGGATCCCCATTTAACTTCAGCAGAAAGACCTCAGATGGTGGTCTTTCCCCACTGTGCTTTGGCAGCAGCTGTCCCAGGCTTTACTGCGTCCCTCAGCACGTAGTGTTGGACCTTGGAACGTGCCAGTCTGCAACACTTGGTCAGGGTCAACTCATTGCTCTGGAAGACCAACAAGTTTCAGGCAGACCAAAGAACGTCTTTCACTGAGTTGATGGTCTTCCGAGCGCAGTTGCTATTTGGTGTGTGTACTGGAGAACAGCTTGTAAAGCACAGAGTCCTGTGTCATGGAGCTGCTCAGGACGAACCTTGACAAAACCACTGCATCTTTCTCCAGACTTCCTTTGCAATGGCACATTCCAGAAGGAAATGTGAGACAGTCTCAAACCCCCAGCAGCCGCTCCAAGGGCAGCATGTGGTGGCACAGACCAAACAGGCACACATGAAGGATCTCACAGGTGAGTGTCCTCATTCTGTCTGGGTCTTAGCCCAATGGCTCTGTGCATTCCTGACCTGAAAGGCAAAGTTCACAGTGTATCCTTTCCTCTTTGAGTGCCTTCACCATCGTGATGATGGTTATTGGTTGCCCAGGCAAATATACTAGTGTCAGCTATAGCTCCCCACTTCTCAATGCAAAGGCTGCAGTTAAAGGTACCACTCCACAAAATCTAGGCTGGCACTCAGGGGCCGCAGGGTAGTTGTCCTTTGGATGAATTAACAAAGCAAGCGTCTGTCATCTTGAGAAAGATCTCATAGCACCATTCGTCAGAAAGCATGGGCATTCTCCATGGTGTCCCCTCAACCAATATCAGCAAAAGGGATGGTCACATTGCCGTGTGGGAGCTTGCTGTGCACAACTTGTTTCCTACATTGCAATGGTGGCTGCATTTGCTTTTCATTGGCTGCAGAGTGTGGAATAGTCTTAAGAGTGACATACAAGAAGTTGCAATGGAGTTGGTACTATCTGGATGGTTGAGTTACGGGAAGCAGACTAGCCTTCCCCATCGCCATCTCAACTGCATCTAACACTTAAGAAGTGCCTGAGAGTTTGAAACAATGGCATGACTTAAAATTTTCTCAGGTTCAGGAACACTCTTGGCCTCTGAAACAGAAGAAAACAGGTTCAAATGCCACAAAATTAGCCAACAGTTTCCTCCCACAGACCAAAAATGTGCAAGTTAGGTGGATTGGCCATGCTAAATTGTCTACAGTATCCAAGGATGTGCAGGCTAGTGGATTAGCCATGGGAAATGTAGAGTTACAGGGATAGGGTAAAGGGATGGGGCTGGGTGGGATGTTGTTTGGAGGGTTGATGTGGACCCGATGGGCTGAATGGCCTGCTTTCACACTGTAAGGATTCTATGATTAGAATAGGCTATTTGTATCTGGGAGCTATGTAGGGATGACACTAATATTTGTGTGTGTGACAGGTTTTATTCGCTGCTTTAAAATGTCTGCTCCATGTGCACAGCCCTAGCTGCAGGCATCTTCCATAATTAATTTACTTCATTCCACACTCAACCAGTAAATCCAGATGAAAGTCAATAGTGAAGGGCCTCACATAGTCGAACACAGTGCGATTGAACACAGAAGTTGTGAAAAGGGTGCTACAAAAATGCATGTTGTTGCGAAATCCTGCTGGAAAATATATGTGTATGGGGGAAAGGTAAGGAATCCTGGATGAACCTCAATTTTATTTGCAGGCAGCTGAGAAGCTACTTGGCTGATGCACTGGGGGGGCCGTGGACAGCTGCTCCAGGGCACAAAGGGACAGAAAGGAGCCTTCAACCAGTGCTTAAGCATTAAAAAAAACCCGAAAGAACTGCGGATGCTGGAGATCTGACCCAAAAACAGAAGTTGCTAGAAAATCTCAGCATCTGCGGAGGGAAATCAGAGTTAACATTTCGGGTCCAGTAACTCTTCCTCAGAACTGATGTTAGCTAGGAAAAGGATGGCTTTTATGTAGAAGATATGGTGGTGGGGGCAAGAAGGGGGAATAAGCAATAGGTGGAGATAGGGTCTAAAGAGAGACAGCTGGACAGACAAAGGAGTGGATAAAGGTCAGCCCAGGAGAATGAATAGCTGCTAATGGGGACTTTTAGTAGCTAACAATGGGTGGGGAGTAATAGCAGACCATGTGATAACAAGGCCTGGGTTTGAGGGTTGGGATAAGGGCATGGGACAGCTCAAGCCCTACAACTGTTGAATTCGATATTGAATCCAGAAGGTTGTAGCGTTCCCAAGTGGAAAATGAGGCGCTGTTCTTCCAGCTTGCACTGAGCTGGGCTGGAGCACTGCCTGAGACAGAGTTGTTGGCCAGGGAACAGGGTGGTGTGTTAAAGTGGCAGGCAATTGGAAGCTCAGGGTCTTTTCTCAGGGCAGAACGTAGGTGCTCTGTGAAGTGGTCACCCAGTCTACGCTTTGTTGCCCCAACTGTGAGCAGCAAATGCAGTAAACTGGATTGAGTGAAGTGCAGGTAAAGTGCTGCTTCACATGGAAGGTGTTGTTTGAGTCCCTGGATAGCAAGGAGGGAGGAGGTAGATGGACAGGTGGTACACCTTTTCCCCTCCAGGGGAAAGTGGGGGTTTGGCACTGTGGGGACATGTTGAGAGTGAAGGAGAAGTGGACTATGGTGCCCCTGTCCTTGCAGAAGCCTGACAAGGGGAGGGGAATATGTGTCTTGTGGTGACATCTCACTGGAGGTGGCAAAAATGGTGGCTAATGATCCTCTGGATGTGGATGCTGGTGGGATAGTGAGGACAACGGGGGGCCCTATCGCTGTTGTGAGAGGGAAGAGAGGGAGTGCGGGCTGAAGTGTGCGGGAGATGGATCTGAGGGCCCTGTCAACTATGGTGCTGGGAAATACTCGGTTGAGGAAGAATGTGGATATTTCGGAGGCCCCCTTGTCGAAGTTGGCATCATCAGAGCAGATGGGACGGAGATGGAGGAACTGGGAGAATGGAATAGTGTCTTTACAGGAAGCAGGGTGCGATGATGTATGTCAAGGTAACTGTGGGAGTCAGTGGGTTTGCAGTGGAAATTGATCCCCAGAAATGAAAACAGAGATGTCGAGAAATGGAAGGGAGGAGTCAAGAGACAGACTAGGTGAAGGTGAGAGCAGGGTGGAAATTGGAAGCGAAATTGATAAACTTTTCCAATTCCAGACAACACAGGGAAGCAGCGCTGAAGACATATCAGAAGAAGACTTGTGGGTCAGGACCAGACTAGGACCGGGATAAGGGATGTTCCACATATACCCCACAAAGAACAGGCATAACTGGGGCCCATGCAGCATTTGAGTAGTGCTTTTAACATGGTGAATCAACCCATTGCTCTTCACAGAAGTGTTACGGAATAAAATTCTACAACAAGCCACATAAGGAGTGATCAGAGAGATGTCTTAATCTCGGGGAAGAAGTGTCTTGAGGATGGGTAAAGCATGAGTCTACACTCCTGAAGACCTTGTCTGTTAATGGTAAGGTGAATAAAATCAAGGGTTGGGGGGGGTGCCTCAGAGGACAGAATTGAAGGCGGATGGTGTTACCACATAGTGTTGGGGTTCGAGCAGGTTCCAAAGATTGGGAGGGAGCAAGGTGTTCGATGGTGAGGATTTTAAAAATTGAGTCTTTGCCAACCAAGAGTGAATGCTACTTTGTGAGCACAGAGTGGGCGAGTTGGCAGGGCTTGGTGCATGCTGGCACAAGGGAAGCCAATGCCTGACCGTTGAGATTGTAAGGTTGGAGTGCCTCCGGGAGAGGAGAGAGAAAACCGAGCACCGTGCTAAAATGTGAGGAGCAGAGAAGTACTTTGATGGAACTGACGGGGTTAACTGTGCCTGTTAGATAAACGGAAAATTCTGCTTCTGTTATTTTTAGCGATAGAGGGTCCCTAATGATTAATGAAGGAATGAAGTACAAGGCCTGCATTGTTTTCTCTGTCTGTCTACACGTGTCCTGCCCCTGGGCCTGAAACCTAATCCCCAGCTGCAGCTTGACCTTTGTATGAGCTGAGGTCAGCAGAATATAGAGATATGCCTAGACTCCCCAAGTTCGCTTTAACCCTTCAGATACTTGGCTTCCTACTGGAGCTCTGAAGAGCAGCCAAAGAACTAATGTTAAGGAAGTAACAATATTTATCAACTGATCGAGTTTTTGAAAAATTATTTGCTCTCGGGATAAACGCATTTATTGCGGAGTTACATCACTGCATCATGGGTGGGAAACAAAGAGTTTTATCGCCAATTTCCTCACAGTGACAATGAGCTTTGAAACTCCCTCCCAACATTTCTGGCTCTCTACTTCCTTCTCCTCGATGACACACCATTCTATGAAAAAAAAACTTGGATTTATATGATGCATTTCATGATCCCAAGGCATTACAAATTACTTTGGAATGAATGGTGAAGTATAGTTGCTATTACAATGTAGAAAACATGACAGCTAATTTGTACACAGCAAATTCCCACATACGAGTATGTGATAATGAGCATATAATCTGGCAGATGGTGGCAATATCACTGGCACTTGTGACATAAACTGAGGAAATAGCTTCAAATCCCATTATGGTAGCTGGTGGAATTTGAATTCAAGGGATGGTAATCATGCCAATGCAATGATTGTCAGTAAAAAAACTGTCTGGTTCACTGATGCCCTTTAGCAAAGAAAATCTGCTGTCTTTATGTGGGGCAGCCTGCATGTGACTCCAGCAATTTGGCCATATTTTAACTGCCCCCTGAAATGGCTCAGCAACACAATTAGGGGTGGGGCAACAAAGGCTGATCTTGCCCATGACACCCATACACCCAGACGAATAAGTAATACACTCTTGTGAAATTGGTGGTGAGCTGAATAATTGCCAGGACACCATGGAGAGAGAAATCCCCTGCTCTTCAGGTCGTGGAGAGGGCACACAGGTATAATATCTCGCCCGAGAGGAGAGTACGGCGCTCCCTCAGTGCACCCATTGTGACAACACCCCCCACACCCACCCCCAGATTCTGTGCTCAACTCACCCAAAGTGGCACTGAAACACACAATCTTCTGATTGAGAGGATTTGAGTGACTGACTGTGTGGGCCAGGATGTATCCGGGTGAGAAGACGATTTGCCCTTTCTTAAAAAAAACTAAATCCGATGCCTCATTCTGGCGAGCATCCCCTCCTCCTCTGCAGGCATCACTAGCCAATGTTGAGGTTATTCACCCTCTAGTGAGGGGATCCGCAAGCTTATTAGCCCTGCTCTCCATCCATGGCTTAGTTGTCTGTCACTGCTTGCAGACTTGGCTTGTTTGTCAAAAAAGGGTTACATGTCTGCAGTGGCGCTAAACCAGTGGCGTCATATTCCAAGAACAGCGCCCACGCCCCCCCACCACCGGGAGAGAAAGTTTAAAAAAAAACTCAGGGCAAAACAATAACAACCAGTCCCATTAATGTCCAAGAACTTGCAGCACATGTATCTCTGACAGCAGCTGTGTACTGGGTCTGTGAAAGACTGTAGAATTGGCCCATTGAGCTCCTTGCTGCACAGCTCTAGCTAAAACCATGCTATCAAGTTGCATTGATCCTCAGACCAGACACAGAAGTCATTTTACACCCTGCTTCCATTCTGTACTGGCGGAGTTGCAGGTGGCAGACTCTGAATTCTCAGACTGGTCAATACTGACCCCTGTTGGATTCTCATCGCAAGAACAAGCCAGTCAGCATGCACATAAGCAACAGGAGCAGGCCATTCGGCCCCTTCAGCCTGCCATTCAATAACATCATTATTTATCTGATCTGGGCTTTAAACCCACTTTTACTGCATGCACTCCATTAATGTCGACACCCTTGTCAATCATAAGTCTCTCTAAATGTGCCTTGGATGTAGTCAATGCTCCCTGAAATCTAATGGCTAACAACACCAATTGAACAAATTCCTCTTCATCATAAATGACAGACTCCATGGCATGGGCAGTGTTAATACTTGGTCCAGTTGGCCTGGTAACAAGCTCATTGGCCACTAATTACCTTTCTAAAAACGGTGGGTGGGGGCTGCCAGTTTCAGTGCTTGCCGATTTGCAATTCAAAAACTGGCTGCAGCATTTGTTTGGGAGTTGTTCCGGTCCCCATATAATTCCAACATGTTTTGGAGTGCATCTTTAAGACAGAAAACCATCCGTTATGGTAACTGACAGTGTCTTGTGAACTGTTTCACTTGACCTTCTAATGAGTTTAGTCTCCCATAATGCCATTCTTGGCTTAGAAAACAACCCCTCTTTCTGTTCAAATCCCTCTGTGATTTTTAACCACCTCCCCATCCCTGAAATCTCCTCCATTACCCACCACCCTCCAAGATCTCTTTGTTTCTCCTACTGTAGCTCAGTTGGCTGGATGGCTGGTCTCTGATACAGAGTGATGCCAAAAGTTGTGAGTTCAATTTCCCTGAGGTCATCATGAAGGTTCCACTTTGCCTGAGGTGTAGTGACTCTCAGGTTAAATTACCAGCAGTTGTCTCTCTCCCTAATGAGAGAGCAGCCCTATGGTCTGGTAAGACCATGATGACTTTACCCCGATTTTAAATTTCTTTTCTAAAAATAAAGCCAATTCATAAAACTTGCAAACAGATACATTAGCAAAAACATTTTGCCTTGACTGTTGTAGGACTTGCATGAGAAACAAGGGACACGCATTGAGATAGCACCTTTCATGACCTGCGGACGTCCCCACAGACTTCACCATCAAGGTAGCCATTGTTGTAGTGTAGGAAATGTACTGTGCAATTTGGGCAGTGAGATCCCAGAAACCTAAGACAATAATGAACAGATCATCTGTTATATAATTACACTTGTTGCGCACAGTTACAAAGTACAAAGATATGCCAAATCTGGGGCTCAGGATCTATAGATTCTTTTGGATTTGATGGGGAGGAGGGTGTGGATGTTGGGGTGAGGTGGGGGGAGCGAATGGGAAACTGTTGCATTTTTAGAATGGCTGCTTGACCTGTTTCAGGAAAGAGGCGATTAATCTGCACATGGAACCTGTGGATTTGCTATCGGCTGTAAACATGAGGTAATTCTAGATAATAGAGGAGCTGAATTAGGGAGGAAAGGTTATTCTTGTTCAGACAAGTAGCATAGGAAGGATAGGATGCAAAAAAGATAGTAGTGATGTGACCTACACCTCTTATACTGACATCCACAGGCAAGAAAGACCACTATCTGAGGTTTTCCTGCCGAAGTTAAATGGGAGCCAGTTATTGAATCCTCCTGGTGCCTCAAATACATGTAAATATAGTCTTGTACAAGAAGGGAATGCCTTTGATTTGCTTGTTGGATAGAGTTCAAACTCCAATGTTTGCTTGTTTTCTTCATATCCTGCTGTACAGATCCAAACTGTGTTTGTGATTATATACATATATAAAGATATCTTTTGTGAATAAAGTACGTTTTTGAAATAAAAAATATCCACAGGCAGGAGGGCTTGCCTTGCAGCATAACCACCACAGAATTAAGCCCCTTCCCCAAATTTAACCTTCATGCATCCAGTTAATACCACTAATATCTTCCCGTAGAATTTCAATTCCACCTTCTCTCGAGTGAGAAGTTAAATCAAGATTGGTTTATCCGGCTTTAATACTTATGATCCCACCTTGAGGAAGAGAACTGAGATTTCTTTAGGAAATCAATAAATCAATGGATAGAAATGCTCAGCATCCTAAGCAGCATCCGTGGAGAGAAAATCAAGGGTTAATGTTGCAGGTCTATAACCAGACATCAGATGGCCTACCTGGGAATTCCAGCACTTGCTGTTTTCATTTCAGAACTCCAACCGATTGCCGGGTGATGCACTCACCCATACAAGTTGTTTCACTCAGAAAATATCAACATGGTTCAAGTGCTTCGAGACATTTTGATACAATAAGAGTCAAGGTGAAAGTTCTGGCCAATACTGCCCTCTGCTGGAAGAGAGAAAGTAGAAGGGAGACACAAAAGTTGCGTGCTTTCTGATTGATTTTGAATGGTGTGTAAAATCGGGAAATGTTTAGTGACTATTTTGGCCACTTTTATGGACACTGGGATAGGATAGTTACCCATTCCTTCGTGTTGCAGGTCCCATTCCAGCAGCTGACGTCATTTTGCAAGTCTCCTGGAGTATCCCACTCTGCCATGACACGGAGTCTTGCTCATAGATACAGCACGGATACAGATCCTTTGGTCCAACCAGTCCATGCTGACCATAATCCCAAACTAAACTAGTCCCACCTGCCTGCTCCCAGCCCATATCCCTCCAAACTTTTCCTGTTCATGTACTTACCTAAGTGTCATTCAAACATTGTAACTATTCCTACATTCACCACTTCCTCAGGAAGTGCATTCCACACACCAACCACTCTGTGTAAAAAAATTGCCCCTCATGTCTTTTTTAAATCTATCTCCTCACTGCTTAAAAGTATGCCCCCTGGTTCTTGAAATCTGGACAAAGTGGCATTGACGACTGTTGTTTTTAGGAGTTTGTGATCACATTTAGGCAGTATTTTGATAGTTTATTGAGTGAAGAGGCAGTAATTTAGATATCAGACATTAGTTAGTTAGATAAAGTATACATCCGTGACAACTGGAGATGTTTTACTGATCCCAGAGGACAAACAGGATGTTGGTGAGAAAAAGAGATAACAAGGTGTAGAGCTGGATGAACACAGCAGGCCAAGCAGCATCAGAGGAGCAGGAAGGCTGACGTTTCGGGCCTAGACCCTTCTTCAGAAAAATATTTCAAGTCTTTTAAAAGTGGTGGTGGTGGTATCCAGCTGGGATGTTAGGAAACTCAATCTTCCATGTCTTTCCAGTCCATCTTCCATTGACTTGGTGAAGACTGCTCTCTGGAGAATCTCCCCTCAGCTCTGAGTCTACCATTGGTCCCTGCACGGATCCTCCAGTGTGGATGTGACCTAGCCCCAGTGTGGTTACTCCGGCACAGAATGTGGCTCCTGAACTGTCTTGGCCCCCGCACAGCTCTTCCAGTACAGTCCCAGGATTTCGATGTTTCAGGTGTGATAGAAAGGGAGGTAAAAGAGGTGGGGGAGTTGTATAACTGGTAAAGGAATATCTCACAGCTGTACTGAGGGAGATACAGCAGAGGACTTGTGCAGCGAGGCAATTTGGGTAGAATTCAGGAATAGGAAAGGTGAAATCACAATGTTGGGGGTATACTACAGGCCTCCAAACAGCCAGCAGGAGATAGCAGAGAGAATATGTAGACAGATTTTGGAAAGATGCAAAAACAGCAGGGTTGCTGTGGTGGGTGATTTTAACTTCCCCTATATTGACTGGGACTCATTACATACTAGGAGCTTGGAATGGGCAGAATTTGTAAGGACCATTCAAGAGGGATTTTTGACACAATATGTAAACAGTCCAACCAGGGAAGGGGTTATACTGGGATAGTAGGAACTGCAGATGCTGGAGAATCTGAGATAACAAGGTGTAGAGGTGG
>NC_063339.1:71883217-71920646 GCF_021869965.1 Rhincodon typus | reverse complement strand
GGGGGGGGGGGCGCGGTCGTGAGTGAAGACTGTTCATGGTTGTGGTGATAGTTCTTATTGATGTGGGTTCAGGCGATGGGAGGGATCCTTGGAGCTGTGGTAGGAGGGAGAATGTCCTGGCTGTGAGAAGGTTCACAGGTAATGGGCACTTGGATGAGGGGATTTGAAGATGTTTAAATTCATTTGTGCTTGGCTTCCTTTAAAGCTGCTTACAATTGCCATTTTGTCAAATGTTCAGAGTCACACAGCACGGAAACAGACCCTTTGATCCAAATCGTCCATGCCGACCAGATATCCTGAATTAATCTAGTCCCATTAGCCAGCATTTGGCCCATATCCCTCAAAACCCTTTTTATTCATGTACCCATCCACATGCCTTTTAGATGTTGTAATTGTACCTGCCTCCATCACTTCATCTGGCAGTTCATTCTATACATGCACCACCCTCTGTGTGGAAAAGTTGCCCTTAGATCCGTTTGAAATCTTTCCCCTCTCACCTTAAACCTGTGCCCTCTAGTTTTGGACTCCCATACCCTGGAGAAAAGGCCTTGGCTATTCACCCTATCCACGCCCCTCATGATTTTATAAATCTCTATAAGGTCACCCCTCAGCCTCTGATGCTCCAGGGAAAACAACCCCAGCCTATTCAACCTCTCCCTATTGCTCAAACCCTCCAGCTCTGGCAACATCCTTGTCAATCTTTTCTGAACTCTTTCAAGTTTAACATCATCCTTCCTATAGTAGGGAAACCAGAACTGAATGCAGTATTCCAATAGTGACCTAACCAATGCCCTTCCAACATGACCTCCCAACTCCTATACTCAATGCACTGACCAATAACGGCAAGCGTACCAAATGCCACCTTCCTGTCTACCTGCGACTCCACTCGATCACTTGCGTGATATTTCTTTGTGTGTCTTAATGTCATTTTCTCAAGTTCTTTGGACAGTTAAGTTAAATGTCAAATGCAAGTTCCTACTGTTTTGATCTGTTAAGACCAGACATTCTAATAACTCTTCAGTCTGCAGGATCCCAGTATTTCACATTGCCAACACATCCTCACTTCTAGTTTTCCCTATTTAAGCTCATTCTGTGGTTTATGTTTATGCTGTTTCTATCCCTTTTCTTATTCTCTAAATTGCTTGTTTATTGTCCATTAATTTGCCCTACCTTTACAGGTCTCACTTGAATAATATCAATGTTTCATGTTCTTATTTTTGATTCCCAGCAAGTGCAGCTCTTCCTTTCTTTATATTTATACATTTTTCATGAGATACAACTCCTTTTGTATCAATGAATGGTTTCCTTAACATCTCAATGACGTGGTTTAGCATTTGTGAACCAAGAAAATTAAAGGAGCTGCTGAAGTCCCTGTTGCTTCTCAGTGTTATGTAGGTTAATCAACACTGTTTTTAATCTTTTCATGGGACATGAATGTTGCTGTTGAGTTCAGTATTTGCTTATCTGTAATTGCCCTTTTGGGTACCACCTTGATTTGCTGCAATCCATGTGGGTTAGGGACATCTACAGTGCTGTCAGGGAGAGAGTTTCCTGACTTTTGACCCAGTGATGTTGAAGGAAGAATGATGCAGTTCCAAATCAAGATGATTTGTGACTGAAGGGAACTTTAATGTGATTGTGTTGCTTGTCCGAGATGGTAGAGGTGATGGGTTTGGAAGATTCTGAGCAAGTTGCTGGGCCTTGTCTGATGAGATGAAAGAATGGTATGGTTTTTAGTTTTATTTCTCCCTCTTTTTTTAGCGTGAAATTTGAGAAAACCCATTATTGTGACTCACACATCTTATTCAGCTTCCTAACTTCACAACACTAAGCAATAAGTAGTCCCACCATGTTTGTGCATTATGTTTACATATCAAGCTGTTTGTGCTTTATATTAATGCCACTTCTGAAAATCGAGAACTTTAGTAATGGGCTTTGGGGTGAGTGCTACCTTGTAAAACAGAATTATTTTTAAACAGACGCCAAATGATCAGTGTCGAAAAACAGGATCTGCTACTTATGCAATACTTTATACACCTGAGCTTTGCAAGTTTTTTTTTTGGAAATGCAGTTACTTGGTTCACTATCCACTAACGGTGGATTGGAACCCAATAGTACTTGCGCGCCTATTGAACTTTTCGTTCCAACGTGTCTTTTGGACTGAGGAGAATTGCAGCAAACTAAAAATGATTTCAGATGTACATTCAGTGATGTCTTGGACGAAGCCTGTGCAGGCATATGGAACATCAATCGGGGAAGCTTCAAACAGACCAACTGGGAAGAGATAACGAGAATTTGACTACTCCAACCCCTCAGGAGGCCAACTCCTGCAGACCAATTTGTTTTACTCTTCCAGGAATACGTAAAGCACAGGTTAAAAGCAAGCTTCAACCCAGGGTCTATGTGTGTTAATGGCCTGATGACCTAATGTGTGCACTGGGAATTTGATCAGATTGGATTCTCTCTGCTTTTTGTGGACAGAACAGTCCTGGGCAGTTTTTAACGTTGAAGATTGTTGCCACTGTTTGTTGTACTGAAACAGCTTGGATAGTGATGTAGGTAGCTCTGGACCATAAATCTTGAGTATGAAAGTTAAAATGTTGTCAGGGCCTATGATCTTTGCTGTATGTATTTTAGTGTATTTGCCGACATCATATGATAAATCGAATTGATGGGATGTCTGATTTTGGGGGGCACAAGAGAAGCAAAAGAACATGCATTGGGTACTTCTGTCTGAACATAATGAATGTCTAGTTTTCTTTTACACTAATGCAACAAAGCCAAAGAATGCTTAGAAACTCAGCATGTCTGGCAGCATCTGTGAAGTAGTAGTTAACAATTTGAACCTGGTATGACTCTTCAGACACTAATGTGCTGAGTGTACCCAGCATTGAGAGTGGTTATAGTTGAGACACCTTTGTAGGTTGATTTAATTGTCCACAATTCACCACTGAACATGTCAGGACTGTCCAACTTGACATGGTTGTGGGGTTGTTCACCTCTATCTACTGCATGTTGCTCCTGCTGTTTAATGTGCATCTCCTGTGTTGTAGCTTTTTCAATTGGTACCTTATTTTCTGTTGCTCCTGGCATGCTTCCCTGCACTCTTTTTATTAAACCAGGATAGTTTCATACAACTGAGCAGCTTGCTGGATCATTAGAGAGAACAGTTATTACCCAATGGTAATGCTATTAAATTCCAGACGTAAACTTAAAATTCCCCAGCAGTAATGTTACAATTTGGTAATTGCAGAGTTAGCTTCTGCCTGTCCTACATTTCGGATAGTGACTCCACTTCAAAAGTGCTTTATTGGCTGTGAAGCACCGACAATGTTTGGTTGTGAAAGGCACCACACAAATGCGAAGTTTTTGAAACACTAATATGCTACTGGTCCATTCCTGCATCTCTGTTTTATGAGCGCAAAAGTATCATATACAATTGTTAAGATGTTGAAAGGAATAAAATGCAGTAGGTTTTGAAGGGTCACTGGACCCGAAATCTTAATTTTGTTTTCTTGTCGCAGATGCTGCCAGACCTGCTTGATTTCTCCATTGGTTTCTGTTTCAGATTTCCAGCATCCACAGTTTTTTGCATTATATTATTGTGGTAGGTTTGTTGTTCTGATACTGTTGCAATATACAGCTGCATGCAAGCCTCAACGTAGGCTAGACAGATGTCAGGTTAATGAAAGAGGAATGCAAATCTTGCCTACATTGTAAGTGAAGGGTGATTTATTGTGTATTATACTTTAAGCGTAGTGCTACAATACTCTAATTACCAAAATTAAATCCCTGTAGAATCATAGATGACATACTTGTGTTCATTGGTGCTTTGGCAGTTAGGTTAGGCCTTTATTGATAAATGCTGAACCTCAATTAGAATGTTATATTTAGTTCTGAGCATTAGCCAGACTGGGACAAGTGTGCAGTAAAGGTTGACTGTAATAGTGCCTGGGATGAGGAATTTCATTATGTTGAGAGTCTGGAGAAGCTGAGAATACTCTACATTCAACAAAAATGCGAAAAACACAATCATACAAATAACAGGAAGATACTACACACCCTAATACACTCATCACGCTACCATACATCAAGAACATATCCAAACTGACTACAAGACTCCCATGACCTTTGGGCATCAGGGTAGCACACAAGCACACAAACCCACATCAACTCTCTGCCAACTGCTAACTCGAACCAAAGAGCAACAGAACCAATGTAGTATACAAAATTCCATGCAAGGACTGTGACAAACATTTATATTGGACAGACAGGAAGAAAGTTGGCCACAAGTACATGAACACCAACTAGCAACAAAAAGACACAACCAATACTCATTCATATCCATTCACACGGATAAGGAGAGCCATCAGTTTGATTGGGACAACACCAGGATCCTAGGATAGGCCAAACGGACAAGCATGGGAATTCCTAGAGGCCTGGTTCTCCATCAAGAAGACTACTAACACAGTACTAGACCCTATATACACACCACTGCGAAGGAAAATGGGAAATGAGGTAATCAAATCCAACGGCCCCTAGAGTTTAAATACCAGGTGGGAAAACACCAGGTGGGAAAACACCAGTGTTTCATTGGAAGCTGCTCTAGTGATGTTACCCAGCAGGGTAATGAAATGTCTGCGAACTAACAAACCGGCTTGGGAGCGACCTAACCACAGCATCCACAACCCGAACTACAAATCTATTCAAATCTTATTCAGCAAAAAATTTTCAGGGGAAACTTTAGATGTATACAATTGAAGGGTTTTAATTTAAATAATTTCGGGTATATGGTTGCAAATAACTCGTGCCATTAAACCATTGCAATGGAACAGAAATTCAAGGATAAGAGGAATTGTTTCAGTGGTGCTGTGATTAATTAAAATTTCCCAGATTTTATCTATTACACTTTGATCCTTCCTGAGAGAACTAATCTGAAACTGAGAACTTTGGTTTGAAATGGATTGGGTTGAGAGTGGGATTGCAGGCAACAGTCTGGGAACATGCCAGAGGGGGTGGAAAGGGGAAAGTAAGAGATCAAATGCTGGCGTTTGTTTTCTGTGTGAGATTGGGATAATGGCTTCGTTTTCATAGTTAGTGAAGAAGTAAAGCAAGTTTCCTCAAACCTCTTTTCTGGACTATTGTGAAGCTAAGCTAGAACACTCTCCGGCTTTGAGTTGGAGACTTTCTCAGAGGGTTCCAGGTACCAAGTAATTGCTGTTGGAAGTTTAAACTTCCAAGACCATTCTTCCAGACTTCCCAACCATGTAGTCACTACATTGGGTCTTCAACATGCCCTATAATGCATCTGTCTGGGTAAGTATGGCATTCAGTTGTTTGGAGTGTGGAAAATCAGGGCCATCAGCGAAGTTTGTGTTGTTTTAACTGGTAATCATTCTTTCTTTGAACCTGAATTTAGACCTATTTAATACAGCATATATTCTGGCTCTTTGGGTTTTGGGATTTTATTTATTTTTTTTTTTTTTTAAATTTTGAATATTAATCCACAAAACACATCACAGGAATTCAGGTTCTTGAGACAGATATCTTGCATTTCATTAACAACACCTCACATGGATACAGTTTCGCAGACTTGCAGTCTGTGATCTGTGCTTACTGATGTTACTGTCCACAACTTATAGCTGATTGAAGGTACTATACTGACTGTGTATACAGATTAGAGTGAATGTGAAATGGGTACCTTTATGCCAAAATGCCACATTGTGATGTTATGTAACTGTCTTAGAGATGTAGGCCAGAGTGCTTATGAGGATGCACGTACACAATAATCTCTACATTGAAATAACACCATGGTGATTTACACAACATGATCAGATCTAGTCCTTATTGACTAATTGCAACTTGCCATCTAGCTTCATTCTGGCGCATTTCTGCAGATGAATATATATCACTTGGTATCCGTTGTCTGGCATTATATTTTGTGTCCGAGTCACCATCTTGTGTGATATGCAATCTGGATGTGTTGACTCTATACACACTCCACCCGTTCTCTCTCTCTCTCTCTCTCTCTCTCTCTCTCTCTCTCTCCTTTCCCCCCCACCCCAACACCCCCACAGACTTGACACAACGATGAATAACTTTCCAGGGACCGATGTGTTCATATAGGAATCTCAAACTCCAACTTGGTTCAAGTTGGGATAACTGTTTGTTTGCTTGTTGACTGTACTGTTGTATTATTTTCTCCATTATTTAGAGCAGCAGTACATAGATTTAACAGCTATCCAAAACAAGCTGTTTTATATTTGATAATCATAGATCTTACGATGTGAATGGTGTGCTGAGATCAGTCAACTGAGGATAGCAAGAGGTCATATGTTGCACACCCCATTTCCGGTGCATGTCTTGGAAGGGTACACTATTGTACCGCTAGAATACTGCAAACTGTTTGTTGCGCACAACTTGAGGTATGCCAAACAATGTGTTAACAGCTATTGTACTGTATCTTTGATTTGTTGCACAAAAGCATCAGCCTCGATATTGCATAAAAGAGAATCTCATTCAGAAAGTGAAGTTCTTTTGATTTGTTGAGATTGATAGAATTGGCGCATTTCACACAAATTGATTAATACAGACAGAAATCACTTGGAAAAGCTCAGTAGGTCTGGCAGCATTTGTGCAGAGAAATGAGAGTAAATGTTTCGGGTCAAATGACCCTTCCTCAGAACCTTCAGAAGGATCACTTGACCTGAAACATTAATTATGATTTCTCTCCACAGATGCTGCCAGATCTGCTGAGCTTTTCTAGCAATTTTGTTTTTCTTTGTTTCTGTTTCTGATTTTATAGCATTTGCAGCTTTCAGTTTTGATCTTAAAAGGATATTGCTCAACTGATGCTGGACCAAAATGCATTCATTCACATGCTAGTCTGTTGGATTTTTCTTTTCTCATGTGACCTATGTTAATACAATCGAGCATACCTTGATGTAGAGCTTATGGAATAACCACAAATTTGCCTTTGATTATATTTTTGGAGCATACTAGTTACACTCTTTCTGGTCAGATGATCACTTTGGGGACCTGCAGGATGCATTCGGTCCACCTGTTGATGATAGTTGTCTTGAGCTGGTGCAGTTTGCTGAATCTGCTCTACTTCGCTGTGACTCAAATGTATGAGATTGTTGTGGCCTGGAATCTATGGTGCTACAACTCTTGGATCGCAAAATATATTGATCTGTATGTACTGGTAGGTAGATAATAGCTAGAGCAGCTGTTCTTGGACATCTGAAACACTTTATATTCTATCTAGCAGATCCACGTTGCATTTGATATGTATTGTGCCAATGCATGAAAAGTCAAATGGATTACAAGCAGGTGCCTTGTCTTGTGTCTTGTATAAGATGCATAAAGGGATGATATTTGTCTTGGCATATAGAGACTATAACATAGGAGCAGAAGTAGGCTTATTTGGCTTATTGTGTCTGCTCTTTAATTCAGTGAGATCATGGCGAATTTGATAATCGTCATCTCCACCTCAACTCCTTTCCAGCTCTAAGAAGATGTTATTAACTTGATACTGGGCTGGCAACATGGCCTTTGAGGCTTGCACTCAAGTCTGGATAAAACAATATCTATCCTGCTAATTATGCTGTCTGTCATCTTCTATATGGCTTTAAAATCTGGGCTACGCATTGCCACCTCCAGGCCCTTGTAAGTACCATTTTGATGCAGTTTTGAGTTGAATTCTCCACATCAGCAGCTGGGAGGGCAGATTTACTGACTTGGTGTGCTCAAAGCCAATAGCACCAGCATTGAGGCCACGTTCGTCCAAAGCCAATTCTGCTGGGCTGGCCTCATGCTTAAGATGCCTGAGCATCCAACTGCCAAAGTAAGTCGTCTTTGCCCAGCTCAAGAAAAGCATTTGAATAAGAGGAGGACAAAGGAAGCATTTCAAAGATTCTCCTGAAAGCTTCCCTCAAGAAATGCAGCAAGGAAGCCAATATGGGGGAAACCTTTTTTTTTTTTTTTTTTTATTTTTTTGAGAAGAAACTGATCTGGAGGAAGCTTCTGTACGAACAGACACAATTCTTCAAGAACACCTGTAGGCAAGAGTATGGAAAAAGAACCAGATAAAGGAATACCAGCAAATTCAAGGCCAAGGACAAACTTCACACCCCAGAAACATCTGCTAAATGTGTGTCGGAGCTGCAGCTCTAGGACCAGGTTCATTAGCCACTCAGGGATCCACCGAACCCATGACCAGTGACATGGAATTTCCTAGATGGGCAGTCATACATCTTAACGTAAGACCAGTATATATTCCAATTTCCTCTCCCCACTTGAATGGCTTCCTGTGAGGCAATGTCACGAGCTGTTTGCTCATCTTCCCTGCAGCCCCCACTCTCATTCACACAGCTTGCAAGAACCTCCTATAGTGAATGGGCAATTGCATGGGTTGAGATTCCTTGAACACTACCCCCAGGTCTCTATGCCTGCCTTGCCTACAGTTGTATCTTCCTGTAGCAATGTGTAAATATAACATTCTCCCAACTGTAGGGCAATGTTTGCAGCTTGGATTCCAGCTTGTCAACTTCTTTCTGAAGTTTCTCAAGCTACAAACAGTTGATGCAGATTTGTTCTATGGATCACCTTGGTGTCCACCAGCAACACTTCTTCATCTCTCCTGTTAAAAGCATTCTGTACGATTTTGTTTATTAATTGCTGTAGAATCCTTGCCCTTTACGGTGAATGTTTCCCATTCCTTCTGAGGAAATCACTTGGGCAGAGAGCTAAAGTCTTTCGGCTTTCTGAAAACAACAAATGCTGGAGATGACAGCGGGTCGGGCAGCATCTATGGAGAGAGAGCAAGCGAACGTTTTGAGTCTAGATAACTTGAAACGTTAGCTTGCTGTCTTTCCATGCATGCTTCCGGACCCGCTGTGATCTCCAGTATTTGTTGTTTTCAGTACAGATTTCAGCATCTGCAGTAATTTGTTCCTCTTTCAGCTTTCTGACTGCTTCCATATGGTGTTTCAATTTCAGATGTACTGTCTGACTGCAGTCTGTAAGCTGTGTCATTGCTATTTTCCTTTTGGTGCTCAAGCATGTTGACTGTTCACGGACAAATGTTTTGGAAGTTTCTTTAGCACTGTGTTCTTTGGTTAGGTCTTTGCTCCACAAAAACACATTGTGTCTATTTTGGCTTTCTCTGGACAATTGGACTTCACAGTTTAGAGGCTTTGTTCTCTTTTTGGAAACATGGCTCTCAAAGGTCATGAAATGCTAGAGATTGATTGAGACAAACCAATGGGTGAGACTAACCAATCTCATACAAGATTTGGATGTTTTGAACCTGTTATGGCCGCGATAGTTCCAAGTCAAACACTTATAGATTCTGCTGACGTCTTCAGTAGGCCTGCAGGATGTCTTCCTAGATGCTTCAGTCATGAAAATTACAAACTATATATTGTTTTGTTTGTAACTCATAAAATATGCAATATTCTTACTAACCAGTTTCTGTGTGTCTGAGTACTGAGGAATATTTTTGGGATGCATGTGAACAAGTAATCCTCTTTATTTAACCCACGAAAAGGTTGAAAATTATTCAAATGTCCCCACACTCAAGACTTAAGAATCCTGCACCACTTCCTTTTTCAAAACACATTGGAAACAGATATTTGTTCTTTTCCCATCCCTGTCTATAGTAGTGTGGAATCTGTTTCCATAAGGCTTTGAAATGTGGATCCCAGATTATAACAACTTGGTCTGTTAAAACCTTCTCCGTTTGTAAGTGAAAAGTTTTTTTATGGTGGTTAGTGTGGTCTCAGTGATTGGCATTTAATGAAAATTGAATTTAATAATTCAAGGTCAGATATTTAAATTATATAATTAGATTTCTAGCTCTCAGGCTATTGGTGTGCCTTGGTGCTTTCAGTAATTTCTCTTTATCTCTATCCATTACTCTACTAACCTTTCATACATTAATCTTAGTTGTTTAAATATGTATGTTGTCATATCTCCTATGATATTATAAACTTGCTGCTTTTCATTTTCAAGGTTCTGCTTGTAAACGCTGCCTAATGTGACAAGATGGCAGAGGCAGACTGGGAGCTGAGTAAGGAGAACGTTCAGCCTTTGAAACAAGGCCGGGATGTGAGTACACTTCAGGATGTGCTCGCACAGCGTGAAGGTCTAAGTAATATCAGTATTCAAGAGCAGAAACTGTGAGTAATGTTGTTTATTTAGTTTTTGTTTTTGAGTGTAATTTGCTAGGGAGCAGGAAAGGGGGCTGGAGTGGAAGCACTGCGTTATTCAAACTTCAGAATAGTTCTAAATATAGGTAGAAAGGAACAAGCCACTTTTAAACACTTATGGCAAATGATTTTCTCAAATGGAGAGAACTAAGTAGATCATAGTTCTACCATGCAGATTATGCAATGTTGTAATTACACTGCTCTTCTTTTCATGTTTTCCCCTGCCTAACTACTCTAGATAAAGTTGTTCTCCTTAAATGCTTTCATCTGAGATGATGTCAGGTTAATCCGCATCCAAAGAACCTGCTCTGAAAATGCTCACAGTTTGACAACTGTGACAAATTCCACAGCGGCCAAGATTCTAAAACAATCAAAAACCTCTTTAAAACAAGTTACGACAACGTGTCCTATCTCCCAATGTTAAAAGACTCCTTGTTTTAAAAAATGTTCTAGATGCTTATGATAGTATTAGAAATAAACTAGTTTTGATTGTGATCTTTCTTTCACCCTACTTTCCTGG
Organism: Rhincodon typus; assembly: GCF_021869965.1. NCBI lineage: Eukaryota > Metazoa > Chordata > Chondrichthyes > Orectolobiformes > Rhincodontidae > Rhincodon > Rhincodon typus. Next base: position 71,909,915 of record NC_063339.1, on the reverse strand, counting down.
AAAAAAGGCTGCTACCTTACATCATAGTAATTGTTTGTACAATTAAGTTGCTTGCAAGCCAATCCAGGTGGTCCTGAAAGCGAGCTGTGTTGGATGGGTGTGAGTGCATCTTGCCCATGATGAGAGGGGCTTGCAGATTCCTTTTGATAGGCATTAGCACAACTTATGGCCTAGATAGGAACTGGCAGTTTTTGTGATCACTTTGCATGTCATCAGTCAGCAAGGCAGTAGATAGGTCGAAATTAGTTTCACGATTTGAAGCTATGACTGCTAGTTGCAAGTGGGGAAAAAATGCATGGCAGCTTTTAGTCAAACATTCATTTCATATCCACGTTCAGTAAATCGGACTATGCAGTCTGCTCTGAAAGTGGGGCATTGTCCATATTTGCTACATTATTCATCCCATAATCAACCATTTTGTATTGAATCTTCTAAGGAGGATAGCTTTGGTAATCTAACCAATCATCTGGATAAGCACGTCTGTTCCAAATGAAAGAACACTGCTTAAAAAATGGAAAAAGGAAGGTTGCTATCTTAGGGATGAGAGGGCAAGCTCATTACCAAAATACAGTCATAGTAGGAGAAGTCTATTTCTCCTGATCCATACAAGCAAGAAGCAATAGTAGGCCATGCGACCCTTTTTGAGTTCGTTCTACCATTCGATTAATATGACTAGTCAGGGATATGCAGGAATATAGAGTTGAGGTTAAAATCGGATTAATCTTTCACCCCTTTTTGATAATCACAAATCTATCTATCTCTGACTTTAAAAGATTTCTGCATCCACTGCCTTTTGAAGAAAGGAATTCCAAATGTGCTCAACCATAAATATGTTTTCCTCACCTGTTTTAAATGGGGAGTGCTTTTTTTAAAAAAAAAAAACAAAAAAAAAACCCCTAGTTCTAGAATCTCCCTCGAGGAAACCTAGTTTCTACATCTACTTGGTCAAGTCCTCTCAGGATCTTGTGTTTCAATTAAGTCACCTCTGACCCTTCTAAACTCCAGAGGATACAGGATGAGCTTTCCTTCCTTATAAAGTAATCGGCTCATTCCAGGTATTAGCGTGATAAACCTCTGAACTCTTTCAATGTATTAACATCCTTCTATAAGTGTGGTTACCATTACTGTAGATGTAGTCTCCTCAATGCCTGTATAACTAAGCGTAACCTCCCCACTCGTGCATTCAATTCTCATCATAATAAAACTTTAAATTCTATTAATTTTCCTGATTGCTTCTGTACCCATATGCTAACTTTCTGTTCCAGGGCACACCGGATCTGTCTGCATCTTAGAAGTTGGAACTTTTCACCATTTTAGAGAATGTTTGTTTGTTTTTCTTTCTTTCCAAAATGGAAAATTTCAAATGGAATATTTTGCACTTACCCACATTATACTCCTTGTCAACCATTGTCCATTCACTTATTTATTTATATACTTTACTTTTTTGAAGGGTCCTTATGCCTTTTTCACAACTCTCACATTTCCTACTATCTTTACATCAGCAAATGTCACCACCAGACTTTCAATCTCTTCATCCAAATAATTTATGTAAATTATAGAAAGTTAAGGCTCTAAAACTTACCTTTTTGTGGCGTACCACTCATGACATCCTGCTGATCTAATAAAGATCCACTATTTCTTACTCTGCTTCCTGTTAGCCAGCCAATCTTCTGTCCATGCCAATGTATTACGCCAGCACCATAAATTTTTATTTTCTGATGTAGCACCTTTTATTAGATGCCTTCTGAAAATCCAATACAGTACAGTACATCTATTGGTTCCCCTTTGTCCGCAGCACTAGTTACTACTTTAAAGACCTCCAATAAATTAAACATTATTTCCCTTTGACAAAACCATGTTGGCTGCCTGATTATAGAATTATATATTTAAAGGGCAGCATGGTGGCTTAGTGATTAGCACTGCTGCCTCAGCACCAGGGGCCCGGGTCGATTCCGCCCTCAGGCGACTGTCTGTGTGGAGTTTGCACGTTCTCCCCGTGTCTGCAAGGGTTTTCTCTAGGTGTTCCGGTTTCCCCCCCTCAGTCCAAAGATGTGCAGGCTAGGTGAATTGGCCATACTAAATTGCCCGTAGTGTTCAGGGTTGGGTGGGTTGAGGGAGATGGGATTGGTTTTCTCTCCAAGAAAACCAGTTCCAACTTGTGTCAATCGGCCTCATTTCTCTGGAACTATTCTTGTAAATCACTTGCGTTCTCTCTAATGCATTCACATCTTTTCTATAATGTGGCATCCTCAACTGTACGCAGTACTTCGGCTGAGGTCTAACAAGTGTCTTCTACAAGTTCAACACCACATCCCTGCTCTTGTACTCTATACCCCTGTTAATAAAGCTAAGTATGGTATATGCTTTACTAACTGCTGTCCCCACTTGTTCCGCTACTTTCAATGATCTGTGTGCATTTGTACCCAGGACCCTCTGCTCCTGTACCCACTTTGGAATTCTACCCTCTATTTTATATTGGCTTTGTTCTTCTACCCAAAATGCATCATCATCTCGTTTCTCTGCTTTGAACCTTGCCTGTCACCAAATTCCCACTCTTCCAACTTGTCATTGTCCTTTTTTGGAGTTCCACACTATCCTCCTCACAGTTTACAATTGATAATTACCTTGAACTTATCTAAGTGACCCGTTTTATAACATCTTTAGTAATAGCTTCTAACATTTTCCCTATGACCGATATTTAGCTAACTGGCCTGTATCTTCCTGCTTTCTGCCTCCTTCTTGAACAAAGTAGTTACATTTGGCTATCTTCCAACCTAAAGAAGCCTTCCCCAAATGTAATGAGTTTCTGAAAATTGAAATTAATGCATCAACTATCTCACTAGCTCTGATTTAGATCCTAGGATCAAATCCATCAGGACCCAGGGACATGTCCGCTCGGTTCCAATAATTACTTGGTGCTCCTTCCCTGCTAATTGAAGTTTTTCAATTGCTGATTTCTAGGATATTACTGATGCTTATTTTTCAGAACTAGTTACTCAGAACAGTTTACATCTTCTTCTTCTGTCATGGATTTAAGCCTGACCCTAACGTTCATGATCAAAATCCTACCCTTAACTTTCTAGCTTTTTTTTGGTAATGTTTGCCCTTCATTGCTTTAGATCACAAAGGACTTGCTGTTGTCCACCTGAAGATGTTGACTGACCTGTTTGTGTTCCCAGCATTTGTGGTATTTTATCTTTTTATTAGTATTTTGTAATTCCTGCTCAGAGGTTGCAATGATCTATTTGATCATTATTCCTATTACCTTGTTTGGTTAGATTTCCTTTTGTAGGATTTCATGCTTTCTCACAAGGCAAGTTAGACTGCAAACAGCTGTGTAAATGTGGGATAAAACCAGCCATTGTGTTGAAGGTCTTTCTCTATTAGCTGTCACAAATGCAGGCATTCTAGATTTATGATACATAATTGACACTAGAATCTTATTTAAAATTTTTCAAACAACTATGATGTCTCGCTTTAGACACCCTGGTCTTGAAACTCCATCAAGACCCACTTGGACGTGGACTGCCTCAGCAACTGCTCAAGTTCTTGTGGTTTAGCTTTCTTTCCTGGAATTCTTAAACTGTACTTACTGGTACAACTTTAACTTTTTCACAGCTGACTTCACCAAACTATACATCTTGCCAAGCTGATGCACTGAGCATTTGCTGCTTGTAGGTTTCAACTCCCAATCTCAACTGTTCTGAAGCATTATTTATGAGAAGGCTGGTTTTTGTGCCCTAACTCTAACACTTGGCTACCTACTAACTCCCCAGAGCACGACTGCGTAGAGTTTTGAAATTATTCTTCATTCGTCAAATAGACAGACGTCTTTTGTGGCCTTTTCAGCCATCCAGCTAAATAGTTCATTTCTACATGGCACTTCATGGTATGTCATCTTCTCCAATTGCCTGTGATCTGGGATCTGGACCGCATGAATTGTTTTTGTTTAGTCTACTAACCTTTACAACAAACCCTATCCTTGCTAAGCAGTATTGAATGTAACTAATATTTAGGAACAGTCAAATGTAGCAATGTCTTTGAACCGCCTGTTTCATGAATGTTATGATATTCACCGAGTGCCGGATCCAACAGCATAAAACGCATTCCTTTTTCTAAAAAAAAATTCTTCACATTCTGTTGACTCTAAGCTAATTCTGAACCAGTTGTCTGTGAACATCTGCCAGTATGCACAAAATATTTTGTCATCTTGGTTCTCTGCGTGCAGTTGTTGTGGTAAAAGATATTTAAAATTTTTTCCTGTGATACATGTGTTGCTGGCAAGGCCTGACTTGCCCACTGCAAAGATGGTGTTAATGAACCTTTTCTTGAGCCATTGCATTCTGTATAACTAGTTTAATCCATCAACAATAAAGAAACAATGATGCATCTCTAAGTCAGGATGGCATCTGACTTGGAGGATAACTTGGTATTTTTATGCTCCAGCTACCTGTCCTTCCTCGGAATAAGCAATGATTCTTCTCGGCTTACTAAGCGCATTGTTAATATCATGCAGAGCAATAAAAAAATATGGTTGCCTTATAGTTTTCTACATCCTGGATGTCTAACTTGCAGTTATTTCATAGTGCTTAAATAGTCATGTCACTGTATGTGGATGCCTGCCAATGTTTATCTTAGTTAGCAATGTCATTTCATTATAAGTACTCTTCTTTTCCCAGAGCCTTTGAGGCAGAAATCCGATTTTATTCTGGTAATGACCCTCTAGATGTCTGGGACAGGTAAGTGGTTAGATTTTCAATCCATTGCTTCACTAGAAAGAATTTGGGGCTTCATGTTATCCTAGAAATTACATTTCCTGTAAGGTCTGTTTATTTCAACTAGATTTATGTCGCAAAAATGAAATCATAATTTGATTATCAAATGATTGTGTAGCTAGAGAAATGACACAGGAGGGCAACTTCAGTTTTCTGGGCCAATGGGACCAGTTCTGAGACAGGGCAAAGGTATTTAACATAGATACTTGAACCTTAATATGGCTGGAACACAAGTGTTTTGAGGAAGTAGAGATTAGGCATCAAGATGAAACAGGAAATCCAGCTGCACCAGAAGCTGAAACAAAGATCTATAGAATAAAGTGCTTTTGGAAGAATCTAGGGAGGAAAATAACAAGCTAGTTCAAGATGGGTTTAGACTAAATGTAAATGAAATGTGTTTAGTGTGTTCAGATGAGGCAGTGCTGTAGTGGAATTATCACTAGATCATTTAATCCAGAGACCGAGGTAATGTTCTTGAGACCTGGGTTCAAATCCCACCTTGGTAGATGCTGGAATTTGAGTTCAGTGAAAGTCTGGAATTAAGAGTTTAACGGTGACTATGAAACCATTGGTAATTGTCAGGAAAATCATCTGGTTCACTAATTCCCTTCTTGGAAGAAAACTACTGTCCTTACCTGGTCAGGCCTGTGTGTGACTCCAGACTCTTGACTACCCTCTGGACAATTAGAGGGTGATAAAGCTGACCTGGCCAGCAACGTCTCCACTAGATTAGTAGCTATTTATTTTAAATCTTAAATGGTGTTTCCCATTCAAGTGTGGGACCAGTTATGAACAAAAAGTAGCATATCTTCAGTTCTACATCCACAAGTGTCGAATGTTTTTGCAGCATCCATTTTCCTCAAGGTCAATGCAGTGTAGCGCTAAAAAAAGTGTACAATGTTTACATGAAATTTTAAAATTGAAAAGGAAGTACTTTTCTTTTTAGAAGCACAAAAATGATGTCTTGCACTCCTGTAGGATCTAAAGTCAAAATTGACATTTCAGTTACAGTTGGGATTGTTCTTGTTGCACCCTCATTTGCAAATAGAGGGATACGACTGGTGATTATAGGCCAGTTAGACAAATATTGATTTGTGAATTTTTTTTGCGCATTAATACAAGCCAGAATTATTTGTGACTTGTGGTACCTCATTTGACATAATATTAAAATTGCCATGAATTTGTTAAAGTAAAATAGTGCTTAACGAACTTGAGTTCTTTTGAACTATGACAGAGGATTGTCAAAAGGTTTTTGATAAAGTATCACAATAATTAGCAAACTTTAAATCCCATGGACATGTGTTTACAAAGTTAGGTAAGAGGCAGACATCTGTAATGAAAATCCTTTTTCCGGGTGGAAGGAGAAAAACAAATGGTGTTTCTCCAGAGGCTCATAGTAGGATCAGTGCTCTTTTTTTTTTTTTGTTTTTTTTTTTAAATTTGTTATTTACCTGGCTAGCCAGCATAATTTCTTTTAATTGACTTTTAAGTCCCATACGATGGAGAGGACAACTGGTGAAATGTGCAGCCAAGTAGCAGATGGTATTTAACAGAAAAATGTCAGATGATTTTTGATGGAAAGAGTAGGGAAACATAGTATGTTTAAACTGGTAAAATATTAAAGGAGGTTGAGGAACAGAGATCTAAATTTCATATAAGAACATATGAACAGAAGAAAATCCATTCAACCTGCTTTTGTGGCTCAGTGGTTAGCACTGCTGCCTCACAGCACCAGGACCCGGGTCCAATTCCATCCTCCGGCAATTGTCCGTGTGAAGTTTGCACGTTCTATCCATGTCTGTGTGTGTCTCCTCCATCTGTCCAAAGATGTTCAGGTTAGGTAGATTGGCTGTGCTAAATGGTCCAGTAGTGTCCAAGGTGGGTTAGGCAGGGGAAATTGGGGTTATGAGGATAAGATAAGGATGGATGGGTCTGGGTGGGATGCTTTTCGGAGTTTCGGTGTGGACTCGATGGCCAGGGATTCTGAATTTGATCATAGGTGATCATCTACATCATTGCCACGCTACTGCTCTTTTTCCATGTCCATTGGGTGTAATTATTATCTGGAAATCCCTTGAACACTCAATGACCTGGCCTCCACAGCCCTCTAGTGTAGAAAATTCCAAGGATTCACCACCATCGGAGTGAAGAAATTACTCCTCATTTCACACTGAAGACCTTGCTTTTGAGTTCATCAGCCAAGGGGTGTACGTACATAAATCTTTGAAGATGGCAGGGCTTGTGAAAACTTAGTTTTTAAAAAAAAAAAAGGATCCCTTGACTTTATTAAGAGATGGAGTACAAAATTGAGGAAATTGTGCAAAATTTTGTTTAAAAACCATTTTGGGACTTATCCAGAATATTGTTGAGTTTTTTTTTCATTTTGCTTCATGAACGACTTGAGGCTTTTTAGAAGGTGTTTGTTAGAACTGTTCTGGGGATGAGGAACCCCTTCTGGAGTATTATGTCTAGTTCTGGTCACCCTGTTGTAGGAAGATATTAATCTGGAAAGTTCAGAAAAGATTTACCAGGATGTTGTTAGGGATGGAGGGTTTGAGCTATAGGGACGGGCTGGGACATTTTTCACTGCAGCATAGGGGTGCCCCTGCAAAAGTGTATAAAATCATGAAGTATAGATAAGGTTAACGACAGGTGTCTCTTCCCTAGGGTGGGAGATTTCAAAACTATGGGGCATATTTTTCAGGTGAGAGGAGGAAAAATTTTAAAGACATGAGTGGCAACTTTTTTTAGTGTGGTTCACACGACGAATGAACATCCAGAGGAAGTAGTGGAAGCTGGTACAGTTACGCTTAAAAGATATTTGGATAAGTACAAGATTTAGAAATGTTTGGAGATAGATCGGCCAAGCACAGGCAGGTGTCTTAGTTTAAGTTGGGATTATGGTGGGCATGGACTGCTTGGACCAAAGGATCTGTTTTGAGCTGTATGACTCAATGATTTCTAAAAGAGAATAGAGGCTGTGGGTTGGTCCTAGCAGTGGAAGGTTTGTTGAAATCATGTAGTTTTTAGATGTGGTTTTCAGAGGCAGAAGAATCCGTAATCACAGCGCACTGCTTTCAGGTTATCGGCAAAAGAGCCAGAACTGACATAAGGAATTTTTTTTCGTTTTGTATGATCTGAAAATACACTGAATTTTGTTTTGGACTTTACATTAAAAGAGAATTTCATAAATTCTTGAAGGAGAAACAATTATTGGTCTCTGGACAAAGATAAATAGCATTAACTCGAGCAAAATTTGTGTAGGCCAATAGGTTAAATGGAGTTCTAGGCTCACTTGTGAACTGCCTTATTCTGATTTTTAAACGTACTATGTGAATTTTTGCATAGCACTCCAACTCTGTGATCCACAAAGAAGTGCAGTAAGCTGAAATGTCCAAGTGCTTAAAAGTTTTGAAACTTTCTATTGCTTTTTTTTGGCTTTGTTTGTTTTCAACAGATATATCAAATGGACTGAACAGATGTTTCCACATGGTGGAACAGATAGTAATCATTTAGCTCTATTGGAAAGGGCTTTGAAACTCTTCCTGAAGGATGATCGATATTACAGCGATCTGCGGTACCTTGGTCATTGGTTAAAGTTTGTAAGTGAGCTTTTTGTTTACTGAATCTTAGATGATTATTGCAGTCTTGAGTCGTCTTCATTTCTTGCCTATTTGTAATATTGTTAATATTTAATAATAAATTAACTGCTTTTTTTATTTTTATTCGACTTTGAGGTTTTTTTTGGATAACTATTTCTTAAATTTCTCTCTGGTTTTGCCTCATGGTGGTAATAATAGTTATGACCGAAACCACCAATGTTCCAGTACTTGAGATTACACAATAAAAGTTATCATTGTGATATTAATGATTAAAAAATCAATCAGGTTCCTGTTGTTCACTGTTAATATAGAGTGAGAGTGCTAGCTCTGATCCACCATCTTGCTTCTCTCTCTTAACCATTGGCTGCTTGTTCACCTTTTCCTTCAGCCACTGTGATACCTTCCCTAAAGTTGGTTAAATCCTCTGAATTATCCTAAATAAAATGATCTCTTCAATTATAAATATTAAAATAAAAGAACTGGGCAGGTAATCAAATACCAAGGCTACATTGATGAAATGGGGAGAGTATTTATAAATGAGAACTTGTTTGCAGAATTGCTAGCCTCACTTTACTCTAGTTTGCAGGGGTCAGAAGTATCAAAAACCCTGCACATTTTCTGTCTATAAAAATGAGCATCCAATTGTCTGCTACTTCAACATGCCATGTTCCCATGCCAACATTTCTGTTTCGGGCTTGCTACGGTGTTCCAGCGAGCCTTGGTGCAAGTACCCAGCCCCACTCTGGTCCCATCATGGCATAGGTTGCTTTTAACATAGCCGACACATTCTCATTACCCTTGTTTTAACATACATAGTTTGGTTTCAGCACAGCCCAATCCGTTTTCCCCCTGTTCTCAGCACTCTGTCACTTTAGCTTCTGTTCTGTCATATCCTACTTTTCATAATCTCCTCATCTGCCTACTCCTTTCTTATCTCTGTCACCTATTGGCTCACGTCTCATCACCAACATCCACACCCTTCCCTCCCCACCCCACTACCATCACCACCTCTTCGGTGCAAATAAAACGTTTTCTTAGTGGCTATTAGTTCGGATGAAGAGTCATCAGTCTCGATGTTAACTTTGCTTTCTTCACACAGATACTGCCAGACTTAGAGTTTCACCAGCAACTTCTGTTTTGTATCGAAAGCCCTACGTTGCCTATTCAAACAATTGGTTTACCTGTTAATTCACTGTCTCAGCGATGAGCTTCCAATACAAAATTGCTAAAATCCTTTCCTTTCTCTTACAACATTAATTGCTTCCAGGTTGACTACTGTACTGACCCACTAGAAATGTTTGACTTCTTAAAGAGCAAAGGAATCGGTGTATCACACGCTGCTCTTTATGTTGCTTGGGCTGAACGGTTTGAACTTCTAGGGAACAACAAAAAGGCAGAAGCTATCTTGCAAGAAGGCATTCAGCTCAATGCTGAACCAGTGGAAAAACTGCAGCACCATCTGAGGTAACTACTATCCGTGATAAGTCTAAGAAGGGTGTATTTTATTTCTGTTACCATTTGGGCAGAATTGCTGGCTAAAAGATTGAGTGAATAAAATTGCCTATTATTTTAAAGGTTAGATATTGAATATGGTATCTGGATTGAGATCTGTAGGACTGTTTGCCCTGAAACCCCAGGAGGTATATTTGCTGCCCAAACAGTCACATTCCCATGATTTTTTTTCCGAAATTTTTTTTGATTATCCATGTCACCAGTAACCTATCACCATATTTATATTTAGAAAAAACTGCCCTTTCCATAGCCCTCAACTTGGATTTTTTAAAATCTGTTTTGGATGTTGGTTGATCACTACCCTAATCCCACTTGCTGCCCCTCTTACCATCCTCTGAACACTTGAGACTTCACTGATTCAGCCACTGTCCCTCTTCCTGCCGGATTGCTCGAGCAGTACAGTGAACAGGGGCAAAAACAATGCCATCAGTAGCAGCAACTTCCTGTTCCAGTGGTGGCAGGAGATACCCGACAGATGAAGTAGCATTTAGGGCAAGAGAAACTATTTAGTGATTCATCAGAAATGGAAAATATTTAGAGATGTGATTGGTTTTAAGCAAATGAGGGGAAAGGTGATGAAAATATCCAAAGTAATTCAATTGGAAGGCAGGAGAGATTAAATGATTGACCATGGTATATCAATTCAGACCAGTGATCCAATCAGTCACTTTGGATTATGTATCTAGTTTCCAAGGTGAAGTATCTGAATTATCCATCATCTACATCAGGGAGTATCGGCTAGTGCATGGGCTTCTGTGACTGTACAGAAGGACACTCTTCTTGCTATGGTCATCAAGGGCTGTTGTAATTGGTACATTATATTTTTTGTTCTCAGGCACTTTCAATCCCGAGTATTTAAACAGGTTGTGGCCTCCATAGCTGAAGGAACAAATGAAGACTCAGTTCCTGAGTCAACTCAACAACAAAGAACTAGTCTTGGAGATCTGAAACGGCGTGGACAAAAGAAAGCCATGGCACCTGTCAAGAGGGTTGGCGGTGCAGTGAGATGTAAGACCGTTTCTGTCTTTGTCCCATGCCCTCCCCCTCCTTGCTCTCACTACAGAGGAGAAACAAAGGGTAGATGTCAAAGCTGGAAAAAAAAAATCACAGGGTGCCTAATCTCTATGTAATTGGTTTATAATTTCTGAAATTGATTTCTACGTCTTATCCATGGCCATGGTATCGTTCCTAAAGTGTGGTGCCCTGAATTAGACACTTCCAGCTGAGATTCAATCAGCAATCAATTAAGATTTGCCTTCATTTCCTTCCTTCAGTCTCTTTACACATTTCCATGCTCTCTCTCCTCTTCCTCTGATGCACTGCTGAGTTTAAATTGTGTTGGAGAAACCGTTTTCTTGTTGCGTTTAAGTTGTAACTAAATTAGTAATGAGGATGTATTGATTATGGAGGGTGATTTTTTTTTTTTATTTCTTTTTCTCTCTCTCTCCTCCGCCACCCCCCACCCCCCCACCCACCAACCCCTGCTATTTATTTATGGATGACTGAGGTTTTTTTGGTTTTAGCACTAAACCAAGGACTTGGCCACTATGTGGCTCCTGCTCAGGAGCAGAGTGGTACCTTTGAAGTGTTCAATGAAAATCGATTGGACACCCAACCTGTAGAACAACTGAGATCAACAGAGAAGCAGTGGTCTACACTTCCTTCAACTTCTGCTAAAGAGAACGAAATTGTTCCAGGACCCTGGAATACATCTGGAATGCGGGTCAGTGGAATAGGATGTTTTTAAACTAATTATAGTGAAATTTACCATCCCAGAATAGGTTATGGAAAGGAGGCTTAAAATTGTGAGACCCATGAGGGGTGCTGAAGTATTTTCCCTAACCCCTCTGCTGGGGTTTACCAGCACGGGTGAGGTATTAGTGACCTGTCTGTACTGTGACCTACTAGTTCAGCTGGTATTTAATTAATGGTAGCATATCCATTGTGTTGTCCTGGCAGCCTTGATGTGCTTGGTGGTGGGGGTGTCCCTCCCTCCTTTATTCCCCAACCTCCTTTGCCAACTGTCATCTTTCTCCCATCATCTTTCGGGCCTAGGTATGACTCCAGTGAACGCAACTAATCCTGGTTCTCTTCTGGGGCTAGAGTTGTTGGCCACTTTATTAACCATGTGGCTGCAGGCAAATTCCAGCTGTCAAATCAGCTGAGCTCTGGTGTATTTTGATACCATAATTAGAAGATTGAGTTGTAGTCCCACTTCAGGACCTTTTTTAGGTGCAAAGTTGCAGTTAACACTGCAATATTATATCTTTGGATATAATGCTAAACCAAAACCCCATTTGTTTGTTCAGATCAATGTTTACACTGAACAAACACACCCGGACTCTTTAGTTGAAGTATATCGTAGAGTTTACCTAAGGTTTCACCATCCACTTCTCTCAACCAACCCCATGAAAACTAACACTTCATTTATCTCGTTGCTGTTTGTGAACCTTCCTATACTTACAGTGGCTACTATATTTCTCTGCATAATATGTTGTACTTACTACAATGTGTCTTGATAAATGGCATTGAAAAAGCAAGACTCGATTGCAGTTCACTTGGAGATGGTAAGAACTGCCAATGTTGGAGTCCGAGATAATTGTCCCTTTCCGAAGAAGGATCCCGACCTGCAACGTCAACTTTCCTGCTCCTCTGATGCTGCCGAGTCTGCTGTGCTCCTCCAGCTCCACACTGTGTTAACTCAATTGCAGTTGACTTAATTGATGAAATGGGAGGCAACCTTGAGTCAAACAGTATGGTTTGGCATATATGATCTATATTGTGGATATGTCTGAATGTCAGAAAACAAATGGGTTGTTGCAATATCACCAGAAGCAAAATTGAAAGCAAGTAAAGCCCGTTGTGCCGATAGTGAACTTCCCTTACTAATAAAGAAATTGTAGTTAATTATCAATTTTATTTTAAAACACCAAGTGTTTGAAAATAGTTTATTGTGCAAATTTACTTTGAGCTTTTTTCCAACTTGTTTTCTTTTGAGATTTGTCAAAACTTGAACATTTAAGGGCCTCTTCATGTGTGGTGAATTTTGTCCCTCACTGTCTTCCATATGTAAGACAATCGCAATTTATGTCAACAACTAGAAAACCAATTGGAAAGCCTTGTATCTAACTTCTAACTTGGCTTCCAAATGGGCGTTTGTAATGCCAGATGAGATTGTGGGCTTGACCTCTGCAGCAATGGCTTCTGTGAAGATCAGACTGTGTATTGATGGCAATGAGGCTCCCTTAAATCCTCTTTTTTTTTCTAAAGTTGTGTGAATGATAAAGACAGGACTAGGCAGATTCTGAATGGTGAAATCAATAACTTTAGTGATAATTTATCTCAAGGCTAAGGTGGTTTATGGTTGATGTATTATCTGCCTGTCTGGGTAATGAATACTGAAGTGGTTGATATGTCTGGAGACAATCCCATTGATAAGTTTGTTCGATGGGAAAGCAAACTTTGGTGAACTTTCTCGTCTTTGGTTTTTATTTATTGCTATAATCAGAATCCCCTTTTTTCCCTTCTTAAATTAGATATAATCGTTTTGTCAACAATGTTGCTTGGTTTACAAGTTGTATAGCTGTTGCTCCTAAACCAGCTTGTACGAAGATACTTAGTTAACTGAAAGACCATTTAGTTTATCAATTTGATTTATTTCACTTATCAGGTGCACCGGCATTCCAATGTACCCGCAGTTCCCTTTTCTACAGTCCTGTCAGCCAAGAAACCTGACTTCAAGCTTTATGAGGAGGAATCTTCACATGAAGAGACTATGTATGTATAAAATTAGTGACTGTTATTTGGATTGTGTTTCTCTTGACGTGTGTAAACCATCTCCTCAAATATCGACCGGAAAAGAAGCATCACACTAATGTATGGAAAGACAGTGAAACGAGTAGACATTCGCTGGGTGTGGATTGCTGATCTTGATTTGGGAAGAGAGGGGTGCATCCGAAGTTCCATCACCTGTCGTTATTTTGTTTCTCCTTTCAACTCTAGTTGCTCCATTTTCTTAAGGTTGGGGTTGCTCAACCAAAGTTTCCTTATTTTGAAAACTAATTTACAGTTGATCTTGGCTACCAAAACAATTTTGAAACTTTTAATATTTTTTCCAATCCTACTCCTGTAATTTTGATTCGGTAGAAGCAGAAAGTTGGATCAGGTTTTCTGTTCCAAACAATAGTTAGGATACATAGTTTGCAACAACCAAGAGTGAGAATCCAGAAGGCTGTTGCATTCTCAGTGCCAGGGTTTGGGACTTTTTTTTTTTCTGTAGGCTGGAGAGAGACTTGCAGTGGGAGGTGAAGGATCTATTTGTTGTGGCCTGTGTAGGTATTAATGGCAAATGTGTGACTATGCAGGAGATTCTACTTGGTGTCTGATCAGCTAGGGGCTAAATTTAAAAAGCAAAACCTCAAAGATGGTACTTTCCGGATCATTACATGAACCGCAAGCAAATTGGCATAGGGTATGTAAGATTACACAATTGAACATGTGGCTTAAAGTCAGTATGGGAGAAATGGGTTTTGATTCATGAAGTACTGGCATCAGCACTTGCAGAAAGTGGAAGCTGTACTGTTAAAATCATGTTCACCTGACCCTTCATGGGCCCAGTGTTCTTGCAAATTGTAAAAGTAGGATGGTAAGGAGGACACTAAATTAAATGAGAGTGAGGGAGGATGTGCAAAATTCAAGAGAATAGACAAGGTCAACAAGGGATTATTAATCAATAATTATAGCGTGACATGGACAAATTTAAGACTGCACCAGCAGATTGAGTTGGAGGTTGCAAAAAACAGTAGAAAAACAGGACTAAAGGCTCTACCTGAATGAATTAGCATTCAAAACAAGACAGATAAATTGACAGTTCAAATAGAAATAAATGAGAGATTAGATAAATGATTGGAAGATTGCAAAAACATATTCAAAGGTATGTGACTTTTTAGAAGGATGGGAAGCTAGGAAAGGTTAGAAGGATAACTGGTAGTTTGAAGATGACATCAGTACAATAAAGTTGACCTGGTTTCTAAAGATAAAGATGTAGAATCCATTTGAGAAGAGATGAAAAGCAATAAGAGGAAGAAATCACTTTTGGATTATCAGAATGTTAGGTGAATGTTACGGGAAGAAATAAAGGGGTTTATGGGAAAGCTGCATGAATAATCATAGCTAATTTCTTATTTTACATCTAAATTAGACAAATCAGATTGGTAAATGTAGCCTGGAAATTGAGTTCAAAGATTCTTTGGACTAGTTTCTTAAAGAAGTATAGACTAGAGACCGAGGATTGATTAATGATTTTATTGTAAAAGTGCCTCTAAGTCGTGCTGATTGTAATATGATTCAATCCTGCATTCACATTGAGAAAAAGAAAAGTGGGTCTGAAATTAAATGTTTTCTGCTTGAATAAGACAGCTATGAAAGAATAAGAACAGAGCTAGCTAAAGTGATCTGGGAAATTAGGCTAAGGCTTGTAGCAGTTACATCTTGAATTAGGAAGAGAGGGGTGCATCTGAAATTCCATCACGTCCATTACGTTGTTTTCCCCTTTCAACTTGAGTTGCTCCATTTTATTAAGGTTGGGGAAGCTCAACCAATGTTTCCTTATTTTGAAAGCTAATTTATAGTTGATCTTGTCTACCAAAACAATTTTGAAGCCTCTAGCATTTACAGACATTTTAAGGAAATTTTTCACAATACTCAAATGATGCATTCCTTTGAGTGAAAGGCTCTAGGGAAAGGACTTTGTGTGGCTAACTAAGATCAGTATAGACTGTAAAATTGAAAGAAAAAGCAATTAGTGGCAGGTCAACATCTTTTTTTTTAAAAAAAAAAAAAAAAATTAAAGTATGGATAACAGCTAGCTAGAAATTTAAAACAGTAATATATTCTATAGAACTTTAAAAGGGAAAAGATTAAAGTGAATTGGCTTTGCTCTTCAAAGGTGATGGGTAAAAGTGAATAAATTGAATAAGTATTTTTCGGTCTTGACTATAGTTCCCTCCTTCCAAGAGGAGGATGTTAACCTTTAATTTTGCAGTCCACAGCATTATGGAATGAATTATTATAGCATTTTGATAACATGTCAATCCACAAGCATCCTGTATAATCCTACTTAAGGAATTAACAATTTTTAAAAATAAATGTATTGTCAAAGCTTTTCATCTTGCACTCATCAGGAAGAATCGGGAATTCTAAATTCCAAAACATCTCTCATTTTACCACAAGGATAACAGGTGTTGATGGTTAACAAATTGACTCTGCAATGGTGTGTTTAAATGCACAAGGCTTGGTTATGTTCTGTTTGACATTTGCAGAGAACAAGACCCTGTTAATGAATGTATGTTGCTTCTATCAACTGTGAATGAGCCACATTATGAGCTCAATTATTCTTTAATTAGTTGTTAATATAAGCGCACCCAGCTTTGTTAAGCAAGTGCTGCTAATCATGGAATACATCTAATGACAGATGTTTTGTTTTAAATTTTGCAAGTGCAGACAGGTTGAGTTTGCTCTGTACTCTGCCGATCACATTCAATGGAAGGAGCATGGTGTTTGATTCAATTAGCTGGTTGCTGGGGCACACCACCTCTACTTGGCAACACCCCAGCACTGTCATTTGTCCAAAAGATGTGACCTCCATACAATTGATGAACCTTCTGTACAAACTGCTAAATCCCTTTTCTTTACTATTAATTATTGAATGGAAATTTTGGGTTGTTTTGTTTGCTGTGAGTGCAAAATGATAAGCTTTTACAACATACCTTTTTTTTTCAGTAACTTGGTTATAACTTCTTTTGGTTTCACCTGGCTGTATAGTAATTTCCACTTCAATATAAATCCACAGTCTAAAACAGATTCTAGCTGATTTGTATTTAATTATATGTTGGGATTGTTGTACCACTCTGGGATATGGACCGTTCAACAAAGCGTGCATAAGCAAGGGTACGGTGTGTTTTTAAAGTTTCTGTTTTAAAGGTAACTTTTTAAAATATTTGTTTAAAAGTCAATTATATTCCCTCAGAGTTGAAATCCAAATTTTGGCACAGTCAATCCCCTTAACCAGAGGGTTCCATTCTTGAAGCCATGTGCGAGCCAATTTATATGCAGGACAATATAAAGTAGCCATTTGTAAGTACAGGAGATGTTAGCATGTCCAATCTTTGAAGTTACACCCGTGTGGGATAGTTTTGTAAGTTGGACATTTGTAAATCGGCAACTCCTGTATAATATTTCCATTGATGTGTTGCAGGACACCTCGTAAAATTGAGCCTTTGTTTCAACCAGTGTTGAGTGCTCGGAAACCCAGTAAAGAATTGAATCCATTGATTAGAGTACAGCTTCAAAATTGCAATGAAAATAAGGAAGTATCTATGTATTCAAAAGACCAGATCTACGCTGGACTGCGCGAGTTCTCTTTTGAAGAACTCCGAGCGGAGGAATTCAAAAAGAAATACAAGGCTCACCTTAAAGGTACAGTTGTTTTGACAGCCTTAATTGTCAATTTGCTGACCACATAAAAAAAAACTTGCATTAATATAGTAGATTTTACACTCTTGACAACCAGTTAATATAAGGCCCCACAAGAGAAATGAAATACAAGATCAGATACCATGTTGATTGAGGGTTTTATGTCTTAGCTGAAAGCTGGTACAGATGTATCAGTACACATTTTATGTTCAGTACTGGAGTGGGGCTTTAACCTGCTATCTGTTCATACAGAGGTGCTACAAATTAATCCAGGCAGAAGTTCACCAAGACTTTTGCAACAGCACCTTCCAAACACAAGACCACAATCACCAAGAAAGGCAAGGACATAGTTTATGCTCCAAAACACTCCTCATCCTGACTTGGAATTATATTGTTGTTCCTTCTGTGTCACTGAGTCAAAATCCTCGAACAGCTTACCAACAGCACTTTGGGCGTGACTATAACAGATGAGTGTGTAGCAGTTCATGAAGGCAGCTAATTGCCACCTTCTTGAAGGCAATTTGGGTTGGGCAGTAAATATTGGCCCTGTCAGCAAAACCCACATCTCATGAAGGAATGAAGAAACAAAAAACATATAATATTTGTTACTTGTTGAGAGTTTTGATCTAAACTGAAATTAACTTGCTGCAAAGTTGTAAATCTATAAATGCTCTGAATGCAATCACTAACTTTGTTGTAAGGGAGATAATGTGCCTTCTGATCATTATTATGCTACTGATTAGAATCAACACTTAATCATAGAATGGAGCCATCGTTTCAATAGGTATATGATCAGGTCGCCAAAGTTGTTATTTATATATATTAAACACTTTTCTCCCATTCTGACCTTTTTAATATCTGGTGACTTTTGCCTCTTAGCAGTTTGCTTTAAAGAAAGCAAAATAAGTCACCTTGTTGCTACAAAGCCAACATGCAGGGAAATAATGGGAATGAGATATGTGTTTGCTCATAGTTGTCTGTTTGGGTTTTTGTAGAATGTGATATTCATTTATTAAAGGATTTCATCCTTGTGGCTGGTGTTTTCCAGGTCACTTAGGTTTTCGGTCTATCTCTGTATTAACAAAGGAGAATATAATTATTAGATTAGTTGTCAAGAATGATAAAATCAGAAAGTGTAGCTTTCTTCAGTGTCCTTAATTTTCATGCACTTCTTCATTAGAGTCATAGTCATACAGCATGGTCTTTGGCACACCATGCCTAGCTGACCAACAAACACCAAACTACGTTAATCCCCTTTTCCTACACATGGTCCATATCCTACTGTACCCACACTAAGTGCTCTCAGATGCTTCTTAAATATTGCAATAGTACCTGCCTCCTCCTCCACCTTTTTAGGAAACTTATTTTTAAAAATATGCAACTGAATTACTTGTGACTGCTATCTCTATTTTGACAGTCTGACCAGGATCCTGTTTGTTAGTTTTAAAATTTGGTGGTCCTTCAGGTAACTTTGGATATTGTAGTCAACTTGGTGTAATGTGAAAAGTCTGATTTGTGTAGAGCCCAAACAACTTTAACCTGCAATAATGTGAAGAGCTGGTTACCACTGAAATTTAATGTCTACTAATTCGCCTACAACTTGGAAAAATAACACTTGTTGCCTGCCTGTTTTGTAGACCCCTTTCTCCCTTGCCCTGTGGCTGAAAGTTATGTTACTGTAATTGTGCCAGACAACTTAGTGGTGATTTTGTTTTAAGGCTTTGGAAAGAATTGAATGTGGGCAGCTTCTGTTCCCATTTCTTCTGCATTAGGCCCCAAATAATCAATTTAATTGTATACATTTGGTATACGCTGAATTTACAGTTTCTCAAAGATGAAAGGAACATGCTCTGACCTGGTCACTTTCTATTTTGATGATGTTCTGAAATGCTTCTGTGAGTCACGCTTGTTTGCAATCCTACAGTTGGCAATAGAATAGTTATGACTATCTTGTATATTTTATGCAGAACAAGAAGAGAAATTGTTGAAGTTAAAGCAAGAAAAGGAGGAGGTGGAGCAATTGATCCACATGGCAGAAATGAGAATGAAGGAGCAGCGGGAGCATAACCAACTAGAAACACAACAGGTCTGTTGACCAAAGAGATATAGTGACTACCTGATTATTAAGATTTACTAATCCAGCCAGCTAATAAAACTAATTCAAATATCATTGAATGTCAATTGGTGAATTAAATACTCAGCTAACCAATCCAATGTGCTTCTACTTTGATTGGCGATTGCATATATGGGTTATAATGGATATACTCATTTAGTACTATTAGCAATCCTGGTTTCAGCACTTACATTGCAAATAATTTGTTGCCAGTGATTGAAGGTTAATGTAGCCATTTTGTACCAGGACCCCCTATCCAGTGGGCAGTGAGTTGTATAAATGCTGATCAAGAAAAATGAGACATAAATAAACCTTTAATTTGTGGCCCAGTTTTTAAAAGAAAAAGTATGTGATGTGGAACTAAATGCTTATCCTGAAGTATGACACAGGCTTGTAACTTAACTCTAGTTAATTACATTCCCTCGTATTGTTTGGCGGGATGGCACATAACCCATGAAAAATTTAAATGAATCAAACAAGACAAAACCACAAGATTTCATTACCTTGCATGGAGGGGCATGTCTGGAAATACTCCCCAGAACCTTTTTTTTGTTACATGTTACTGCATTTCCCATGATGTTCAGTGTGAACAATGAATGTGGGTATGATTGAAGTAAATAATCAAGAAAGTGCCCTACTGAATTTTATTGAAAATTATTTTACTTAAACCTCTTGCTCTCCCATGAGCAGCAATCTGTTATGTTTTGTATCAAAAACAGAAAATAATAGACAATGACTTGCTTTATTTGTTATGGGATCCTTCCGCTCAGCTGTGGGTAGAATTGGACACCACTTTTTCCAAATGTGTAACAGGCCTGTGCTCACCCTGGACTTTAAATGTCCTAGATGTATGTTTTCCTGCAGAGTTTAAACTCTCTGCTTTCAAAAGTGGTAGGTTGTGGTTCTAATAGTCTGTAGACCTGTTGTTTTTTTTAATTGATACTGGAGAAAATATTTGGTATTCTGATGAGCTAAAATAATTGGACCTACCTGAATGTGTCTGGTACTATTCTTGGTCCTTACTATGGTAATGAATGTGGGAAGTCTAATCTCTGATGCAGTGATTTTTTTTTTTTTTTTTTTCTTTAGTAAGAAAAATTTCTCCTTGCGGTTGATATGTACAAATCATGGTATTTTGTAGATGCATAATGAGCACTAGTTAGTATTATTGAAACACTTGACAGGGCCTTATGGCTACTAGCAGGTTGTCTTGCCAGGATCTCCACTCTACAATCTGCATTGCTGTGTGTGAGAAGGGAAGATTCTCTGGTTGGGGAAATTAAAGGGCTGCAGGAAATAAACGTACAGCTCACATGTACACAGTGAGTCGCAAGGTGATTAACCTTGCTACAAAACCATGAAATACTGTAATTTCATTTGCATCACTTAAGATGCAACTTTTAACTTGGCCAGATGTTCTTTAACTGGAAATTGCATTACAGTGTCTAACTTTCTAATTTATTTGTGTAGAATCTGAAGTGTTTTCATATTTACGGTTTAACTGTGACTTCTTGCATGTCAGACAGTACAAACAAGTGACGACACAGAGCTAAGCAATCTCATAATGAACGGATCAGATCTAAGCTCTGCAGTCCTGTTAAGTCCAGTTGTGAATGGTGGTGGACAACCAAACAATTCAGTGGAGGCGGTAGCTCCACAAAATCCCCATCCTCAATGATGGAAGAGCCCAGCACCATTGCAAAAGATAAGGCTGATGCATTTGCAGCAGTCTTCAGCCAGGAGTGCTGAGTGGATGGATGGTGTCATCAATAGTGCCATCAAGCCTCAACTGCTCAGCAATAACTTGCTCCGTGACTCCCAGTTTGGGTTCCACCAGGGCCACTCAGTTCCTAACCACACTACAGCCTTGGTTCAAACGTGAGCAAAAGAGCTGAATTCCAGAAGTGAGGTGAGAGTGACAGCCCATCACATCAAGGCCTCAATTGACAAGGAGCCCTAGCAAAACTGGAATCAATGGGTATCGGAAGCAGTTTCTCGACTGGTTGCAGTTATACCTGCCATATAGGTCAGTCATCGCAGGTTAATGTGTATTCACTTTCTTTATAAAAGTACACATCATATCTTGTGTCGTAGACTCCTGGTAGCATAAAGCCAAAACACTGCTGGAAATCAAAAACAATCAAAAACAAACAAAATGCTGGAGAAACTCAGCAGGTTTGGCAGGACCTGTGGAGAGAGAATCATTTGCTGTTTCAAGTCTAGTAGGATTCTTCAGAATTTCAGAACGACTTTACTTAAAGAGTCATATCAGACTCAACATTAACTCTTCCTTCCTCTCCACAGGTGCTGCCAGACCTGAGTTTCTACAGCCTTGTGTGTTTGCCTCTGGTAGCATATCTAGGTTGACTAAATAAGTAGTCCTAGTCCAAACCAGCCAAAAAAAAAAAGTTTTTGTTTGAAATATTCTGTTTATTCTTGCTTTTAGAATGAAGTAATTAATAACTCGGTGCCATGGTCAGCGATCACTACTAGGGAATTTGGCACAGAAATCAATCCTTCAGAAAGGAATGCTGAAGATCCTGATAGGAATGGGTAAATACATTGTATTTTAAGTTCCTTATCCTTTCTTTGTACTTCAAATAGTTTGTGAAGCAAGAATGGAATACCATTTTAAGCTGCTGGAATTGTTTCTTCAGTACATTCAGTAAAGCCTTTTAAAGATGGTGGATGAGCTACCAATCTAACAAACTGTCAAGATCATACCAGCTTGAGCTTACTGCCAGTTGTTATTTTCTTGCAATGGAACTTCTGTTTTTGGGTTTGGTTATCCAAGAGTTATTGTGAATCTCATCCTTACTTAGCTGCTCCATTTCCTTTTTCTTGACATTATAAATAGAAATCTTTGTAAAATTGTCACTGAATTATGTTAATTTACTTCTCAACTGGTTCTTGATCAGTTCTGTAGCTGATTCACCTAGAAAGCCATGTATGATCAATTGCAGGTCTGTTCTTTTATTCCAGCTGTAACCAAACTAGCTCCACTGATATCTCATGATACGTAGATCCTGTTACTCAGTTTGAAGATTTGTAAACCTTTATGCGATCAAACTCTTTCTTTCACGATAGTCATGGGTAAGGATAGGTACATACAGCAGGGTAAAGTTTATAATTGGGGGAGGGGTAATTACAATTCATTTAGGCAAGAACTGGTTAACATAAATTGGGAACAGATGCTGTCAGGGAAGAGTACCACAGAAATGTGGAGGTTGTTTAGGGAATGCATACTGCATGTGCTCGATATGTTTGTTTGTCCCTAACAAGCAGAGAAGATGCGGTCGAGTGAGGGAGCCATGGCGCTCTTGAGGTCGAACAACTGGTTAAGAGGAAGGAGGAGGCTTATGTAAGGTTTAGGAAAAGAGGAATGAAAAATGCTCTGGAGGGATACAAGTTAGCCAGGAAGGAGCTGAAGAAAGGGCTTAGGAGAGCTATAAGGGGGCGTGAGAAAACCTTGGCGGATAGGATCAAGGAAAACGCCAAGGCTTTTTACACGTATGTGCAGAACAAGAGAATGACCAGAGAAAGGGGGCCGATCAAGGATTGTAAAGGGAATTTGTGCACAGAGCCTAAAGAGATAGGAGAGGTCCTTAATGAATACTTTTCCTCAGTATTCGCAACTGAGAGGGACCTAGTTGTAGAGGAGGACATTGTGAAACAGGCAGGTAGGCTAGAGGAGGTTGATGCTAGGAATTCTGAGGAAGTTTAAAAATAGCTAAGACCCCGGGTCTGATGGGATTTATCCAAGGATTCTATGGTAAGCGATGGACGAGATCGCAGGGCCTTTGGCGATGATCTTTTCATCCTCACTGTCCACGGGTATAGTGCCGGAAGATTGGAAAGAGGCAAACGTCATTCCCTTTTTCAAAAAAGGGAACAGGGATAACCCCAGAAATTACAGGCCAGTTAATCTTGCATCAGTGATGGGCAAATTATTGGAAAGGGCTCTGAGAGACCGGACTTATGATCGCTTGGAAAGGCACAGTTTGATTTGTGATAGTCAGCATGGATTTGTGAGGGGTAGATCATGCCTCACAAACCTTATTGAATTCTTTGAAGAGGTGACCAAACACGTGGATGAAGGTGGAGCAGTGGATGTGGTATACGTGGATTTAAGTAAGGCGTTTGATAAGGTTCCCCACGGTAGGCTCGTGCAGAAGGTAAGGAGGCATGGGATAGGGGGAAATGTGGCAGATTGGATTCAGAATTGGCTGACCCTTAGAAGACAAAGGGTGGTAGTGGATGGAAAATATTCAACATCGTGCTCTATTACGAGTGGTGTACCACAAGGATCTGTTCTGGGTCCTCTTCTATTTGTGATTTTTGTAAATGATTTGGATGAAGGAGTGGAAGGGTGGATTAGCAAGTTCGCGGATGATATGAAGGTGGGTCATGTTGTGGACAGTGCGGAGGGCTGTTCTAGGTTATAAAGGGACATTGATAGAATGCAGAGCTGGACTGAGAAGTGGCAGATGGAGTTTAACCCTGAACAGTGTGAGGTGATTCATTTTGGAAGGATAAACTTGAAAGCAGAATACAGGGTTAACGGAAAGATTCTTGGCAGTGTGGAGGAGCAGAGGGATCTTGGGGTTCATGATCACAGTTCCCTGAGAGCTGCCACCCGGGTGGATAGAGTTGTTAAGACGGCGTATGGTGTCTTAGCTTTCATTAATAGAGGGATTGAGTTCAAGAGCCGTGAAGTTATGCTCCAGCTATGTAAAAGCCTGGTTCGGCCACTTCTGGAGTATTGTGTCCTGTTCTGGTCACCTCATTACAGGAAAGATGTGGAAGCGTTAGAAAAGGTGCAGAGGAGATTTACCAGGATGTTGCCTGGAATGGAGGGAAGGCCTTACGAGGAAAGGTTGAGAGAGCTAGGGCTTTTCTCTTTAGAATAACAAAGGATGAGGTGACTTGATAGAGTTGTACAAAATGATCAGAGGTATAGATAGAGTGGACAGCCAGAGACTTTTTCCTAGGGTGGAGGTAGTTTTTACGAGGGGACGTACCTTTTAAAGTGAAAGGAGGTAGATATCGGGGAGACGTCAGAGGTAGGTTCTTTACTCAGTGGCAGGGGAGTGGAATGCATTGCCGGAAAGGGTAGTGGAGTCGGCCTCGTTAGGGGCATTTAAGCTGCTATTAGATAGGCATATGGATGATAGTGTAAGGTAGCGGTGAAGGTTAGAAAGACCTTTAGGTTTAGGGTAAAAGTTCGGCACAACATCGTGGGCCAAAGGGCCTGTACTGTTCTATGTTAAACCTCTTGCAGTGTGGATGGAAACCATTTGCCAGATAAGCCTTTCCCCAATCTTTCCCAAAAGTTCGGTCTTTGAGTAATTAAAACAGATTAATTGTTTTATGTATAGTAATGACATTAAGGGATATAAAAATACAATAGGAAAATGACTTTTGAGGTCCATGATTTGAACTGACAGACCAAGCTCCAAGGGCTGATGGCTACTCCTATTTCTATATTCTGTCCTTTTTATTTTCTGTTGGTCTACACATTCATTTCCTCTTGTTGTGAATTCACCAATAAAAATCTGTTTTCTCCAATTTTCCTTAGGTTTGTTAGGCTGGTTCTGGGTATGGAGGCATTTCCTTATGCAAAGAGGGTTATGTAGGTTGAGCTTATACACCATTGGAGTTTAGAACGATGAGAAGCGACCTTTATTGAAACACTCATGATTCCTAGGGGGCTTCACAGTGTAGACGTGGATAGGGTGTTTCCCCTTGTGGGAGGATCTAGGACCAGAGGATATCATTTTAAGACTGAGGTGAGGAGAAATTGTTTCTGCAGAGGGTAGTGAATCTGTGGTCATTCTTTAACGTGGAAGACTGTGGATGCTAGGTTATTGAGTATTGATTTATTTTTTGATCAGGGAATCCACGGTTATGAGGATAGAGCAGGAAAGTGGAGAGCAATGGATGGATAAAGATATTGAGCTTCTAGTCAAGAATAGAAAAAAAAAATCATAGAAATAAATAACTGGGTTCAAATGAATCTATTCAACAGTATAAAGTGTATAGGGGCATTCTTAGCAGGGAGATCAGGAAGGCAAAGAGGATAGGAGAGAGCCTTGCAAAATAAGGTTAAGGATAATCCAAAGAGATTCTACAAGTACATTTAAAAGCAAGACAGCATCTAGAGAGATAGTAGAGCCCCTTAAAGATCAAAGACATTGTTGTTGTGTTGAACCTCAGGAGAAGGGAAAGATATTACATGAATGTTTTGTCAGTTTTTACTGTGGAGCAAAAAAAGAGGCTAGAGAACTAAGGAAAATAAATATTGATGTTTGACAGTTTATATTACAGTGGTGAAAATGCTGGAGGTTTGAAAAAAATATAAAGATGGGTAGATCTAGTGTGTCCCAGGACTTTGTGGGAAGTTAGGAAATTACAGAGCCCCTTGCAGCAATATTTGTAGCACCTATAACTACAGGTGAGGTGCTGAATGATGGAGAGTGGCTAACCTTGTGCCTTTGTTTAAGAAGGGATGTAAGAAGCCTGGGAGCTATAGACCTGAAAGCCTGACTTCTGTGGTGGGTAAGTTGTTGGAAGTGATGGCAAGGAATGTTTAGGGATAGTCAGCATGGTTTTGTGCAAGGGGAAATTATATGTCTCAAACTTGGTTGAATTTCTTGAGGCAATTTCTTAACCAAGAAGATTGAAGGTAGAATGGTAAACCATTGTTTACCTAGACTTTATTAAAGCCTTTGACCAGGTTGCACGTGGTAGACAAATTAGTAAAGTTAGATCACCTGGGATTCAGGGTGAGCTTGCCAGTTGGATATAAAATTGGCTTAATGGCAGGAGACAGTGGTATTGGAAGATTGTGTTTTTCAGGCTGGAGAAAAGACCTGCCTGATGAGGATCGGTGCTGGGTCCACATTTTATATAAATGATTTAGATGACAATATAGAAAGCACGGTTAGTAAGTTTGCGGATGACACCAAGATTGATGGTGTAGTGGCCAGTGAAGAAAGTTATCTGTGATTATGAAGAGGTCTTGATAATTGGGTCAATAGGCTGAAAAGTGGCAAATGGAGTTTAATTTGGATAAATGTGAGGTATTGCATTTTGGCAAAACAAACAAAGACAAAACTGGCACAAGTAAAGGTAGAGCCTTGGACAGAGGGACTTAGAAGTTCAATACATAATTCTTTGAAGTTTGCATCACTGATGGATCAGGTGGTTAAGAAGGCGTTTAA
>NC_063339.1:71841314-71882717 GCF_021869965.1 Rhincodon typus | reverse complement strand
CCGGTGGAGGAAGTGGTGAGCTGCCGTAGGGGCCGCAGGCAATCTGGTAAGATCTAGCGTGGGATCGGATGGGCAAGGGAGAGAGCAGGAGGAACTCCATCCTCCACCCGCTCCATCCACCTTAATCCATCCCCCATGTGACTCACTGGGGAGCAGGCTTGGGCAATGTGGTACAGGATAGTTACAGCACAGGAGGAGGCCATTCAGCCCACCCAATGCCAGGCCATAATCTTCGAAACGAACGCAGAGAATGTGAGAGGGAGAGAGAGACGCGCAACAGGTTTGGCAGCATCTGTAGAGAGAGAGAGAGAGAGACAGAGTTAGCGTCTCAAGCCCATTATGACTCTTTCTCGGCTTAGTCAAAATAATTTTTGGAATTAGTTTTGCAGGGTCCCAGGCTGACTGCCATCTTGATGGCCTGGAGGATGCCATTGTGTCACATTTACACTGAGTGTGCGAGAGGTTATAATCCCCTCTTTCATCAACCCAAGAGGCTGCTGCTCCTGGATTTCTGGCTAAACTCCAGTCCCCTCTTCCCGATTTTTGGATACCTTTTGTGGAGGGGAGCATGTTGGAGGTTGGCCATCTTATCTTGGCTGGAAGCTTGGACAGGTCCAGGCAGAATGCCTTTGCGTTAGGGCCAGATCATTCGGCCCAATTCTACAACTTGTTTCCATGGATACATTTGTCACCCGCGCCGGTGTTCCTGGAGATGGAGCACATGTTGTTCATTTGAGGCCCTGTGCAAGAGGTGGGCCATCAGAAAAACAGAAGTGCGTTGTCCATATTTGAAATCGAATTTTGGCTCTTGTCATTGGATTAGGTTTCAATTTTGTTGAAGTTTATTGGTTGCACTTTTTTTATTAAGAGAGAAAGGCACTTACAGTCATAGAAATGTACAGCACAGATACAGACCCTTTGGCCCAACTCGTCCATGCTGACCAGATGTCCTATATAAATCTTGTCCCATTTGACAGCCTTTGGCCTATATCCCTCTAAACCCTTCCTATTCATATACCCATCCTGATGCCTATTAAATGTTGTAATTTTACTAGCCTGCACCACTTCCTCTGGCAGCTCGTTCCATACACACACCACCCTCTGTGTGGAAAGGGTTGCTCCCTTAGGTCCCTTTTATATCTTTCCCCTCTCACTTTAAACCTGTGCCCTCTAGTTTTGGACTCCCCCCACCCTGGTGAAAAGACCTTGCCCTTCACTCTGTCCATGCCCCTCCTGATTTTATAAACCTCTATAACGTCACCCTTCAGCCTCTGATGCTCCAGAGAAAGTAGCACCAGCCTATTCGGCCTCTCCCTATAGCTCAAACCCTCCAACTCTGGCAATATCCTTGTAAATCTTTTCTGAACCCTTTCAACTTTCACAACATTCTTCCTATAGCAGGGAGACCAGAATTGTATGCAATATTCCAAAAGTAGCCAAACGAATGTCCTGTACAGCTGCAACATTACCTCCCAACTCCTATACTCTGTGCACTAACCAATAAAGGCAGGAGTACCAAACAGCCCCTTCACTATCCTATCAACCTGCGATTCCACTTTCAATGAACTATGAACCTGCACGCCAAGGTCTGTTTGTTCAGCAACATTCCCCAGGACCTTACTATTAAGTGTATAAGTCCTGCCCTGATTTTCCTTTCCAAAATGCAGCACCTCACATTTATCCAAATTAAACTTCATCTGCCACTCCTTGGCCCATTGGCCCATCTGATCAAGATCCCGTTGTATTCTGAGGTAACCTGCTTCCCTGTCCACTACATATCCAATTTTGGTATCCTCTGCAAACTTACTAACCATAACCACCTATGTTCACATCCAACTCATTTATATGTTTTAATTGATACTGACATCAGTCATCAGTTATCAAGCAGAAAACTGAGTTAGTCAACGTTTCTTGCCTACAAATGTTCGAGTTAGGAATAGGCCACTCAACCCTTTGAACTTGCTATCCCATCAATAAGATCGTGGTTGATCTGATCTCCATGTTCCCACCCACCCACCCACAGTAACCTTTCACCCCCTTGCTTTTCTTCCTCTGCCTTAAAAATAAGATTCAAAAGTAGTCTGCTTTTTGAGAAAGCGAATTCCAAAGACTCACCATCCTGTACGAGAGAAAAGATTTTTCTTCATCTCTTGTCCCTAAAGCCGGTGACTCCTTCCTTTTGAACAGTTCTAGGTTCTTAGCAATTCAGGAGCAGCAATTTCTCACTCAGTTTTAATTCGTCTAACGCCACGTTTGCAATTTAGTGACTTTCAGGTTTTAGCTGGGCACGGCAGTTACAATGCTGGCCTGCTCTGTCTGCACGCGCTGGTGAAAAAACATTCTCTTCGCCACAGAAGCGGCAACACCACCTCGTTTGTTTTACAGTTCCACTGTCCAACTTTGAGGGGTTGTCGGCTGGGACATTGATAGACAGCAGTGTGACTCCCTCCGTGCTCCCTCAGCTCTGCCCACAAGCAGCGGGTTGTAAGGCTTTGAGGTTGTAAAAGGAGCTGCATGCCACAAACTTGATGATGCAGCTCTCAGCAGTAGCAGCAACAACCTGCATCTACGTAGACACCCCACCCCTTTTACCTACTTCGCAAGAACGCGCGATTCCACACCAAGTCCACCCGAGTTTGGCGAACAAATTTAACAGCGTCTTACTGCTAAGAGAGAGTTGGAGAGATCAAGGGAGGAACTTCAGGGGTAACTTGAACCCATCAGTGGTGGGGCAAAGCGGGTGGGAGGCCGGAGTTGGAGGAGCACAATTCTCAACAAATTGTTGGGTGGGAAATGTTTCTACCTGAGTGTAAGACCGTAACAAACTCACTGTGCTGAAAACGTCTGCAATCCTGAGGTGGGAGAACTCCGTTATTAATGTGGCTCACCGGTGCTTTGAACTGGAGTCTTCACAACAAGTCCAGTGAAAGGAAATGCAAGGCTCATTTGTATGGCAATAATCTGAAAGGATGCCTTTATCTCTCACTCTTTTCTTCGCTTTTCTCCCCCCTCGCAGAGCCGACAAAACAGATCCTGAAATCCTTGGTACAGAGCGGTGAGTAAATTTACTCCCAAGCAAAATAAATACCTAGTTTCTCCGCCATCCAGCACTCCTGCTCCCTCCAAGGTGCCACCTTCTGCAGTGGACTAGCTCTGCGGACACAGGCCATATACCATCCAAGGGTCAATCCTTTACCTTTTGCGATCCCTCTCTACAATCCCCTCACTGCAGCTCCTGTGCATATTCCAACAACAGAATATGAGCAACACTATTTAACTGTGGGAGGCGTCATGATTGAAAAGATCATTTCCCCCACCTCCTCCCCGCCAACCCCCCCTCCCCCCCAAAAACCCTGTCCAGCACAGGAACAGGGGAAGCAGGCCATTCAGCCCTTCCAACATGTTCTACAATTCAATGAAAAGATGGCTGCTCGGCCCATCAATTGCCACCCCCACCTACCCTGTTTCCGTAACCATTACTTCTCTTCGCTGACGAAGATCTACCTATGTTAATTTTGAAATTTTCAATTTATTCCTTTTTTGGGGAAGGAGGTTTCTAGAGTTCCAATATCCTTAGTGTGAAGACATCACCCTGAATGACCTGGCTCTAGTTTTAAGGTTAAGTTCCTTTGTTCTGGACTCGGAGGAAATAATTTCTCCTGGACCAAGAGGCCTGGGTTCAAGTCCCACCTGCTCCAGACATGTGTGTTCACATCTTTGAGCAGGTTGATTAGGAAAATAATCGGAAATAATTTGTAATCCAGTATTCGGGGGATTTGAAGTTACTCCAATTAGAACATAGGCTTAATTTGGACCATTCTTTTTCATAAACTGTGACAGAATTTTTTAAAAATCTGGAATTATGGGTCTGATACTGACCATGGAACCATTTTTCTGGGGACCCGGATTCAAATCTCGTCACGGCAGATGGTGGAATTTGAATTCAATAAATATCTAGAATTAAGAGTCTAATAATGACCATAAATCCATTGTTGATCGTTGAGGAAAAACCCATCTAGTTCACTAATGCCCTTTAGGGAAGAAAACTGCCATCCTTACCTGGTCTGGCCTACATGGGACTCCAGACTCTCAGCAATGTGGTTGACTCTTAACTGCCCTCAGGGCAATTAGGGATGGGCAATAAATGCTGCCTGGTCAGCCACGCCCTCATCCCGTGAACGAATAAAGAAAAAAAATTGTTGATTTGTTGTTGAAAAGACTATCTGGTAATCATCAGAATCCACTCAGGTAGATCACCCCTTCAGTTTATATACTCAAAACAATGCTACTTAATCTACCCTCACAGTTAAGCCTTTTTAACCCCCAATATTCTTTTAGCCAGTCTGTGTTTTTAGTCTCTTCAAATGTTAGCAAAGGTACATTCTTCCAGAGGTGGTTTATTTCTTGATGGGAAAAATAGTTCCTTGAAGGATAACATTTTGAAAAATGAGTGCTGATAACCTGATCGAAAGCAACCTGTAGATAACATTAGTGCTTGACTCTGAATAAAATTCTTCCCTCCCTCACATTCCCCACCTTTTCCTAAAGGCACTGATCCATTATTTGGATGGCTGTTTCTGAGACATCTCTGGTAACTCAAGCCTGAAATTGCTATTTGGCTGTGGGGGGAAGCACAGATGATCAGATGTGAGCCTCAACAATATTTATCCATTATATAGGGATGAGCTTATTAGTCTCTAAAAGAAACACTTGCATTAATATAACTGTCATAACCTCAGCATTGAAGTGTTTTGCAAACAATGAAATACTTTCAAACTTGTAACGTAAGAAACACAGCAGATAATTTACACACATAAGATCTCACAAATAGCAATGTGATAATGATTAGATAATCTACTTTAATGATGCTTGAAGATAAATATCTGGCAGAACATGAAGGATGACCTCCCCCAATCTTCAAAATATTTACTATATGAAATCTTTGAGAGGACAGGTTTTAATATTTTATTATCTTATCGAGAAAATTGTACATCTGTCATAGCAGCATCTCTGAACTAGAGAGTGAACCTAGATCTTATGCTCGTGACATAATCAAACAATCTTTTGACCCAGAGGCAAGAGAGCTACCAGCCTTGCCAAGTCTGAGCCTCCATCAGCCTTTGTCCACATTCCGACATGTTTTCCCCCTTTCTGTATATTCATGCACCCTCTCCTTGATACTTGAGATGGCTGGATAATTGGCTGTAGCAAAGTTCAGGGGATGTCGAAGTCAAAATGTAAGGGGCTCAAACCCCACTCCAGGAAAGCACCAGATCTAGGCCGGTACACTCAAGTAGTACTGAGCAAAAATTTCATTGTTGAAGGTGCCAACGTTTGGATGAAGTTTTAAATTGAGGGCCCAGTTGTCACCTTGGTGAATCGTCAAAAAAAAACCAGTGCACCTTTCCAAAGAAGGGGTGTTCTTTATAATTATTCATCTCTCAAACAACATTATTAAAGACACTGTCAATTTAGTTGTTATCTCATTTCTGTTCGTAGGAGCTTACTTGTTGCCAACTTCTTATATTTGAATAGTGACAATCTTCTAACAATACCGCATTGGTTGCAAAGCACTTTGGGACATTCTGAGGTCATGAAAGGTGTTATATAAATGTTATCTTCTCAACAGTTAATCATCTTCTACCATCTCCTTGTTGCCAATCATTCCCTTCCCAGTCTGTTGCAAATGGCATCATCAGCTGAGAGTGTTGGTTTTTCTGCCAGTGCCACTTGAGTAAGGCACTGTACCCTCTCCTTTTGCTGACTAAGCATTGCTGCTAATTTGACAGTGGTCACCCATTTCTCCATTATGTGATATCTAATGTTCTCTGTCTCTCTCTCTCTGCCTCCTTCTCCACACTGCTTTATGATATGACGGCACCCCACCTTGAACTCCACAGTTTCTCTAAAGGTAAGACCATCACCTCTGCTCTAATTGTACTGTAATGCTTGGCTTTTGTTTATTAGGCCACGTGTGTCAATGCTAATGGGTAATTGCAATGTTTTTCACTCTTCTCCCCCCTCCTCAAGAAGGAGTTAGATTCTTAGCTAGACTCTGGCTTTTCAACCTCCCTCCAGAGTTTAGGCTTTGAACCTTGAGTGCCTGGCAACTTGTTTGTCCAGCATACAATACTGGCACCCCCCCCTACCCTCATTCACATAGGCATCTGATAGTCATCATTTACGTGAGCAATCGGTTTATGCTGGTCACGTTGGGCTCAAGCCTTCTAACTTGGATGCACTGTGCTCAGTGGTAGCACTGATCTGAGAGATCTGGTTGACATTGAGCCTCACTCTAGCCAAATTGGGCCAATCTCTCAAACAGGATACTGTTGGGGGGTGAAATAGCCTCTCAGGAGATTGCACAAGCAGCAGCCAGGCCTGTGGCACCACAACTGGTTCTGCTGCAAAGCAGGGCAGGGCAAAGTGCAGGCGAGTGACAGGGGTAGGTGACTCGATAATCAGGGGCACAGACAGGCATTTCTGTGGGTGTGAACGAGACTCTAGGCTGGTGTGTTGCCTCCCTGGTGCCAGGGTCCTGCATGTCTCCGAGCAGGTACAGGACATCCCTGAAACAGACAAAAGTCATTGTCCACTTTGGCATAAATGACATGGGTAGGAATTGGGAAAAGGTCCTGCGAGGACAATTCAGAAGTTAGGTAGGGAGCTAAAAAGCAGGTCTACCAGGATAGTCATTTCAGGGTTACTGAATGTGCCACGAGCTAGTGAGGCTAGGAACAGAGAGTACAGTTGAACACGTGGCTAAAGAGCTTGTGTAGGAGAGAGGGCTTTAGATATATGGATCATTGGGATGTCTTCTGGGGAAGATGGCACCTGTACAAGAAAGACGGGTTGCACCTGAACTGGAGGGGCACCAATATCCTGGGCGGGAGGTTTGCTAGAGCTCTTCAGGAGGGTTTAAACTAGTGTGGCAGGAAGGTGGGAACCGGAACATCAGGCCAATAAGTGTAGGGACTGGAAACAAAAGAGAAACTGAGATATGCATAGCGCAGAGTAAAAGCAGGCAGAGGGAAGTCATGGGGCTCAGAGGGACTGGAGGTCTGGAGTGCATTTACTTCAATGCAATGAGTATAGCAGGTAAGATAGTTGAACCAAGAGCATGGATTACAATGTTATTATCATTACAGAGACATTGTTAGAGGAAGAGCAGGACTGGCCGGGATATTGCTGTTTTAGACGGGACAGAAAGGGAAACAAAAGGGGTGGGGGAGTTGCACGGCTTATTAGGGATCACATCACAGCTTTATTGAGGGAGGACACATCGGAGGGATCTTGCAGTGAGGCATTATGGATGGAGCTCTGGAATAGGAAGCGTGAAATCACAATGTTGGGAGTTTTCTGTGGACCTCCCAACAGCACATGGGAAACAGGGGAGCAGATATGTAGTCAGATACTGGAAAGGTGTGAGAAAAGAAGGGTAGTTGTGATGGGTGACTTCAACTTTACTTTTATTGACTGGGACTCCCTTAGACCCAGGGACTCAGATGGAGAGCAATTTGTTAGATGTGTCCAGGAGGGCTTTTTGAGACAGTTATGTTGCCAATCCAACCACAGAGGAGGCCATACTAGACTTGGTATTAGGGAATGAGCCAGGACAGGTGCTCGATGTTTCAGTAGGAGAGCACTTTGGCCTAAGTGACCATAACTTCATAAGATTTCAAGTAGTCATGGATAAGGACAAGAATGGTCCTCGGGTGAGGGTGTTTAATTGGCCAAGGGCCAATCCAAATTAGACAGGGATTGGTGAATGTGGATTGGGAGCAGTTATTTGAGGACAAACCTATGTCTGGCATGTGGGAGGCTTTTAAAGTACAGGACATGCATGTCCCTGCAAAACTGAAGGATAGGAATAGCAGGATTTAGGAACCATGGTTGCCGAGGGAAATTGTAAGCTTGGTCAAAAGGAAAAAGAAAGCATATGATAGGTCTAGGCAGCTAGACTAAGCCCTTGAGGAGTTTAGCGAAACTAGGAAGGAAGTTAAGCATGGAATTAGGAAGGCTGAAAGGGGTCCTGAGATGTCTTTAGCAAACAGGGTCAAGGAGAATCCCATGGCTTAGAAGAAAGAGGGTAGCAAGGGAAAGAGTAGGCCCACTCAGGGACAAAGGAGGGAAGTTATGCGTGGAGCTACAGGAAGTGGGAGAGATCCTTAATGAGTACTTTGTATTGGTATTCTCCGAGGAGAAGGATATTACTGATGTTGAGGTCAGGGATGAGTGTGTGAATACTCTAGAGAATGTCAATATAGTGAAGGAGGCAGTTTTGGGTATCCTAGATTGCATTAAGGTAGCCGAATCCCCAGGGCCAGATGGGATCCATCCAGGTTTCTGAAAGAGGCAAGGGAATAAATAGCTGGGCATTAGCAGATACCTTCACATCCTCTTTGACCACAGGCAAAGTTCCAGAGGACCGGAGATTAACCAATGTCGTTCTCTTGTTTAAGAAAGGAAGCATGGATAATCCAGTGAATTCTAGGCCGGTGGGCTTGATGTCTGTGGTGGGGAAGCTCTTGGAGAAGATACTGAGATATATGTATATTTGGAAGAAAATGGACCAGTTAGTGACAGGCAGCATGGTTTTGTACAGGGAAGCTCGTGTCTCAGCAACGTGATTGAATTTTTTTAAAGAAGTGACAAAGGTAGTTGATGAGGGAAGGGCTGTGGATGTAGTTTATATGGACTTTAGTAAAGCATGGCAGATTGGTGCAGAAACTAAAATCATATGGGTTTCGGGGTGGACTGGCTAGATGGATACAAAGCTGGATTGGTCATAGAAGATAGGTGGTAGCGGTAGAAGGGTTTTTTCAGTATGGAGACCAGTAGCTAGTGGTATTCTACAGGGATCAGTCTTAGGTCCTCTATTGTTTGTCGTATATATAAATGATCTAGGGGAAAATGTGGGTGGTCTGATTAGAAGTTTGTAGACAACACGAAATTGGTGGAGTTGCTGATAGTACTGATAATTGTGAAAGGATACACAGGATATAGATAAATTGGCGACTTGGGCACAGAAATGACAGATGGAGTTTAATCCAGACAAATGCAAGGTGATGCATTTTGGAGGTTTAAATTTAGGTGTGAATTATACTGTAAATGGCAGAACCGTTAGGAACAATAACATACAGACAGATCTGGGCGTGCAGGTCCACAGTTCCCTAAATGTGGCAACACAAGTGGCCAAAGTGATTAAGAAGGCATATGGCATGCTTGCCTTCATCGGCCAGGTCATGGAGTACAAGAGTTAGCAAACCATGTTGCAGCTATATAAAACCCTTGTCAGGCCGCATTTGGAGTATTGTGTGCAGTTTTGGTCACCACACAACCAGAAGGATGTGGGAGCTTTGGAGAGAGTGCAGAGAAGGTTCACCAGGATGTTGCCCAGTCTTGAGGGCATTGACTATGAGGAAAGGTTAAAAAGGCTAGGATTGTTTTCACTGGAAAGACGGCGGCTGAGAGGTGACCTGATAGAGGCACAGATAGGGTGGATAGTCGGAGGCTTTTTGCCAGGGTTGAAGTTTCAATTACAATGGGGGCACAGCTTCAAGATGAGAAGGGGAAAGTTTAAGGGAGATATGTGAGGGAGGTATTTCATGCAGAGAGTGGTAGGACTCTGGAACGCACTGCCAGAAGTGGTGTAAGCAGGCACATAGCTACAATTAAGGGGCATCTGGATAGTTACATGAATAGAAAGGTAATAGAGGATATGAATGAAATAAGGGCAGAAGGTTTGTTTTTTAGTTTAGTCAGGGCGTGATGATTGGCACAGGCTTCGAGGGCCGAATGGCCTGTTCCTGTGCTGTACTTCTCTTTTGTTCTTTTTTGTCTGACCCTGACTTGCTGAGTCAAAGGAAGCCTATGCATTCAGACTGATCCTGATTGTCTGAGCTGTTGGTATTGTATAGGAACCAGGCTCTCCCATTCTTGCACATTTTAAACAACAGACCAGCGAGCGGCTCACAGCTTGATGCTTCATCGGGCACCTTGTGCCCAGGTAACAATGTAACTGATGCCTGTCAGTGCCCCCACCCATATGGTCATTGACTTGGCACTCACCCTAGAGGTTTCAATCTATTATTTCCCCTTCTGTATCAGCCTGGTGGAACTGTTAATTTGATGCTGAACAATTGCTTAAACAGAGCTTAAACTTCATTTAAAAGGAGACTAGAAGTTGAAGCTTTTCATTTTGTGCTTATCAGGACTAGAATGCAAGACTTTGAAGGGATGGGGGAGGTGTGAAGAGACACTATTTTGTACGGCATGAGAACAGGCTGATGATTACTTGGGCCATCATTGGCATGGAGATACATTGGGAACAGTCAATCCTAATTCTGAGACCAGCATGTTCACTCTGATTGGCCAGAATGTTGCCATGGGAATGTAGCAGAGATTGGCAGTTACCATGACCCCTGTTCTTGTTCCCCAATGAAAAATGTGCAATGTGCAATAAATAAAACAGAGTCCTGCATACTAAAACATGTACCTTGCAGCTAATCTCTGCTGCATTGCTGACTACTCGAAGAATACCTGCCTGTGGCTAGAACAAAGATTGACAGTAATGTGTATCTGCTACATTTCCATGTCAACAACGCTCCAATCAGCACTCTCTTCCTCTCATGCTTTATAAATTGGTGCCCCAATGCAAGATGAAAAACTTGACTTCTTGACTCCTTTTTACCAGGCTGATGCTCTTTCGTTGAGGATTCAATGTTTTGGCTGATGAATTGTGCCATTCAATTCACAAATTACCTAGAAGCTCCCTCTAAGGAATCTAATTAACAGGCCGTAGGCTGACCCCCCCCCCCCCCCCCCCACCAATTGGGGAACATTCAGCTGCTCTGTGGAGGTGGGGGGTTGATCTCTACTTCCCTCACCAGGGGTTAATGTGGCACCGTGGATTTTACTGTTTCATTTTGAAACAAAGCTGGTTCAGGGATTAAAACATCCACCTGTTTCAAAGTGTAGAAACTGTTGCTTGGGCGTTAATGGACCCATTAGAGAACTGGTTAACAAGCAGGTGTGTTTTGGATAGCCTTCCAGCAGGACTGCCATCCAAACCTTCCAAAATCTCAAAATTTAATCAGTCGCTCCTCCAGCTAAACAGCAGTGAACCTGATATATAAAGCAATGCATCACAGCTCAAATCTCTTCAGAGATCTAATATAACAGCAAGGGAAATAGGACGGCTCAGTGGTCAGCACTGCTGCCTCACGGTGCCAGGGACCCGGGTTCGATTCCACTCTCGGTGACTGTCTGGCGTTTGCACATTCTATGTGGGTTTCCTCCAGGTGCTCCAATTATTCCCGCAGTCCAAAGATGTACAGGTTAGGTGCATTGGCCATGCTGAATTGTCCATAAGGATGTGTAGGTTTGGGGGATTGACCCTAGGGAATGCAGGATTACAGAGATAGGGTAGGGGAATGGTCTGGGTGGGATGCTCTTCGGAGGGTTGATGTGGACTCAATGGGCTGAATGGCCTGCTTCCATACTGTAGGGATTCTGTGAATCTATGAAATGTGGTAAGATCACAGAATAATGATGCTCATTAATTGTTTATGCCATCCTTGGGGATGTGATTTCCTGTATTTCTTACTTTTCCTGGGATGTGAATGAGGAGAGATTATAGCTGGATTCAACTAAACAACTTGTTCAGCTGCTTCAAAGGACAGTTGGCAATCAACTGTATTGGTATGGGACTGGAATCAAGTTTAGATGAGACTGGGTAAGAGCAACATTGTGTTTCCCATTTCTGGTTACCCATGAAATGGTGGTCGGTAGATATTTGTAAAACGTCTTGCACAATGCCAGAACACAGCAAAGTTCATCAGCACCAGTGAAGTACTTTGGAAGTGTAGGCATGGTTGTGAGATAGGGAATGTGGCAAGACTTCACAAGTGTGATGTTGGTCAGGCATTAGATCGTGACACTTGAATGCACAGTCTTCAGGCTCGAGGCAAGAGTGTGGTCATTGAGCTGTGCCTGTCACACAGGATGAGAGGACTTTAGTTATCCAATTTTGATTCTCAGTCTGGCACACTTCCTCAAATGGAATTGAAGGCATCAGAAAAGATCAGGAAGTGCAAGTCAAACTGCAGGAGGATGCCAACAGACTGGGCAGAACAGGAATTCAACTTGAAAAGGTATGTGACAGTGCATCTGGGGAAGGCTAACAAGGCAAGGAATTAGACTGAGAATGATGGGACCTTGGAAAGTACTAGCTTAGAGGGACCTTGATGTGCATATCCACAGATCCCTGAAGGGAGCAGGGCAGGTAGATAAGGTTGTTAAGAAGGTATATGGAATACTTACCTTTATTACTCAAGGCGGAGAGTACAAGAGTAGGGAAATTATGCTGAAACTGTTTAAAATGCTGGAGTATGAGTGCAGTTCTGGTCACCACATTATAGGAAGGATGTAATCTGATCTGAGTTTTGGGGAGAAATTTAGATGGGCTGGGGTTGTTTCACCTGGCTGCCAAGATTGATATGGGGACCTGGCAGAGGTATGTAAGATTATGAGGGACATAGGTTTGATAAGAAGGCAGTTTTTGCATTAAAAGGGGAGCCAGCAACCACGGGACACAGACTTAAGGTAAGAGGTAAAAGGTTAAATGGACAGTTGAGGACAAACATTTTCACTTGGAAGGTGGTGGGAGTTGGGTCTCATTGCCTGAAATGATGGTTGAGTCACAAACTTTAGTAAAATTTAAACAGTATTCAGATATTCATTTGCATTGCAATAGCCTCCAAGGCTACGCTCCAAGAGCTGTGAAGTGGAATTATGGCAGTCAGATCATTGTTAATTGGGGTGGTCATAATGGCCGTCCTTCTATACTGTAAATGTCTAAGGTTACACAGCTTTGAACCTTTGAGATCAAGTCCATGCAACATTCTGTACGGAAAAGCTGTTTTCTGGCTTTCAGCTAATTTTAGTGGTCGCAATTGAACCTAACACAGGTAGAAATTCTTATGATATAAATGGAGCTGAGCTGCATGAGAGGCATTACTGATAGTCTGTGATAGATGGTCATTGTTGGAGATGGTCAGCAAGTGCCTGTAAGTTATAGAATGCCTTGATGAATCTTTGGCCCAATGACTGAACCATTTGACCCCTTCAAACAGCACGCAGGCAGCGATGGAGAGCTTCTGGGCAATAAGGATTCGTTGAATTCATTGACGGGTGTCAGTACTGTTGGATCTAGTAAGACTGAGCCTGAGGGCGAGAGGGATGACATTGAGGACAACCTGGCTCATAGCAAAGATTCCTTGGAACTCCAGAATGCAAGTGATTCTGAGGAAATGGCGAGAGGTACAGAGTTTGTTCAAGAAGGTGTCGAGCCAGAAGAGGAATTAATGATAGAGGGCGACCAGGTAGCCGACTTTGCCAGTTCACTGCTGGCTGCCATCTCCTGTTGGCACTATAGAGCCAGGGCTTTGCTTTCTGCTAAGTTCTCCATGGTGAGCGCCTCTATTTCTGTCTCTCTTTTCTCTGTCCACCTTCCGCATGGAATGAGCATTGGCCGCCTGCTCTGCTGGTTTGAACCAGCTTGAAGTGGCTGCACCACTAACTTTTTTTTTTTAACACCTGCCTGTTGTATCTGATGCTGCTATCCCAGCATGCTCTGGGGCTCTGATTGCTTTGATGAGGAATACGTCGGATCGTTGAGCAGAATTGCATGCCGCTGCCTAGGTACCTTGATCAATATTCCACACTAACATCAAGTCAAGACACCATTAACCAATGAACTGCTGATTCGGTTGACTTGGACATGTGATGTTGCTTATTTGGGGTTGCTGGTTTATTTTGAGAATGGGATTCAATCCAATCAGTCATGTTCACCAGAAAAGGCAAGTCCTGTCACATTTTGGGATTCAACTCAATGTTTGGTAAGGGGCTGAGGAGTTATAAAACAATTATTTTACACATAACTCAGAACCAACCTAGACTCTTCCCTCTGCTGGTACAGGTGAAATCCCCATTTGGCCAACTTTCGGCTGTGATTTGGCATTTAATGTGAGTCAGAGTCTTAAGTCGGAGACGCCACAGGAATGGGTCGAGTGGAGAATCAAAATTATCACCCTGTGTAATAAATAACCCTTTTGAAGGGTTAAGGCACATTGTTGGCCCCGATTTGCTTTCAATATAAGTCGTGTTGTACCTGACTTAGACAGTGCCTGATGGGACAGTCTAAAAGGAGTTCTATCTGGCATTTAACATCTGTTGTAGAAGGAAGTCTACCTTATATCGAGCCTGCCACTGCCACTGGCCTGGAAGCTTTTGTTAGAACAGTATTAGAGGGAGCTTTGTCCAACATGAGATACATTAGACCTGGGTGTGCTTGATGTTTACACTGGATATCATAAAATAAAGGAGCATTAGTAGCCATTTAGCCCATTCAATGAGGTCATCGCTGATCTCGTAAACCTCCAATTCCACTTTCCTGTTTTGCCTAATAAAAAAAACTGCCTATCTCAGCCCTGAACGTACTTAATGACCCAGCCTCTATTGCCCTCTGTGGTAAAGAATTCTACAGATTCGCTCCTGTCTGAGAAGAGAAAGTCCTCCCCCATCTCTGTCTTAAATAGGCGAACCAAAATATAACCTTCCATCCCACACAACAGCATTCTTCAGATTCATAACTCCAGCATCTCATCATACATTGTTATGCTGGTTAGAAAATGAGTCTTTTTTTAGATAAGACCGAGAGAAATTGCTTCATGTTGAAAGTTTCCGATTTCAAGTTATAACTTTCTGGAACGGTGCTCCAGTTATCTGATGGACTGATACAAATGTTGAATAATGAAGCTCAAAAGTTTTTTTTGTGCTTCTCTCTGTGAGGGATGTTAGTGATGAAGAATGGAACATTTTTTTGACTCTGGAAACCACATGTTGGTGTCAAGCACTAAAGGTCAGGTATAGTCTAGTTGGATTAAAAGTAACAGGTCCCTCCTCATGTCTCAACAGTTTAAATGACACCGCCTCCAAACCCCACCCAAAAAAACATCCAAGATATCATTTCCAACTCACTAGGCTGATGTATTACTGCAGTATAAAATTCCTAATTTACTGCCAAATTTGTGGGTAGGAAGACGAGAGTAGAGTTACACCAATATCCGCACGAAATAGGTTGGTGACTGCAAGTTTGGTGTAGGATAGAGGTGGCTTTTCCATCAGTCTGGGCTGGAGATGAAACTGTGTTCCAGAGGTTAAAAGCAGACTGTACTGCTTGCTCCCTCTGCAAGAAAACCTATTTGGTAATACATAAAAGTCACATTACAGAAACAGCCCATCATCCTAACCATGTTTACCTACCCTGTTCCCACGTCCTTTCATCCATATTTGTCTAATCAAATCTTAAACATTGACATAGTTTCTGACTCAATCACAAACACTGACAGAGAATTCCAGTCATGACTCTCTGCTGTAACAAAATTTCTCTTTCCCTTTCTCTTAACCTTGTAACTGTTGGGTTTTTTTTATTCTTTACTACTGAAACTGGTCTATTTCTGTCCAGCTGTTCCATTCTTTCATATTTTTAATTCTTTGATCATATCTTTGGTAATTTGTTCATGCCAAAAGCCCTTCATGTCTGTCTTCACTGTTCTATTTCCCCATACCAGGCAGTGTTCTAGTTAATCTGCACTGTACCCGCTCTCTGACGATTCAGTATCTTTCCTACAATGTGGAGCCTAATATTACACATTGTACTCTAAGATCTTACTATATACTTTATGTTGGCTTTTAAATTCTATACTTTTTGCGATATAAAACACAAAATTTCATCAGCTTTTTCTGTAGATTTATGAACTTTATCAAAGGCATTAGTAAGCCAGATGGGTTTTACAACAATCCTGTAGTGTCATGATCATTATGAATGAGATAGTAATTTGTTCCACATTTATTAATTTATTTGATGCAGATTTCCCAGCCACAGTATTGGGATTAGAACTCAAGTCTCCACAGCACTAGTTCCAATCTCTGGATTCCTAATCTAGTAACATTGACACCAATGAAGTATAGGAACTGGAGTAATACAGACTGTTCTTCTCAAATGACCAGCACTCTAATGATTTCCCACTTAGAATTTGCTTATTTTCTGACTTTGCAATATATACATAAGTGCATTCCACTCTGTGCAAATGATCCAGAGATCAATTTCTTCTTCCACCTCACTTCAACTTGTTGATTCTTTGCATTTCTTGGTGTTCTAATATTCTTTCTGGCCTTTTCCTATTTTGTTAAATCCTAAACATTGTCATAGCAGGTTTAGCTAATAGGTTTCATTAGTTTGCCTTATTTCAAATTTTACTTACAAGGGCTGTTGGCTAGTTTATTTTGCATCCTCTCTTTCCCAATATGAAACTTCTACTCTCGCCAATTATAGAATCACAGATTTGTTGCAGTCCAAAAGGAGGCCAATCAGCCCATCGAATTTCCAAATGAATGTCTCACCTCCTGCCATTCTCCCGTCATCTCTCTGTAACCCTTCACATTCTTCCTTTTCAGTAACAGTCTAATTTCCTCTTGGATACTTCCAGTGAACCCACCATCTCCGCACTGTCAGGCAGTGCATTTCAGATTTAAACCACTCGCTATGTGAAGAACTTTTCCTCCTATCACTTTTTTGCTTCTTTTACCAGTCACTTTAAATCAATGCTCTCTTGTTCTTGATCATTTCCTCTGTCAAGACCCCTCATGGTTTTGAATATCTCTATTAGATCTCTTTCAGTCTTCCCTTCTCCAAAGAAAACAGTCCTAATTTCTATCTTACAAACTGAAATTCCAATTGCTGACATCAATCTCATAAATCTTTCCTGCACATTCTCTCGAATGCCTTCATATCATTCTGAAAGGCAGCTCCCAAAATTGAATGCAGTGCTCCAGCTGAGGCTAAGCTAGTGTCCTGTACAAGTCAACATAACCTCATCTCTTCTACTCTATGCCCATATTAATAAAGCCTAGGATACTGTATGCTTTCTTAGCCATGCTCTCAACTTCTCCTTCTGCCTTCAATGACTTATGCACATGTGCTCCTCTGCTCCTACACTAGCCCCTTAGATTGCACCCTTCATTTTGTCTGTCCATTTTCTCCCTGCCAAAATAAATTCCAAATTCTGTGTTTATCCTACACCTCTACTCACTCTGCTCTCTCCCTCATAAACGGATGCGCAAATTTGATGGCCAGTAAAAGACACTATAAGGGTAAAAAATATGCTTGGTCCATGGCTGCTTTTCAGACAATTGAAACCAGTTCAGTAGATCATGTAATCCAAGTGTTATCTATAAAGACGCTTGCCTTCTAAATGATGTCATCCCTACGCCAGTCAAGTTACTTGTAATCTTGCTGGAATCTCATTTAAACAGCATGTGCATGTTTCACAGTTCTAACCCAAAGCTGTTAATCTGTAACCTGCTTTTAATAGGACAACCTAATTGTTGGATTTAGCTCAGCAACATTAGTCAGGGGACATAACTAATATTTATAGGAGGGGACTCAGGCTAAGACCCACCAGTGATGCTGCTCACCCCATCTTTGGGATTCTGCGAGGGGCTGAAGGAGGGTGGAGGGGAGAGAAGGGGCAAGGCATTTTTAACTGCCTTGTTTTATTACTCACCGCCTCCTGTTTGTCTCACGTGGCGTCTTTCTCCACTAGACTGAAGATCCTGTTGAGCTACAGGAAGTCAAAGGATGCAAACGGCAAAACAGCCAGCCCTCTGGAAATGCAGAGAAGCGCAGAGGCTGGGACAGCGATTCCAACGTCTCTGAAGAGGTACGTACAATAAAGTCAAGCAAAAATCACTAAAAAGCAAGAACTTGTGATAGTTGTGCATCAGTGAGACATTCAAGTTGTAGGTATTAACTGGGAACTAACCATTGCTGTTACAGATTTAAGTGGATTGAAAGGAAGGTTGTTGATTTGATTTTATTTGATTTGATTTGATTTATTATTGTCACATGTACCTAGGTACCGTGAAAGGTTTTGTTTTGCAAGCTGTACAGGCAGATCATACCATACAAAGGGCATTAGGGTAATAGAACAGAGCGAGAAATGCATGTTACAGCTGCAGCGAAGGTGCACAAAGAGCGAG
This sequence comes from Rhincodon typus, assembly GCF_021869965.1. NCBI lineage: Eukaryota > Metazoa > Chordata > Chondrichthyes > Orectolobiformes > Rhincodontidae > Rhincodon > Rhincodon typus. The sequence goes on along the minus strand of NC_063339.1, from coordinate 71,864,612 downwards.
ATCAACGTTAAATTTAAAATTTGAAAGGTCCATTCAGAAGTCAGTAACAGTGGAGAAGAAGCTGTTCTTGAAATTGTTGGTACATATGTTTAAGCTTTTGTATCTTTTGCACACTGGAAGAGTCTGGAGGAGATTATAACTGGGACGGGATGGATTTTTGATGATGTTGGCTGCCTTCCCAAGGTAGCGAGAAGTATAGATGGAGTCAGTGGATGGAAGGTTGGCTTGCGTAATGAAGTAGGCTGTATTCACAACTTGGAAGGGGTTACACTGTTTCCAAGGTGTCTCGCTCTATAAGTAAAAGCTTAGAGGTGTATAAAGAAAAGGATTCAGCCATCTGTCCCTCTCTACCTAGCTCTCTAGTTTCTAATTACAAGCATTATAAATCCTTTCTCACAACCCCAGCATGCTGATCTCCGAGAGACAAGTGTTTCTTCCTAGAGTGACCAGCTGGGCAGGGCACTGCACAGCTTTTGCTGCCTTTGGGTATACTGCATGAGGTGATGCCCTCTGGTGAGGAAGGGGACATAATTTTGACAAGGAGAACTGAGCACCTTGTCAAAACAAGCCTCTCTCCTATCCTTTTAGATTGCACCTTTTTAACGATTTCAGGATTTCGTAGCCAATGGAACACCTGTATTGTAGGGAATGTGGCAGCCAATTTTGTGCACAGCAAGGCTCCACAGTAACAGCATGTTGACGATCATCTGTTTTAGCTGTGTTAGGGATGAATACCAGCAGGATACTCTTCCTTCAAATGGTACCAAGGGATATTTTATGTGTACCTGAAAGGGCTGAGAGTTTAACATTCTGCCCAAAAGACAATGCTGCATTCCTTCAGTACTGCACTGAAAGAATCAGCCTGGATTTCTGTTGTAGTGACATTTATGCCACACACAGAAGCCATTCGGCCTGCAGTCCCAATCTTCATCCCCTTCAATCTGCAAGTTTATTTCCTTCAAGTGTGGATCCCAGTTTGTTTAGAAAGGGTTGTTTCTGCTTCACCACCTTCTTTGGTAACAAGTTCCAGATCATCACCTCTCACTAGGAACAAAGTTCCTCCTCACTTTCTCTTGCTCAAAACCTTAAATCTGTGTCGTTCAGTGCTCATACAATTAGCTGTAATTTTTTTGTGTCCATATTGTAAAAACGCTTCATAATTTTCTATTCTTCTATCAAATTGCACTTGATTTACTTTGGTCCCATGAGAACAATCCTAATTTTTCCAACCTAATCTTATAATTAAAATCCCCTTCACTGGGACTATCTCCACTGTACCCCGTCAAGAACCCACTAATCCTTTGTAAAGTGTGGTGTGGTGACAAGAACTAGATACAATACCCTAGATGGCCAAAATGTTATATAGTTTTAGCAGACCTCTCTGTTCTGTCCTCAATGCCTTTATTGGTGAAACTCATCATTCCATTGACTTTGCTAACCACTCTCGCAATGTGTCCCGCCACTTTCAAACAGTCACACGCGCACACACATATTCCAGAGTCTTTCTTTTAGCAACTCTTTAGAAACTGTGCCATTAATTTAATGTTGCTCCTCACCGTCCCTTTTGCCAAAATGCATCACCCCACATTTCTTGGCATTAAATTCTGTCTGACCCATGCCTGCTTATTCTTCTAGTCTCTCTATGGCATGTTGCAGGCAATTCATATTGTCCTCATTGTTTGCCATTCCTGCAAGTTTGTTATCATCGGCACACTTTGAAATTCTACTTTGTCTTCTAAGTTCCAAATTGTTTATAGATAGCAAAACAACAATCAGAAATCATTGCACTAATCCTTGGGGAACACCTTTGCCTCCCATCCGCCAGCCTGAAAAATAACAATTTTCTGTGCCTTGCTGCTTTTTGTCCTTTAACCAACTTAGCCAGTTGGATCCTGACCATCCTATTCCACAAGTCTTGACTTTAGTTATGTGGTATTTGTCAAAGGCTTTCCTAAAATCTATGTAGACAACATCCACTGCATTCTCATCACCCAACTCCTCTGTTACTTCATCAAAAAAATTAATCCATTTAGTAAAACAGTCTGCTTTTTACAAATCATCCTTAATTAACTCAAACATCTCCAAGTGTATGCTGATTTTTCTCTTGATTATTGTTTCTAAAACTTTACCCATTATTGCCATTAAATTAACCAGCCTGTAGTTTCTCAGACTGTCCTTACCAGTGACTTATCTACTCTAAACACAACGAAGCCATCCAGTACTAACTCTCTCACAATCTTTACCCTGTTCAATGCATTTACAATCTCCACTTTTACTGATATTTTGTTAGATTCCCCTTCCTTATTAAATAGAAATACTAAGAATTATCACCACCTTTGTCCGGATAAGACCCATTCCATTTTATTCAATCAGTCCTGTTCCCCATGCACGTCCCCTATAGTCCTGGAATTATTCCGCTTCAATTTTGTTTACCAATTCCCCTTTGAAACTGTTTCTACCATTTTCAGACAGGCTAACCTAGACCATGAAAACTTGCTGTGGTGGAAAAATTCTCATTTCACCTTTTGGTGCTTTTGCGAATTATCCTAAATCTGTTTCCTCTGGTTACGAATCGGTATTGCCTCTAAATTTCCCTCCTACTGAGTGGGGTACAAACTCCTTTGTAGTTTGCTGCCCATGAGCAGCTTACACTAAAATTCACCAAGCTGTGAGAGGCCTGATTATTTCAGCATGTAGTACATTCCAGGTTTCTGTGTAGTTACCCACACTTAGAGAAAAAAAAATTGGTCTTTTCCCACTGGTCACATTTCACTGCCACCTTTGACTGGTTCCAATAAATCTCTGCTGAACAGTTGATATTACACTTCTATTGGTCCTATTCGCACTTTCTCCACACGTTCCAATCTATCACTTCTCACATTTCTATTCTGTCTCTCCGTTTGACTTCCAAACTCTCATATCCTATTCTATTCCTCCGCTTACTACTTCCATTCTAGCTCTCCTCACGTTTGTCCCATCCATTTTTCTTCCCACACCCGACATCTGGACTGTACACTCTCTCCTTTCCTGATCACTTACAGGAGATTAGGTGAAGTCCAAAAGCAGCATAGAGGAGACAGACAGCTTTAGAGTCAGGGTCTGGGTCAGAAACAGCCTTAAGCACTCATTCATTTCACTCAACAGTGAAATGAAACTCCTTCACTCTGATCACTCACCCACCATTCATTAATTTGGACAACTGTCAATTAGTATGTGATTTTCAGGCTGGTGAGTATTGGCCGTGTCCCACGCATGTGGCCAATAACCCTGACTGCATTGTAACCCAGCCCACCAGTAGACATTAGGTGCTTGTTGAGGCTAATTCCATCTTCAACTTTACTCCAGATGGTATGTGCATGTGTTTATTTGTCTACGATAGCCTGTGCCCACTGAATTTTGTGACCTTCAGTCACGGTGTGTTCTTCCACAAGTCCCAAGATCAATATGAATGATGACCTAGTGTGTACAAAGGGAGTGTGTGGGAGTAGGAGGATTAGTGCTAGTTTTATAGCCTCATCTTCAAGCCATAGAACTCTGAGTACTGTACAGTGAAGAAGGGTTCGGTGAATCTATTTATAACTGGTGGCATCACTCTGTCTCTTCAGAGGGACAGTTCTCCTGTTATTAGTATGTAGTATTGACGACCTATTCACCTTCTCCATACTCTTTTTAATTTCTCAGGTTGCTTCCGTTTTGGAACCAATATCTCTTCAACAGATGGTGACTGAAGCGTGCCATTCTGCCCTACAGGAAATCCAGTCTGACTCTGAGACGGCGTGCAGCACAGACGAACCCAAGGGGGCAGATGGATCCACTGAGGATACTGAGGCGGAAGGCAGCGACTCAGGGAGGGGTGTCATGGAGCCTACCATGGAATACTCATTCAACGAGCCGGGCGAGGAACCGAAACACCTCAGCAGCGAAGACTCGACGGACGAGGACGAGCAAGATCGCGAGTCGCGCAGCATTCTCCCGCCATCAGTGCTGGGCCAGGCCAGTCTCATCGCTGGCCGCTTCATCAACAGCCGATCACGTCGCAACAGCCTAGCAGCGGATGACAGCCGGTCCTGCGGCTGCTCGACGCCGAAGACAACGAGCAGACAGAGCAGCCTCGAGCGCGGGGACAAATCGCCATGGAACGGCGGCGCCTCTGGGACAAGCGATGACTCCCAAGCGAGCATTCGCCAAGCCAACGTCAGCCAGGAAAAGCACCTCGACGAACCTAGACTCAGCAGCCCGGAGGACGCGCCCCTGGAGACAGATCGGAACGTTCCGAGGAGAAGGGACTCCACCTTGTCCCGCCAGGATCGCCTGCTCATTGAGAAGATTAAGAGCTATTACGACAACGCAGAGCACAAGGACGCCAACTTCAGCATTCGAAGGCGAGAAAGCCTGTCCTACATCCCCGCAGGCTTGGTCAGGAGCTCCATCTCGAAGCTGAACAGCCAAAACAGGGAAGAGGATTTGCGAGAGGCCACGCTGAGGAGACGGTTGGCCGCTTCCAGCACGGCCGCTGGTGGGCCACTGCCTCATGCTTTGTCGGACCTTCCGGATCCCAATACCCAACCAGGCTCCCACTCCCCTTCTCCAGAATCAGGAGCCCCGCCACCAGCACGTGACGGTCCTGCAGAAGACAGTCTGCCTTTGGACTTCTCAAGGGGGGCCGACCCCGTTTCCCAGGACCCCATTACTGACGCTGAATTCCAACCATCTGCCAACATGGTCAAAGTCTGGCAAGAGATGGAGAGAGTGGCGGACGCTGCAGCAGAGCCTCCCAAAAGGACGGAGCAGAGACTCGAGTCAATGCGAAGGCCCGAGGTCTTTGAACCTATCCCTGAGATGCTGAAGAAAAGAGAAGCCGCAAACACTGAACGATGCCAAATAAAACAGCTCAGCAACGGCAGGATTATTTTTGGCCTCGATTTCAACGAGCCATTGGTTATTGTGGAAGACAGCGACCTAAGTGCCATAAAGGAAGAGTCACCGCTTTCTTCTCCAGTGAGGTTCACTCATGAGTGTGGACTGCAAAGAAGACCAAGTGAGAAATCGCAACGTGGTGACAGGGAGCACGCTGATGAAGTGCTGCCTATCCAAACGTCTGACCCATTGGCTCAAGCACCGTTGTGCGTCCAACCAGCCAAGTGCTCAGGGCCAGAAAACAAAACCTCACCACCACAACCACCCGACACCCGCTCCAGTCTCACCGTTAAGAAGCAGGACCAACCAGCGCGAGGCACCAGAGCCCCTGTAGCCCAGGCAGGATCGAGGGCCCAGAGTGAAGAGTTACTAAGAGAGGTGACAGAGAAGATGAAGACCAGGGTCTACCAACTGGCCAGGATATACAGTCAGCGGATTAAGAACAACAAGCCAGTGGTGCAAAAGAGAAGCCAACACATAGAGGAGGAGCCGATGAGCAGCGAAAAAGAAGTGGGTAGTGAACTGGCCAAGGTGCCTCATCTCCAGAAGGACAAAAAGGATATGGTTGTTGGCGGTGGGTGCATTTTTATTATTTTCATGTCTACTGTCTGTGGACACTTTGTGCCTGTTCGTTTTACTAACACTAACAGTTGCAATAGGACCTCTGTAGTAAACAATAATAACATTTGCAATAGGGTTTGCAAACAACAATTTTTACAATGCCTTTAACGTTATAAAACATCCCAAAACACTGATCCACACAATGACCTAGTAGACCGAGGGACCAAAACCTTGGTTAAAGAGAGATATTTTCTGGTTGAATGTTTAGGGATGGTATTCCAGAGATTAGGCCCAGGCAGTTGAAGACAGCTGCCAATTTTTGAGTGATGTAGATTGGAGGAGGCCTAGGGTGTCTCAGAGGGTTGGATGACTGGAATTGTTTAGAGGTGGGGTGATTTTTTTTTTTTTATTATTCAATGATAGGATGTGGGCTTGGTTGGCTAGGCCAGCATTATTATCCATCGCTAATTGCCTGGAGCGCAGTTAAGAGTCAACTACATTGCTGCAGGTCTGGGCCTCGTGTAGGCCAGATCAGGTAAGGACATTAGTGAATCAGATGGGTTTTTTCCTGGCAATTGACAATGGATTAATTCCTAATTCCAGATTTTCTTTTGTTTATGAATTCAGATTTCACCATCTGCTATGGTGGGATTCAAACCCATGTCCCCCGAACAGTACCTGGGTCTCTGGGATTAATAGTCTAGTGATAATCCGACTAAGCCAACACCTCTCTGTGAGGTTTGAGAACCCGAAGGGATTTGAAGACCGGGATGAGAATTTTAAAATTAAGGCACCGCTGAGCCAGATGCTAATATGGGCCAGCGAGCACCGGGTGAACAAGATTTGGGCAGTAGAATTTTGGCCGAATCAATTTACATCCATCCGTGGAATGACCATCAGTTCTAGAGCTATGCCTTCATCTACCCTCTGGACCTCCCTCCCTAAGCTACTCCATCTCCGATAAGGCACTCCTTAAAACCCATCCCTTTGCCGAAGGTTCTGCTCACCTCCTTGAATGGCTCGGTGTCAACACTTCATTTGACGAAGAGCCTTGAGACATTCCATTACTTTATAGGTGATCTATATGGGCACGCCGAAGGGTTGCCAATGGGTTCCGCTGTGCAGTCCAGTCATAAGGAGTTTTGCGCACAAGTCAGAACACATTGCAGGACAATATAAAACAGCCGTTTGTAACTAGAGGGTACGTTTGTATGTCAGACCTGCAACACACATTCCCCACCCACACATCCCTCCCCCCATGGCATCATGTTCTCATAATTATGAGTGTTTGTAGGTTGAATTCTGCACACCCTGTGATCACAAATTATTATTATTGGTCCTTCAGTAGATATTTGGTCCCACTATAGCTGATTAGAGTAACTCATGATCAAGGAGAGGGAAAAGTGGTGCCATTCCATGAAATAATTGGAAGGAGAGCCCTGAGCTCGATAAGCGAGGTGCAATGGTCTGGCATTGACTTTGAGAATTGATGTATTGAGAGTATTGTTGCATTATTTAAATAAAGGTACATGCTTTATGTCCTAAATTTACCTTCACAAAGGTCACGATGTTGATGTCAGTCACATTAGGTGTTGCAGCCTATACCAATTGTGTGACCATGCAGTTTAATTCCACACAATTCAAGGACATGTCAAATCTCACCAATCTGCGAATGGTCAGTCATTTGCGGTAGAATAATTGTGTCCGCGTTTTCAAATATACAAAAATGTCAGAAGGTGTAAGAGCCAGCTAGCTAATCGATCCTACCTTGACAAACATTGCTGAACATGTCAGTGGCGGAGTAGTGGTTCAGTGGTTAGTGCCTCGCAGTCCCAGAGACCCGGGTTCGATTCCACCCTCAGGTGACTGTGTGGAGTTTGCACGTTCTCCTTGTGTCTGCATGTCACATCTGGGTTTCCTCTCATGGTCCAAAGATGTGTAGCTTAGATGGATTGGGCATGCTAAGTTGTCCATAGTGTCCAGAGATGTGCAGGCTAGCTGGATTAGCCATGGGAAATACAGGGTTACAGGGATAGGGTAGGTGAGTGGGTCTGGGTGCGATGCTTTTCGAAAGGTAAGTGTGACTCAACAAGCCGAATGGCCTGTTTCCACACTGTAGGGATTCTCCGTCCTCCTTTCCTGATCTCCCCTAGACATTTTCAAGTGTCTGTGTTCCTCTTATTAAACCGCTCTTCAAGTAGAAAGAGCTTCCACTTATGTAATCTATGAAAACCCTTCGTAAATTTGAAATAGCTCTGCTACATTTCCCCTCAACTCCCACTGGTCCAATCCCAGCATTTTGAGTATTTCCACCTAATTGAAATCCCACTTCGTAGATACCATTCCAGCAAATCCCCACTACGGTTTCTCCGAAGGTCATTCAAAACAGGGAGGTTTAGGATTTTGACAATGTCAGTGGTTTATGAGCAGCTATTCTCCCTTCTAATAACTTGTTTCTCTCTCTACCCCCTCCCCCTCCCCCTCCCCCACCCCAGCAGATAAATCAAAGATGGCACTGTCTATGCCGTTCTATGAACATGTCATTATTCAGGAACAAGTGCCATTGACACCATTGATGGAGGAGCCCAACACCCCACCTCTGAGCAAGGAGTTGCAATCGATCCTTCCATCTTCCAGCAGGATTCCATCTCCTCGACGTTCCGTCATCAGCCCGAATTTAACATCTCCGGCCAGGTCCCATTCCAGGAGTCCCCTGAGCCCGACTGAGATGGAAACCTTCCTGTGGCCCGATGTTCGGGAACTCTGCTCTAAGTATGCCGCTGTGGACGCTCGGTTTGCGAGAAACTCTGCGCAGAGGCCAGTGCGAATGACTGAAAGTGGCTGCCCCAAACTGACCCGAGTTGCCAAGAGTATGTCCATGCCCAACGGAATGATGGAAGGCAGACTGTCCCACGCCAGTTCTTTGGAACAAGAGGACAATTCCAAAGCGGGTTACTGCCCGTCCAGTGCAAAGTCTCAGCCGTTGAAGGCAGCTTCCAGTACGGGGGCCAGGAAACAGCTACATTCCGACTCGTCCATCCAGTACCTTGTACAGGCGACCCCTGAAAGTCCCCTCAGGAATCACACAAACTGCTCGAGGACTGCCTTATCGGACTGCAGGTGCACTGAGCAAAGTTCCAGTTCAAACTGCAAGCACTGTCACTTTATGAAAGGCACGGAAGGCACTCATTACGTTTCCTCGGAGTTCACTGTGCAAGATCAGCAGGTCATCATCATGGAGAAATTGCCATGCGATGGGGATGATCTGAGCAGTCATAGGAACGAGCAGACCACGAAAGAGAGCAGCAGTGGCGGGGAGGGCTACGTCCAGATCAGGTCTCCAACGTCGCGCGAGAACATCTCCATCCAGGCGGTCGTGGAAAGGTGCAGGGCCTACCAGGAGTCAGAGGAGTATAAGATAAGGCAAGAGACCGAAGCCAAGAGCTGGAGGCCAGGAAATGCCAAGATGCGAGCTCCTGCGGGAGCTGAGAAAAAAGTCTCCTCGACCAAACGACAGGCAGAACCCAGAAAGGAGATGAGCCAGCTCCACAGGAGGACAGACTTGGGCCAACAAGGCCTGGTGAAGAACCTGAGAGACAAGTTTCAGAGCTTGAGTTCAGCCAGGTAAACACACGCTGGCTTCGTTCTCAGATGCTTCTTGGATATCAAACCACTGTACTTGGTCAAATGGATGTAAAAAAAATTATTCAAGGTGTGGCGTTTTGTTCTTGGACAAGAGGCCCAGAACATTAACCTGACCTTCACTGAAATGTCTAGAAACTGAAACTAGTAACTGGTGTCTCAATGCTTAGCCAGTTTATTTATCAAACCTCAATAAATTTATAATTGAACTGATCTTCATTTTGTGCGCACTGCTGTTAATTTAAGATAAGCTCTCTCTTTAAATTGCCACGCTCCTGTTCCTGGCAATTTTAGTCCACACACACTGACTATCTATTCAAATTTACAACACCTCTGTGAATATGTGACTCTCCATCCATATGCTCATTAACTTCTGTCCTTCCAGAAAGGGGTTTTCCATCTTCCCATTTCTCCTTGTTTGTATGAATTCAATTCCCTCCATGACCTTACCGCTCCCTACTTTAATCTCTCCTGCCCTACATGTCCCTGACATCTCTGCGTTCCATTGCTTCTCGCCTCTTGCACAACTCCAGATTTAATCACTTCACAATTGGAGACTGTGTCTTCAATTCTGAAATTCCTGTCCTGAGCCTTTTTGCCTCTTCCTTCTCCTTTAAGGCACCCATTAAAACCCTACCTCTCTGACCAAGCTTTTGATCTCCTGTCCTAATACCTCTCTCTGTTCAGTGTCAAATTATTTAGGGTCAAAGGTAACCTTACTGAGGAAAAATTGTGAATTGTGGGATGTTTTACGACATTAAAAGTGCTACATGAATGCAAGTTATTGATTTGTAGTTTTCAGTGCCTTGGGACTCATTGATTAGGTTGCATGAGGAACCCCTGGGGTTGATGTACTGTGCAAAATGTTCAACTTCGATGTCTGTGTTGGCTTAGTTAATCATCAGTGAGGCAGCAAGTGTGGATGTTTTAATGGGTTTCAATATGGCCCAAGTTTTGGAGAGTACAAACTAGCCTAGGGTTTCTGCCAGATTGGATAGCAAAGGCAGGTTATATAACCGCTTGTTATGCTGGCCTCGCTGTCAAATAGCCAGACCTCACTATATTGCTGCATCTCAATTCAGTCCATCTTTTTCCCATGTTTCTGATATAGCCTTGAAGTTAGAGAGAGAAACTGGGGTGGGTTAATAATTAAGAGATATTGATCCAAGCAACTTAAAGTTGGCAGGGGAAACAAAAGACAGAACTTGCATTTTAATTGGTTCATTGTCACCTAAAGGGGCCTTCCAGTTGACCAATTTTTATTATAATTTTAGTCAGCCATATTGTGAGAAACGAAGCAGGATCCCACATCCGGCAAGGTGATAATGATCAGATAATCGTGAAGCTGATTGATAGGCATTCATCGGGACACCAGGGAGAGCCCACCTGCTTTTCTTTAAATAATGCTGTTAGATCTTCCAGGGCCACAGAGGGAAGACTGAAGGACAACATTTCGACTGAAGGACAACACCTCTGGCAAGGTGCCACTCTCTCAGTATGGCATTGGGAGAGACTGTCTACATTTTGTATTCCAGCCTCTGGAGTGGGATTTGATCCACTGACTAGGAGTAGGAGTGCATCTGATCCACAGCCGATACCTACAAGTTTGGAAACAGCAGGGTTTTTCGGTCAGGTTCTATATCCGATACGATTGTAAGTTGGGGGTGGGAGCATGGGGCTGATAGTCACCTGTTGAGACTGTGAGGTGTGAGCAATGGAGGTTGCCTGGCAACATGTGTAGACTGTGTGATACTACTGACTTCAGCCTCACAGCCAGTACTGTGTGTTGCTCTATATTTGGCATTTATTGTCCTGGAGAACATGTACGAAAGATTCAGACGTTTGGTTGTCACTTCACTCTACCATGCAGTGACCTCTTACGAAGATGGTTGTGTTGATGTTTTGGGTGCTCATTGGTTACACTGTCATAACCATTGTGCTTTTGGCAAAAAACTATTATAGCTCCACAATGGTCATAATATCTATTGACTTTTTTTTGTTTTTACATATCAATTTGTATTTACATATGACTATTTGAATGTGTTGCTTGTAAATAAGCAAAAGTGATTGCAAATTAATTGATCATGATGGTTGAATCTGAAAAGGGTGCAGGTAAATCAATTGACATTTGAAGTCTCTTCGCCCCAAGAGGCCACTTAGGTGCCACAATAATCCTCGAAGTGACCAAAGATTTGGGAAGGGCAGAAATCAGACTGAATTTCTGAGTACCTGTAACAAGATGTTGGAAAAGTGAGAGCATATGGATATGAAAGCACAGTCATTGCTGTGATGCTCCTCCTCTGCCTACCCTGAACCCATCTTCAGATATTCACTGTGTGGTCTCACTGATGAGAAATGGAAACATGAACAAGAGATGGGAGGGCGGTTGATGTATGGCAGAAATTGATGCTTACAAGAGAGGGCAAAGAGAAATGATCTGTCTCGAGACAAACCACCTCCATCAGTGTGGAGGGGAAGAGTATTCATTGTAGCTGCGATGTGCTTTTGTATTCATATCAAAAGTATTATCACATCCAGGGATGTCCAGGATATGGTCGTAAGTTTGAATCTCTTGGACCTGCCCAAAATTGAGAGCTGAGCAATCCAAGATAATGTTTTTAAAACTTGGGTTGTAGACATTGCTTGGGCTGGACCAGCTTTGTTGCCCCTGCCTTAGTTGCCACTGAACTGATTGGCTCTTAAGAGTCAACCGTTTTGCTGGTGGGTCTGGAGTCACATGTTGGCCAAACCAGACAAGGATGGCAAACATCTTTTTTATCCCCCCAAGGGATATTAATGACCCAGATGGGTTTTTAAGCCAATCTGTAATGCTCACATTGACTAGCTATTTCCAGGTATCGCTGAATTCATCTGCTGTGGGTGAGATTTGAACCCACAATATCGTACTGGATTATCATCCAGTGACATTACCACTGTGTCACTGCCTCTCCTAAATTCAATCACTTAGTTTCTGGTGTGAGATGCCTACAGTATGTTTCACACAGTGGACATCGGATTGGATTTTCAAGCCTCTAAGATTGCTCTCAAGCCTCGGGAATTAAATATCAATCTCCAGAATAAAGCTGAGAGTAAATCTGATAGTAAAGGAAAAAATCATATAGGAATTTAAAAATTTGTTGTTTAAAAATAATCTTCAAAAACTTCTGTTTCATGGTTCTAAAAGAAAATTGGACATGAGTATGGGAAGATCATTCAACTGGGTAATAATGACGTGTTCACTTTCCATTAAGGGTAGTAAATGTGGTTGGGAGAGTTGGTGGAGACCAGGAGTAGGCCATTTAGCCTCTTGACCCTGCATTGCAACTCAATACATAGTGGCTAATCATCATCCTCAATGCCACTTCCCTGCTCTATCTCCAAATCCTTAGATATAATTAATCTCCTGAATCTAATAATTTAGCTTCCCTTGGCCAATGGCAGAGAGAATTCCAAAGATTCCACTTTTGAAATGAAGAAATTCCTCATTTCAGTCTAAAAAGACCTACCCCCTTATTCTGAGATTGTGTCCCTGGTTCTAGGTTCACTAGCCAGGGTAACATTTATTCAGTCACACCCTGTTGAAGAATTTTGTAAGTCTCAATGAGATCGCCTCTCATTCTCTGAAACTTGAGCGAATACAGGCCCATTTTCCTCAGTCTCATCTCATAAAACAGTCCTGCCATTCGAGAGATTAGTTTGGTGAACCTCCATTGCTCTTTCACTTTGGCAAGTATATCCTTCCTTGGGTAAGGAGACCAAAACTGGACGCAGTACTCAGTTGAGGTCTCACCCAGGCTGTGTGAAATTCCCCATGAGATGAACGCTGAAATACTGTTTCCCTTCCTAACCACACCTGCCTGTGAGCTGTTAATGACTTATGATGAAGGACACCTGCACTTCTCACCATTTAATAAATAATCTGTGTTCTGTTTCTTTTCTACCAAAGTTGATAAGTTAGGCCATTTCAGCACATCAAATCTATTTCATGTGATGAAATTTCCAGAAATATGGTATTCAGAATCCTTTATGGGTGTCAGACAACTGTGAAACAGTAGCAAGTTAGTATTTCAACCATGTTTTGGAGATGAGATGGATATGGTTTTGAAACAGCAGTAGGATAGCAAAGGGGAATTATTGCTTTATTGCTCATATCTAGCATTTCACACCCTTTACTCTATGGACAATGTGATTTTATTTATTTTGTATGCGTTTTGGGGTAAGTGATGAACATAGTGGTGTACAGGTCAGAGTAATTTGCAGAAACAAGGTATGGTTGCCAACTTCTATTGTTTTTGAACAGAACCTAGGCTTATATACCATAGAGACTTGCTGCGACCGTGAGATGAGTAGATGAATTAATGACAGCATCAGGATTTTGATGGTGACATTGCACAGGCTGATCAGGTTACAACAAAATATCAGTCACTAGGATTAAGTGGAAGTGTAGGCCAAATCTGGAGAATGAAAATCTCCATGTCATACTGGAAGAGTATTTTGATTTGTGCTCAAGCTTCAATGATTGCAACACTCTGTTTACAACCTCACACCTAACACCCTGCACAAGCTAGAACTCATCCAAAACACTACTACCCACATCCTGATTCATACCAAGCTACATTCAGTTTCACTTATAGGCTCACTTAGCTGTATCCTCCCAGTGCAGCAACACCTCAATTTTCAAATTCCTCTGTTGCCTCACCCCTATTACTGTAACAGTCTGTCCTACGGTCAACATATGTACATTCCTCCAATTCTGGTCTTGTTGGTTTCTCTCTTTTTTTTTTTGCTATTACCAGTTAATACCTTCAGCTGGCTAGTTCCTCACCCCTCAAATTCCCACAGCTTAAAAGCCATGTTCATCAGCTGTTTCATGATGTTGGCTAGTGTCAAATCTTGTTTGCTAATCTTTCTCATAAAGGGTATTTTGCTAAATTTAAAGGTGGGCTGTAAACCCAAAATTATTGTTGACTCACCATTCCCCACTTCAATACATCTGCAAGGGTAACATTACCTATTCCATGAGATATCTGGTAGAATCGTCTTCATGCAACCAGTGATGAACAATTAAAAAAGAACAAAACATTGGATCATTTTATAAATAATTAACTGTTGGGATGTGGGAACTTTTATTCATCTGGAAAAACACTAGTAATTCAGATGTTTGTAAGTAAACAGCTTTGTTTTTGTAGCTATACTTTGTTGAATACATGGCATTGTCCACAATTACAACTCGACAATTGCAATGCTTTGTCAGGGGAGTTCACTGATACCTAGTTAACTATGAGCACGATAAATTTGGACTACCACAGCATGCTTCATGATAACAAGCCAATCCAAAGCTCTTTACAGCCTACAAGATCTTTTAAGGATTAGTAAATAATGTGAAGTAGGCACTGAGGCAGCTAATTTGCACACACCAAAGTTCACCAATCACACTTGGTCAGATCTTTTGTATTTTTATTGACATTAGTGGAGGGATAAATATTGGCAGGACAGAGGGGAAAATTCCCTTGGTGTCGGTTGCGGAGAGGTGGTTTATTTTACAAAAAGGCACTCTATAATGTAGCAGCTTTTCAGATTTGCATTACAGTAATAGCCTGGATTGTATGCACCAGTCTCTGGACTGGGGCTCAAACACAACCCTTTGATTTGAGGGGGAAATATTTCCATCAAGCTGCTGCTGGTGGATTTTAGTCACCATGCCTTCAACTGCTCTGGAATTCCAACTCTAAACATCAGTGCCTCTTTCAGATTTGTCCTTAATACCCACTTCTTCAATCAAGTTTTTGGTTTCTTCTCCTCTGACACTGAACTGTACAAGTGAATATCAAAGTATTTCACATCATTCCTACAAAGATGCTATTTAAATGCAAGTTGTTGATGTTACATAATTAAGGATACTACTTCTGCTTTCCAAAGGAATGATCAGTTGTAATTCCTTTGCTCACTATTCACAAAATGTGCTATTAAACAACTATGGGTGGACTGCAGAGTACTTAGGTACAAAGGACCCTGTGGTCAAAGAGCAAATGTGGACTGCTGGGTGAGAAGCACAAGTGGCTGACAGCAAAAGAGCTGTACTGCAACAGTCAGTATGTTTACCTGTATAGGGAAAGCACAATAAGTGGAATGCTTTTGAGAAGTGTTGCCATTCCAGACTACTGCTGACCTGATTTTATAAACAATCCATTACGTTCTTCAGCACACAGAGTGGCTTTAAAGTCAGCCTAATTACCAGCATTTGTCAGTACACCGAATGCACATTTATATTCTTTGTATACAAGTTAACCTACTCTTAATTTACCTTCTGTTTGCTTTTGTATCCCAGATTTAATCAACCTATAATGTCCTGAGAATGACTACTTGAGTGTGCAGTTCTCATTAAACTAAAATGCCAAAAGTACTTTTGTTACAGTCTGGAGAAGAACTGGAGAAATGGTTCCCCTCTTTCTCCACCTTGTGGTTGATTGTAATAAAAGGTTTGAAAGGAATGTTGTCAATTTTTAGTAAATGGGTTTCCTAAGTTTTTTTTTGAAAGGAAAGCAAATATTGTTACCATATGCTTTAAAAAAAACTCCAGCTCTCTCATACACACCAAAACTAAGTTACAAGGACAACAGGAAGATCCAATCACTGGAGTCAAACATGGTTCTGTAGGTTCGTGCAGTGGACAGTTGCAGGTTGTGTTCAGTAAACACTAACGTAATGTATTGGCAGACAATTTCTACATTTACCTCTGAGGTCAGCAGCTTTTTGGTTCATGGTTATAGACTGAGTGGAGACACACAGGAACCATTGATTTGTTACATACTAATAGTGAGATTCTGGAAAAGTCTCTTTTTAGCACAAAGAATAATTTACTATCACACAGGATCCCCAATTACAAACTAACTAGATACTAAGTGGTCACAACAAGTTGAGAACCCACATGCTGGTTCCTTGGTCATTTTCAAGGGGAGGTGGTGTTAATGTAGGGCCACTTTGAGAACTGCTTTTTAAGTTACTTCAAAAAGGATGACAGCAAGAATGAACTTTTTAAAAAAAAATCCTCCATTAATGTCATTTTTGACATGAAACATTGTTTTATAACACTTTCATTTCTTGAAAGAGAATGTTTTAAGGAAACTGGCAAGCTTTCAAATGTCATCCAAATGTTAAAATACAGACACAGCTGGCTATTAATGAACCCATCCAATTCTCGGCTTCATCTCCTGATCACTTACTGGGTAAGAAAATACTTGCATTTCTGCAAAGTCTTAGGGCTCTGCTTACCACTTAATACACAATAATGTAGGAATAATATAGGAAATAAGGTAGTCAACTTTCACTTCTTGTTATCACTGTTTGTGTGATTATGCTCAGGAAATATCTTCTTCCTGAAAAAAAACATTAACACCTGGAAATAATACCCCTGTTCTTCTTTGAATAGTGCTGTAGGGACCTCTTGTGGCAGTTTCCCTGCCCCAGACCAGGAGGCCCAGGTTCAAATCCCCTCCGCTTGAGCTGGGGGTTAGCAGATATCTTGAACAGTGCCATGGAAACTTTTGTGTCCAGTTCAGCAGGCGCATGACCATTGCTTATCATCTCATGAAGGGGGTGGGGGTGGATTAAAAAAAAGCATCTGACAGTGCAGCTATCCTCAATACCATATTGAGGCACCAGTGGGAATAAATCTCTGCAGTGTGAATCATAAAACCTCAACTTTCCAATTGGGTGTCAAGATTGCTACCCACTAAGCCACAATTTAAACCCACAAATTATTAGCAGCAAGAACACCATATAAAATTAACTTTAGTGTAATAAAATGGTTCAGAAAGCCTTCTT
This sequence comes from Rhincodon typus, assembly GCF_021869965.1. Lineage (NCBI taxonomy): Eukaryota > Metazoa > Chordata > Chondrichthyes > Orectolobiformes > Rhincodontidae > Rhincodon > Rhincodon typus. The sequence goes on along the minus strand of NC_063339.1, from coordinate 71,847,668 downwards.
TGAAATTTATTTTAGTTTATACATAGCTCTGCAACAATCAACCTATAACCCCATTTGGAAACAATATCAGCTCCAGCTGATCATTAAAAGATAGCAACAAAATTCTCTTATATATTTGGCCAAAAGATACATATCTCTCTTTGATTTCAGAGAACACACTGTGGAACATCTTTATGACAAGCAGGGTAAAGAAGATGAGGATCCTCTCTTGACAGGGCAGTGACACCCCCCGTAATTCATTTCACAAAGGGTTTAGTTTCATTACTGAATGTTAGAGAATATCTCTGCTTCTGCAGGAATGTCCAGGGTTGCATCCAGGGACAGGCTGAATGGGTGCATAGCTGTCAAATTATTCAGTGCACATCACTGATAACCACATTGAAAAACAACTAATTAAAGAGATAGGAGAAATTTACCCTACATGCCCATGATGCACTGATGTAAAACCTGCAAAATCCTAGCAAAGGTTATGTTTGGGCCACGCACAGCAACACTTTGCAATAAATATGCCAAAGCATGAATAAGATGACGTGCTACCATGGACGCAGTTATCAGACACATCTGTGGTCATGATGCATTTCCACTGAGGTCCTGGCAGAAACAAGTTTCTTCTCCTCTCACCCTACTGCCAATTCCTCCACATCTCCATGCAATTGATGTCTATGAAAAAAAATAAGTAACTGAAGTTGATTGCAGTCTAAGGGTCTTATGTTAGGTTTGGGAATAGCAAAGCTGTCTGTCTCCTCCAATAGCTTGTCCCCTGTTGCCGTGACAACAGCTCAGTCACTGTGTGGCCTTGGTCTTCTTACTTTTGCTTTTCTTGTCTTTCTTCTTCAAGCCGTCCATGTGTGCCCGTAGCAGGTTTGAGTATGCCTGAAAACCCAAGAGAATTCAAACAGAAGTCTTTAAAAGGGAGTTGTGCTGGACTATGTCAACATGAAGTAAAAGACAGTTTTAAATCATTCTAGCTAAACAAAATTAAGAGGGGGAGGAAAACGGGCAGTCAAAGTGACTTTGGCTTGACAGCTACTTCCCTAAAAGCCACTGACAGTGCTGGTCTGATTCCCAAGTAAACCTTACATATGGAGTTTCTTAAAGGCGGTTTCCAAGCTACACAAACATTTTATAATAGAACAGAACTGCAGACTGGCATTTATAGAATAATATTTGCCATGTCCCAAATTATTTTACACGTCAGTAGCACTTCCTTGGCTGTGGTCCTGGCGGTAAACTAGGAAATGCTGTGGGCAATTTGTGCATTGAAAGCTCCCAGAAGAAAATGCTATGATGAGCAAATCAGGTGCTTCAGTGATGTCAGTCAAAGCATAAATATCAGCCAGGACATCACGAAGCATTGACTGGACAGGCCTCAGTTTAACACCTTATACAAGAGACGATATACTAACAATTCCACACTCTCTTCAAATACTTTACCAATAGGGTTAGTCTAGATTTTGTTCTGAGGTTTAAAGTGAAGCTTGAACTCACAACCTTCCAGTGCCTACAAAAGTGCCACCCACATAGCCTAGGCACTGCAACTAACACAAATTCAAAGAGTCACGTTATCTCCAATTCATCATTGCACTGGCAATGGGAAATAGGCAGCAAGTCAACCTTGAAACAGCATGCCCCAGCCAGGCAGGTCTACTGTACCTGAAGATGTTGCTGCTTACCTGTTTATCATTTTCAATAACAGGTCTACAGTGCTCCCTGAGATGGCTGTTCCAGCAGTTTATCGGATCTCTCTGGCTACATCTTAAATTTCTACATCTTGAATGAGATTAATGTAAATCACAGAAACCCTCAGACTCCAAGTTCAAATTTTAACCTCAACAGGAGCTGGACATTTATTTTAAGGTAAAGCATTATGTTTTATTTTGCTTCAATCTTGACCTTTCCAATACACTCCTGGCAAGCCTCCATTTTTATCCCTGCTGCTTGTATCCGATCTGGAATCACATCCTGTTAACCCATCATCCTCGCATTCACCGACCACCTCAAACTTTGGTCAAGCATCATTTGAAAAATTCTTACTTTTGCTCTTAAATCTTTCCAATTTCCCTCCCCCACTATCAATCCTACCTTTGTCACCACCTTCTCCAGCTCACAAGTGTCCAAAATTGAACACACCAAGTTTGGGCAAGGTCAGAAATCAGACAAGACCAGGTTATAGCCCAACAGGTTTATTTGAAATCAGAAGCTTTCAGAGTATAGCCCCTTTGTCAGGTGAAGTGAGAGAGAAGCACAGAGACACAGAATTTATAGGCAGAGCGATCAAAAGATCATACAAATGGTGTGAGTGGAGTGTCAAATAATAAGTCTCTGCAGGTAATCAAAAGTGTCAGATGGTGTGAGTAAAGTGTCAACAGCTGAATAACAAGCAAAGGGATAATCTACAATACAACTAAATGAGGCAGAAAGAGAATTACAAAAAATTATAAACAATGTGGTGCTGGAGACAAACCAAATGACTGGAATAACATGATAGGTATAAGAGTCACATGCCGAGGGTCTAAGAAAAGTAGTGAGTAATCCAATAAGTAATAAGCACCTCCACATCACACCAAGTTTGGGGTCTTGTCCAACTGCACACCCTAGAGCCCACGACTGACGGTCATGCCTTTAGCTACCAAGGAACTTAGCTCTCCTTTGAAGATGATCCACATAACCCACCCGTGACCAGATTTTTTTTTGTCACCTGTTTTAACATTTCTATTTTTGGCCCTTGCTTTGAAACTTTCTGCTATGTTAACAGGTGCAATAAAATGCAAGTCATTGCCAACTTACATCAGCATTAAACATCTCATCTCATATTTGGACTGGAAGGGTGCTCCTAAATTATTCCGAGTATAAAACAAACAGGCAAAAGGTTTGGGGTTTCTTTGGTCCGTTTTACTTTTCTAATCAGTTCTGCAGTTGTGTCCATCTCCAAGAAGGCATGGTGACATCTAGTGGTGCGCAACTGTATTGCATATTGTTCACCTTGCCAAGAAAAAAAATGTGAAAAACGTGATGGGAAAATAAACACCCAGTGTACCTATGTGCAATCTCACCCTGATCAGACGCCCATGATTATCAACTGATCAGGAGCAGGCACCCCGGCTTATTCGTCCCCTACTTGCCGCTAGAGATCCTAACCTTAGGTGGGATCAGCTAATTCAACGGGGGTAGAGGTTCAGTTCTGCTGTGACCCATATGAAAAGCAGTAGGGGCTCAAAGGCAGAACAGCTGCCTCCTATTGGAGTTACTAAAGATTGCTGGTCATCTTAACTGGCTAGTGCTTGTTGCATAGAGAGAACTGAAGAATAGGATGTGCAAAAGGAATCACTGGGTCAAAGTGGTCATCAGGTTGTACTGACTGTAAATGCCCACCTTTGTTAAGAAGGCATCTCCACGAGAGATTGTCTGCAGTTGGTATGACCCTAGGAGAATTATGGCAGACTATTCCACAAATTGATACGACATTCTTCCTCCCCACCCTATTTGCAGCCTCTTGAAAAGAGAAATGCTCAAGATAAAGAGACAGGCAACTTTCCACAGCAGTGGCTACCACCCTTTGTTAGAGCTAGTGCATTAGTTACGTGAGCCTGTAAAGTTGGCTGAATAAAGGTCATCACTGTAATGGCATACATTGCACGAAGAAAGTTTACAGACTTACCATCTGAAACCTGTTCACTTCCTTGGAGCTAATCTGAAAGAAGGAAAAAGTAGAGATTTAAATACACCAATATTGAATGTACAGGGAGTACCTTACCACCACCTAAGCATAAGGTGAAAAGTTTCGGCTTGTTAAGCATCCATCCATGCACACAAACACTACATTGTTCAGAGCAAGCCTGAGAGAATAGACTCAGGAACTCGCTTCCCCAAAAGTTCGTGGACACTGGGAACTAATTGAAACTTTGAATTAAAAAAAAAAATCCACCAAACATAGACTTTAAATGTCACTTGGGACTACAAAATTTAAATATTGTTGAAAAGACAGACAGTTTCCTTTACAAGAGGGTCTAAAAATAAGAGTTCTCCTATTTAAGACAACAGATAACAAGAATTTCTCTCAGACAGTCATTAGTCTGTGGAATTCTCTTCCTCAGAGCAACAGAAGCTAGGTTATGAACATATTCAAGGTGGAATTAGACAGATCTTTGATATCCACAGTAGAAGGTCATTGTGGTGGGAGGGGAGACAGGAAAGTGGAGGTCAGATATATGAAGTAAATTACATCAGCCATGAATTTATCAAATAGTAAAGCAGGCTTAAAGAGCTAAATGGCCTACCCTTCCTTCTAATCCAGAAGTTTGTCCATGGCAGAAGGTTTTCATTTAGTACTCATCACGACAAATGCAGAATGCCAAATTTCAAATGATCACAGCAAATTATACTATAATAGAAAGGATTCAGCTTGGCCAAAGCTTTGCCATGGAGAAATAACCAAGGAACTATATATGCCCCAAGCTCCTAGGTAATTCAAAAAAAGGCACACGTAGATTGAACATATTCTTTTTGTTTGCACATAACTTGTCCCTACCTATGAACTCTTCAATACGACAATCAAATGAATTAATGCCTGCAGAATAAATTGTCGAGGTTTTGAAATTTGGCATTCTTGCATTTGTCCTGCTGAGGGAGACAAAAAGCTTGAGCAACGTATCTCACTTGTCAGCAAGATTTTCATTCGTTAAGCACATCAGGGGACATGATTCATAGGTAGGTAATTGGAGCTAAGGTATAGATCAGCCACACTGACTGACTAGAAGGAAAAGTAAATCTGATGGGCTGAACAGCCTCCCCACCCCATTTACAAATTAGCTACAGTTTGTGGTCATTCTCCTCCTTACACTTACCACTGTGCTAATCTTCTTCTTCCCATCAGTTGCCCTCAGTAGACACTTATTGTCAGCAGGTTCAAAGGTATCGGGGTTTCCTTTCCGTGGAACTGGCTTTGTCCGACCATCATCTATAGAAAGGTGCACATTACATTCTGCCCAGTTTCTTAAATTCACCTACTTCAATTTATACCCCTCCCTATCTCTGTAGTGTCTCCAGCTCTTACAGATCACTTCATTGCTCCATCATTGGTAGCTGTAACTTCAGTTTCTTAGGCACTGACCTCGAGCTCCTGACCAAAACCTCCCTCTCCACCTTGAAGAAAATGCCTATTTGACCAAACAGTTGATCATCTGCCTTGATATCTCCTTATGTGACACTCATGTAGTTGATATTATAATGTTATTTATGCATCTCCTGTGAAATGCTTTGGGCCTTTTTTTGCATTAATGCTATATAAACAAGGTATGGTTGGTCTTATACAGATGTATGAAGGTAAATCTTCTCATTGCACACCTGACTTTTATCCATTCAAATGCTGGATGGGAAGAATCACTACACTACAGACTACTTAGTTCATCTATCATGCTGATAGAACTCAGATACAATGGTAATGTTCTCTCATCAGTCTCCATTATTAGATTACAGCAGATCCAGACTCAAGTGGATATCTTTGGCAATCATAGGTCTAAAATAATTTCTCTTTCAAGCCTATTGTACATGAAGAGTATCAAATTACTCACTATATTCTAAAATAAATCAAAATAACTTACATTTTAAACAAAGGATTACATAGTATTGCAGAGCAACAAGGCTGATCAATGAGAAGCTGTCTCTATAGACAGCTATAGATTCTAATCTTGATCACTGCTTCCGCTGTCTCGGTGACAGCATATAATAGGGATGGGTAAACAGACTCTCTAGGAATTGGGGGAATTACCTCAGATTTACAGAATAAATAAGTGCCTTGGGCCCAAGTTGCCCATGTCTGTGTTCATGCTCCGCTCAGGCTTCTTGCTAAACCTTTTCCTTTAACCTCATCACATCCTGCAAATCCTTTCACCTATTCAGAGATAGTAGGAGCTGCAGATGCTGGAGAATCCGAGACAACAAGGTGCAGGGCTGGATGAACACAGCAGGCCAAGCATGATCATAGGAGCAGAGAGGCTGACGTTTTGGGCCTAGACCCTTCATCAGAAAAGGGGGAGGGGAAGGGGGTTCTGAAATAAATAGGGAGAGAGTGGGAGGTGGATAGAAGATAGATAGAGGAGAGGATAGGTGGAGAGGAAACAAACAGGTCGAAGAGGCGGGGATGGGGCCAGTAAAGGTGAGTGTAGGTGGGGAGTTAGGGAGGGGATAGGTCAGTCCAGGGAGGACGGACAGGTCAAGGGGGCGAGATGAGGTTAGTCGGTAGGAGATGGAGGTGCGGCTTGAGGTGGGAGGAAGTACAGGTTAGGGAGGTAGGGACGAGCTGGACTGGTTTGGGGTCCGCATCCCAAAACCAGTCCAGCTTGTCCCTGCCTCCCT